>NC_089815.1:4821154-5157171 GCF_029633855.1 Hoplias malabaricus | reverse complement strand
TTCCGAGCCTCTGCACTGCTGTAACCTTGACTTTGGCAATAAAGCCACAGAGAATGACAACCATGATCCAGAGCCAAAGGGCCTGAGAGGGCCAGGAGCCATTGAAGGGAAAATGTCACATACCACACTAACAAAACCAGAAGCAACACGGTATGAGCCACTGACAAAACACCAGCCTTCAGAGAGAGAGAGAGAGAGACCACCACGGCTCTGAAGAACAGATAACCTTGCTGAGGCCGTGAGAATGAAACTTATTATATCAAATTTCCATTCCACCTTAAATGGTGCAGCGGTTACAGCCTGGGACCTTGCTGTACAGAAACACTTTAAAAGAAGTCCTCTTTGGATGTTGTCTGTAGGCGCCAGAATGGAAATACCGTGTCATTTAAGGTGGAGCGGAAATTCCAAAAAAGAAACTGGAGAATAAAAAGGCAACTTACATAACTTTATATTCACCATTGCATAGAAAGGTGTCAGAACACACAATGAAGCACAGCTTGCTGAGGCTGGGGCTTTGTGCACACGCATGAGCCTTTTGCTGATTCACTGGTTGCCCCTGTCCCTTGGACCTGTTTTGGCAGGTGCTAGCCACTGCACAATGGAAGTATTCCTCAAGAATAGTTCTGGAGATGCTCTGACCAAAGGCTTATGACTACCACAGTTTGGCCGCTGTCAAATTGGCTCAGAACCATTTGCTCGCAGCTACCAACATCAATTTCAAGAACTGACTGTTCACAGGCTACCCACAGGGGGCACTGTAATCAGCTCATTAATGTAATTCACTTCAACTGTCAGTGGTTTTAATATTACGGCTGATTGTTGCTCATTCAGAAATGACCAAATGTGTGCCCAGTAAACATTTAGCCGTTGATTCAACGTTGAAATAACGTAATCACTGCCGTCTAATCAACGTTCTCTTAAGATTGAAAATGAAAGTTGAAAAGACGTCCAAACACAGACATTGAAAAGACGACTATTAGATGTATTTTGGACGTTCATTGACGTTATTAATTGGTCCCGAAATAAATTACTCATATAAAACACATTTTGGACGTCCACTGACGTTATCGATTGGTCACCACTTAACTAACTTATTAAGATGGATTTTGGACGTCCATTGACGTTTAAAATATGTCCTTGACGGACAGACTACTTTTAGACCTATTTTGAACGTCGAGGGACGTTCATTGTTTACTGGGTAAAAGGTAGTGGGCACGCCTTAAAATCTCCATGGAACAACATGAACTTGAAATGGGATCCTCTGGAGCAGCTGCACATGAGCTTAAAGTCACTATGCTCAATGCTAACCATGGGCCGGAGGAGTATGAAGCCCTTAGCACTGTTAAATGATATTCTCTGTGGTGATACAGCTCTATTCAGTACATTTGGGGGTAAGTGGCTTTGCCTCACTGTCTGTACCCTTCATGTCCGCAGAAATACTAGACAAGCAGGTGTCAAAAACACTTTAAAACATGTGTGAATCTAACAGGTAGCAAACAGCTAATGAGAACTTCCAGCTAAGAGACGCAGAGCTGTTCTCATTAGCCGCTAGCTGCTTGCTACATACGGTTTGTCCATTTTTATTTTTTGGCCATTGTGTTTTTCATAGAACACAGATATGAGACACAGAGGCTTGAAGCACTCAGGTGATGTGGAAATGTCCTCTGCAGCGTGGAAGGTCATGAAAATGTCATATGGAGCTTGCTGCCACTGAAACTAGCGAGGGTTGAAAGCTGTAATTAGGAAGGATGAACACAGCAGCAAAGCTGAGACTTCTGATTGGACGTGGGCTTGGACTTTTCCATCCTCAGCCAATCACTGCTGCCCAAACATTGACTGAAAACTGTAAATGTGATGTGAGTGGCTGGGAAGCCTAGTGAAAATGAGCTAATGCTGTTAGCTAATGACATACAATTCAAAGATACAGGAAACATGAGTCTGGTAGACCATGTGAGGACTGCAGGACACACTCAGATAATCCCACGTTTTGACTTAGATCATAAAACCTGAGCAGGCGCTCTTATTTCAGTGTGTGGGTTGGTGGACTCCAGATCCCCACACTGATTGGCTAACGCACTCAACTTTTTTTCATATTATTTACCCTTTAATATCCAGTTCCCATTTCTTATTTGTATTTTTCACTTTTTTTTTCAGTTGTGGTTGTGATGTCAGCACCTGGGTGTGGATTTTGATGAAAAACTGCAGTGACTGTGATATAATGACGATCTCTCAGCTCCGACAACAGCTGTACACTGCGCCGCAAAGAGCAGGATTCTGGAAACCGTTCCCGTCTAGTCCGCTCCTCTCTGCTCTCGTCTCCATGCTGCTTTAGTGAAAGAGGGCTAGCATGAAAGCAGATGTGCGTTGCAGGCCTGACCTTGGTTGCTATGGGTACTAAGGACAGACTCGTATTCAAGCGCCTGCCTGAGTTCCTGCTAATTGCTGTTGTCATGGCAACGAAGCACCTGATGTAATGCTAGGAAAGGGCAATAACCTTACAAGAGTCCATTTATTTATAGGGAGCCATTCCGCACAGAGCCTATCACATCCGACTCGGAAACGTGGACTCGGGAGGTGGACCTGACACGTCTAATGCCAGTGATGATTGGACAAATGACACATTTTCAAGTGTACATTAGACTGGCACATTCCCATTGTTCAGCCTCAACCGGCATCTAAAGGGTCCTTTAAAAAGCCCCCATTTTCTATAACGAGCACCTTCATATGGCAGCGTTTAATGTCACATGCGCTTTAATGCCAAAGAAAGGTTAAAACTCCAATTCCAGTTCCAAAACTTTAATTCATAATAAAAATAAGAGAAACAAAAAAAGCACAAAAAAACAATCACAATTCAGAAAACACAGGTGCGTCACATGGTCCAGGTGGGAATCTTTTTCCTTTTGATCCTGGCGCATTTAAACCTTCACAATCCCAGCGTGATCCGATGTCTAGCTCCTCACGCTGAGACCATGATTTCCGCAGATGGACTGGATTTTTTTGGGGGGGTGGGGGGATTACATCCTCCGAGCTTTCCGAGGGCGGCAGCCGTTGTGTGGAACCGGGGTGTTGTCGGTGATTGACACAATCTCCAGTCCCCCCATGCTTAACCCTTTAATGGCAGACTGAACACAGAGAAACAAAGAAAGTGACACTTAAAGCAATGCAATTGTTTTCATATTCTATTAGTAGCATAGTCAATTATTAATTCTGTTTCGAACCCATTTTCCTGGTTTGACCGTTCAGTCCCCTTTAGGCTCTGTATGCTGAAGCCCAGCCTCTTGTTGCTGAGTTTGTAGCCCTCAAAGCAACCCTCTCAGCACCATTGGGAGACTACTCTGAACAGACTTTGTGGGAGAACCAAAAGGAACAAAAGAAATAAAATGAAATATCCGTAAACCTCTGGAACAGAACACGTCTCTCGTAGATTAAACGCGAACGCTCTTCCGCTTCGAGTTGTGAACAGGAACTTAAGCACGTTCCTTTGCCACATTTCTGCCTAATAGCCTGCCGCAGCCGCTCCGCCTCAACCTCCTGCGAGGTTCCACTCCAGCCCCTAAATTAGCCGCTACTGTAGTTGCAGGACTCACGCTGCTCGGTGCAGGCTTGCATTAGTGTGAATGCATCACGGATCCAGACGCTTCTAACATCGTGTGAATATGCTGGGGTGAGGAAAAGGCTTCGTGCGGGTCTTAAAAGCCTCCTGTTGCCTGCGGCTCTGGAGTGGCTCATTATATTCTCCCCCTGTCTTAACGTCCACCTCCGGCTTACACTGCAGAAAAGACCCTGCTGTGGGCCACTGGGTCAACGGTCAGCCTCATATTATTGATTGAGAAATTAGCATTCATACGAACTGCTTTCTCTTACAGGCCAGGGCACGAGAGAGAGAGAGAGAGACAGAGACAGAGACAGAGAGAGAGACAGAGACAGAGAGACAGAAAGAGAGACAGACAGACAGAAAGAGAGAGAGAGAGAGAGAGAGAGAGAGAGAGAGAGAGAGAGAGAGAGAGAGAGAGAGACAGACAGAGAGAGAGAGAGCGAGAGATGAGCATTGATGTCATGTCAAAGGATGGGTTATGCCAAATGGACTGTCAATTTATGACACAAAAACACTCAAGACTCAACTTTATTCAAAAGGAGCTGTAAGTCATACTTTATATCAACTTTATATTAACATCTCAGTTTGAAAATCTGGATTAAAATCTCAGTAGAGGTGATGTTATAGAGACTGGGAGGTTTGTCTTGTATAGAGATGTACACAACAAACCTACGGACACGCGTTGTTAAATTACGCCGTGGTCTTTTGGATCTGTGGCCGATGAAAGAATCCAGCGAGAGCTGGACGCTGCAACAAGGAAGGAACACACTCTACTGATCTGATCAGGGAGCTGTGTTCAGTCCCAAACAACAACAACAACACGCCAATACACCATGAGTAAACGTTACCACCGAATGTTGGAGGAACCCGGAGCACCTGGAGGAAACCCACACAGACACAGGGACTGCAAACCCAGGACACACAGACCCTGAAGCTACTGTGACACAGAAACGGCTAATGCTCCCCCTTAGCAACAAAAAACCCAACTCCGAGAAGCTAAAAAGCCTTCCCTTAAAGGAGGAAGATGTTACTGCAGCAAAAGGAGACAAACTCCCAGTTAATACCCTTCATCCCAGCAGAAATCCTGCGTAAGAACATGAACTATCTTCAGGAACGTATTACTTGGCTGTTGCACAGAGGGTCTCACACTGGCCAGCAGTACAGCCTTCTTTAGTTCTGGCTCATTTGGACGGGTTAGGTCTGAAGCCTCTCTGTTGCCAGGGCAGTGTGTTTTGGATCATTGTCCTTCTGCATGAGCACACAAGTCTCAGTCTCTCTCTCTTTCTCTCTCTACAGAATTCCCCCTGCTGTCACTGCTCGAATCCGGCTCTAGTGGCAGCACAAGCCCGAGCAATGTTTCACAGATGGTGGTACACTTTGGATTAAAGGAAGTTTCCTTTTTTTCCCTCTAGTTTAGTATGTTGTGATTCAAGTTTATTCACAAATGTTCGTATTTTCTAAGCCACACACAGCGCAGAGATTAGGAGCAGTGAATATACACAGGCCCGGAGCGGTCCATATTCACCTCAGTGCCCGGGGAGCAGGTGAGGGTTAGGGCCCCTTGGTCAGACTGATGTGCCGTCCTGTCAAACCAGTGATCTTTTGGCCCCAAGCCCTAACCCTCATCTAACCTAGCCAAGCCTATACCTAACCTTTAGGCGAATGGCTAAGTCTACCCCTTAGCAATGAAAGCACCACTCTTATGAGGAACTAAAAAGCCTTCCTAGAGAAGAGGAAGACATTATTACACAGGGAGAACACACCACACTCCTCACAGACAGTCACCAGGAGGAAACCCACGCAGACACAGGGAGAACACACCACACTCCTCACAGACAGTCACCAGGAGGTAACCCACACAGACACAGGGAGAACACACCACACTCCTCACAGACAGTCACCCGGAGGAAACCCACGCAGACACAGAGAGAACACACCACACAGACAGTCACCCGGAGGAAGCCCACGCAGACACAGAGAGAACACACCACACTCCTCACAGACAGTCACCCGGAGGAAACCCACACAGACACAGGGAGAACACACCACACTCCTCACAGACAGTCACCCGGAGGAAACCCACACAGACACAGGGAGAACACACCACACTCCTCACAAACAGTCACCCAGAGCGGGACTCGAACCCACAAACTCCAGGTTCATGGAGCTGTGCGCCTGCAACACTACCTGCTGCACCACCGTTCCGCCCATCATCAATGCCAATCAACTCAAAATTGACAAGTAAGACTCTGTAACCACATCCAAACTGCAATGGTTTACTCCCAGAATAATTATAGTACGACGTAGGTGTCCAAAATTTTTAAGCCACACATTCAGTATTAAAGCTTGTGAAAATTTATCAGCAGATCTCTGTACCATGTCTTTTTCCTGTAAAGAGTCTTTAGAGACTACATGCAATTATTGGTTACTGACTCTGTCCACAACTACACATGCCTTGACTACATCTGATAAAACTACACAGCCTTTATTAGGAGATGTAATGCTCTCTGTATTGATCTTAGTCTCTACTGTTCTGCTCCGTCTTGGGTTTTAATAAAATAGATATTCCTCGGAAAGTTTTATGTCTCTAAACTGAAAGAATTCCTCACGCTTTCCCCGTTAGGGCTTAAAGATTTGAATTTCAGAATCAGAACCAGAACCAGAATCACTTTATTGGCCACTGCGCTTGCACACAAGGAATTTGTTCTTCGCATTTAACCCAGTCCGTGCAGTGAAAACACATTTACACACACTAGTGACCACTGGGGGGCAGTGAGCACACATGCCTGGAGCGGTGGGCAGCCGTAGCCACGGCGCTCGGGGAGCAGTTGGGGGTTAGGTGCCGTGCTCGAGGGCACTTCAGTCATGACCTGCCAACTCCGGGGGAACCAACCGGCAACCGGTTTTGATTTACCCTCCCGCACAACGTTTCCTCTTCCTCAAACCTGTATGTTACACACACTTTGGGTCCAGTTTTGCTGTAGTTCAATGACGAAAATAACACTTCTCATCTGAGCCAACCAAATTAAACCAGTTCTTCCATCACACGAGCCAGGGTTAGTCTAAATCTTCTGACGAATCGGCACGAGTGAGCTTTCAGCCCCAATTCTCTCAGGCGGCAAGACACTAGGCAGCGAGCAATTTCAACTGCAGTGTTGAGCTGATTCCCCATTGAGAGTCTGTGTGTCATCCTGCTCTCTCCTGTTGGTTTAGGGACCTGAATGTGTTAGGGATGATGTAAAGCTCCATTATTCTAGAAAGCACATCTTTGGAAGGTGTGATGGCATGCGATGGCTGAAAGGGTCGTCCCAGGGTTCAGTCAAACTGCAGCAGCTCGCCATCTTGCAAAATGGCTGCCAAATAAAAAGGGGTTGGCCAGATAATTAAGCACCAGGTGCAGATTCGCACTAATAACCTCCAGTACCCCAAAGTCTTCTCTAATTTTGACCCGAGACATTTTACAAAATTCACAATGAAGTGTTACTTATTTTGTGATATTGAACATTTTTAAATGATCCCTTTGGTGCACGTCAGGGGGGATTTTAAAATGAGACGAGCAGTGATTTTGAAATCCAGAAATATACTTTCAACCTGTTCCACGACATACAACATTATATTCCATCTATATTCCTAGGACGTTACAATTATAGAGTAGCTCAACTTACCAGACGTCCAGGACCCAGACCTTTCACCAGCACACGGACAAACGTCACCCCTTTGGCTTGTGCTTTCTGCCCAGAGGAAACAAACACAAAAGTAAAGCACTTGTTCTATTAAACACTAATGAATAACTGAAGCAAAACAAAACTACAGGGGGTTATTTAGCGAAAGCTGGGTGAAAAAAAAAAACACTGATTTAGTTGATGCCGCTTGTGTCCATGTGGCAAATGAATGGCTATAAGAATAAAGTCATGCAGTTATTATCCACAATGCCACTGCGCGGGGTTCTCATTAACTTCCCCACGCAGAGCACTGATGAAATTAGGAGGAGACGGAGGAGGAGGAGGAGGATAAACATGAACCTAAATATCTGAATGATGGCTCTGTCCCTCTGCCTTAATTGCCGGCGTATGAGTGAATCAAGTCAATGTACAGAAAGCTGCGCCAATTAGGAAACCCAGAGCTTGCCTGATGTCCTTGACTGGAGGAGGATAGTTGCAGTAATATGTGGAGGAGCACATCCTCTCACAAGGAGGCTAAAACGAGGTGGACGAGCATTGCACGACATGTCCAGGGCTGATTATGGTTTTATTGCAGTGCTCGGCTAATCCCTGCCTCCATTAAGAAGACTCATGTTTACATTGAACCATACAGAGTTTCTTTCATCTAAATGGTAGCTATAAGAGCCAATGTACATACACTTAGCATCACCTCTGAACATTAATAAGGCATTAAGACTTTACTATAAGGGACAGTGCTGCCATCCAGTGGACATCAGGAAAAAGCCTGGCATAGGCGCAGGAGAGTGTAAAAGAACTCACAAAGGGCATCCCAATTAAACCATTCACACATATGGCATCTGAGGCACTGAGTCCATTTTGTGGACGCTCAGATTAATTCCTGTAACAGTTCCTATGAGTCACGTATTGATAAGGCATTATAAATGCATGTATAATGTGTTATAAGACATATATAGCACTTCATCTTGGTACTAATGGATCTGTTTCACTCATTTATTCTGCACCATCCTGTTCAGGGTTGTGGTGGATGCAGAGCCTACCCAGAATCACTGGGGGCAAGTCAGGAACCCTAGACCTGGCGCTAGTCCGTCACACACTCACCCATTTCCTCACACACATGTGGACAGTTCTGAAAAGCTACTCCACACACCAACATGTGTTTTTGCTTTATGTGAGGAAACTAGAGCCTATATATATTTAACATTAAAAAATTAAGTAAATGTAATGCCATATTGCCTGATGTTTATTTTGAAAATGGGCTGGGCAATGTGGCAAATACAAGACCATTGTTTCACACACACTTACACCTATGGACACATTTGAGTCACCAATCCACCTACCAACATGTGTTTTTGGACTGTGGGGGGAAACCGGAGCACCCAGAGGAAACCCACGCAGACACAGGGAAAACACACCACACTCCTCACAGACAGTCACCCGGAGGAAACCCACGCAGACACAGAGAGAACACACCACACTCCTAACAGTCACCCAGAGGAAACCCACGCAGACACAGAGAGAACACACCACACTCCTCACAGACAGTCACCCGGAGGAAACCCACGCAGACACAGGGAGAACACACCAAACTCCTCACAGACAGTCACCCGGAGGAAACCCACACAGACACAGGGAGAACACACCAAACTCCTCACAGACAGTCACCCGGAGCAGGAACAGACTCCTGCCCTTTTGGTGGCAAACAGGTTCAATTCCTGACCCAGGTAACCAAGCTAATCAATACCCATACGAATCCTTAGACAGGCCTCTTAATGCTGCATCTACCTACATCTGTAACATAAATAAAATATGAATCGCCCTGGATTGGAGCGTCTGCTAAAGCTGTAAATCCCTGTGATGTTCTATTTATTTCACATCACTCATCTTTTCCATTGTGACTGAATATAAAACTCTCAGTAGTATTTCTTTGAATACTTCTTACAGCAGCAGCAGATATCCCAGCTGTCTGAGCTGCGATGGGTGTGGACTTCTTAATATTGCGAAAGCCCTCTGTCCCACACGAGGTTCGTGCCATTGACTGGCCTTCACTGTCCGTCACCTGGATGTGAGTGCTGCAGAGAGAAATGAAAATCACATGAGAGCTCTGATATTTGTGGCTACTTTTTTTAACATTGCTGTGAGGATTTGATGGGAATCAGCCACAAAATGCTTATAATTTTTACATTTTACTATAAACGTGATTTACATGAGATGAAAAATCAAATAGCCTTTTAGTCCCTGTTTGATTTTGTTTATGCTCCATAGAGTGGGCTGTCCAAATAAAGGCAGCCATATTTAAAGAAGGTTTAGTAAGAAAACCATTGAAGAATGAAGAATTGTAATCAAGCAGCTTACTTGTTATAGGTGGCTTTTATGTGGATGATGGGTAATTCCTCAAACTTCTTGCCCCCCCACCTCAGCGCACTGTCTTGGCCGGGAAGAGGAGGGTAATAGCTGTGAGAAGAGAAAAGAACACTGTACTGAACAAAACATCAACTTTGAAATATATCATTCATAACACCACACATAAGCCTTTAATAAACACTGCCTTAAACCTTAACAACCATCAATAAAACCTTATACTAACAAGTGTTGTGTTACATGTAAGCTGTGGAATTTGTCAAGCACAGGGCTAATGATGTACCTGAAGTCGCCAGAGCTTTTTGCAGGGGTTTTAGATGCTGATGTGGATGTGGTCTCTTGTGGTTGAGTTCCAGCCTCCTGTAACCGGGCAGCGGTTGTGGACAGTGGACACAGCAGCCGGACATTTCCTCCACTGCATCAGAAACAACAGGACAAGTCCAGGTTCATACACATAATTTTATAATATTATATGGATTTTTAGTGAAGTGTGTGAAGCAGGAGGAAACATACAAAAGGGTTGAGATAAAGGCAATGGTTGTGTATAGAAACATAAATGCTATGTAGACAAATCTGTATATATATATAACACTTCTGAGGCTATTTAGAACCATTTTAAAAAGGTGCTATATACTAGAACCATATATAGAGCACACAAAAAAACAAATAAATCACCATGCACGTTGCTCTGTGTAGAACTTATGGTTAAAAACTGAAATACTGACTTTAAACATGGCTGCACACATACAGAGTATAGAGGACCATTCAGGGTCTACAAAACTAGACAGATTCATCAGTTGTTATAAACAAAATTATACACATTGGAGAAAAAATGCTAGCTGATTTTGTAGTCTTTTTAAAACTACTAGATAAAATCCTGATGGAATTAAGATGGACTCAAAGTTTATGTTCGTAAACAACTCTCAAATATGTAGCTAAATTAGCACACGAAGATTCATTTTTCCATCTCTGTATTAAACTGTTCTGAAAAATACTTTATACACAGGGAGCCTGATTTACACAAATACAAACACACAGAACTTACACTGTCCCCGCGGCTGCGTTTAAAGGCTCTCTAAGCTGCTGACAGGCGGCTCGTGTGAGTTTTAATAAGACAGAATTCATTTTAAAAACGTTTTTCTGCCATTTGTTTCCAACCTAACAGACACCAGGACTGCGTGACATTGTCGTTGTAACCCGGATGTTCCACTTGCTTAAAGCAGGGGGCTTTGAGAGTTCGTTTTCCATTTGTTTTATAACAGTAACTGTATGTAGCAGAGACGTCCAATATAAATACGTTAATATTGAGGTAAAATACCCAATATTTCCGTCTGCAATCATACGTAAGGCAATATATATTGTTTAATTCTCAAACTAGATGGAAAAATACCCCCATTCTAATAATGGTACGGTCCATTTTACTGTCCGATGCATTTTGGGTTAACAATTCTGGATGTTGTAGAGTCGACTCCAACTCGACTCCAGCATCGACTCAATTGCAACTTTAAAAACGTGTAAACGAATCCTCTCCGTTCACAAAAAAGACAGCATATGAACCGTATATTTTATAAATCTATTGTAAATTATAGCTTACGTCAAGTGGTGTCTGACTCGCAAACCGGGACAGAGTCGATTCCGAGCACTTCGCGTCTCAGAATCTCTGGCAAGGTTATCGACTCTTTAGGAGTCGACTCAGCTCTACTGAACACGTGTGTCGACAGAATGGCGGCTCCCTGTTGGAGAGTAGTTGGTCGACCTCTATGGCAGAAAATCTCAGGATCAGTGACGGCCTCAGCGTCGGTGAAATGTGTGCTTCGTAATGCGTCCTCCAGCCCTCAGCCCCGGAGCGAGAGCCCTGTTAAGGCCGCTTCTCCGTGGGCTCTCCACGGCGCTGTGTGTCTCTACAGACTGCCGGTCATCTCCCAGGACCGGAACCCCATCGAGGAGCGCTTCATGGAGCTGATGAGTCAGGTATGATCTGCAGATAGTAGTCCAACTGCTGCTCTGCATAAATTGTATCCCTGCTCTGGGGCGAGTGGATCAGACACAGCAGTGCTGCTGGAGTTTTTAAACACTGTGTCCACTCACTGTCCACTCTTGACACTCCTCCCTCATTGGTCCACCTTGTAGAAGTAAAGTCAGAGAGAGTAGCTCATCTGTTGTTGCACAGTGTGTGTTGGCCACCCTTCAGTTCATCAATGTACACAGGACACTGTATATGTTTGTAGTGAACTGTCCTCTGTCCAGCAGTGACTCTGAGGGGTTTAAAAACTCCAGTAGCGCTGCTGTATCTGATCCACTCTTTCCAGCATAACTCACACTAACATCGAACTGCTGAAATATTGGTTCATAAAGAGTAGCCCCCTTTTTTTTTTTTGTAGATGGAGCTGGAGAAAAGCATGTTGTCGGATCACGAGCTGAGGCTTCTGGAGGATGCGGAGCGTATGAGCCGTAAACAGGAGGCTGATTATGACTCAGATGAGGAGGAGGATTCCGTAGGACAGGAGATTGTCATGGCTCAGGATCTGGAGGACACATGGGAGCAGAAACTGAAGCAGTTCCAGCCTGCCCCGAGGACAACAGGTGAGTATTCAGCTCTGATGTTGGGATATTGCTATAATCATAATACACAGGGATAGCCTACCCACCCCAAACGTTACATAGTGCACTTTCTGCAGTTCTGAGCCTGGAGTAGCCACCACAGAGGCGCTATTCTCCCTGTTACAGCTCAGTGGAGCATCACAATGATTTTGAGGCTGTAGTTACAAGGTACAAATTCAGCCCAGGGTTGCTTTAATGTGGCTACTTATGGAACGCTTTAGCCAGTTGGACAAGCTACAAGCCTAAATCATCACAGCTCTGTCCATGAATTGCAGAATTGCAGGGATGTCACTGGGTTCAGCTGCTAAATATCTGCATACACAACACATACAGAGTGTCTGATACTGAGTGGGTGATCTCTGGGTGTTTGGCAGCTTTGGACAATGCCACTTTGGGTTCGGTGGACCGCTGCTTGGGGAACAGCTTGGTGCTGCTGTTGAAGCAGGAGGTCGGCAGTCAGAACCTCTGGCTCCTGCCTCAGCTCCCCTGGGAGAATGGAGAAACACTGAGACAAACTGCAGAGCGAGCCCTCACCAGCCTGACAGGTAACACCCCATTTTTTCTTTCACTGTTAGTTAGTTATCGTTACAGTTATATAGCGCCTTTCTAGATACCCAAGGACGCTTTACAATCTACACTGCTCAGAACGCTCAATTCACACACACACTGGCGAGAAGCGTGCACAGCGTACTCTCAAACAGAAACGACCGTCCACCTGGAGGACTGCATCGGGCACTAGGATTTCACCCAGGACAGAGCGCCAATCCATATCTGGGCTCACACTCATTCACTCACACATACTAACTCACAAACCAGGACAGTTATTACAGAAGCCAATTCACCTACCCTCCATGTTTTTGGACTGTGGGAGGAAACCAGAGACCCCGGAGGAAACCCACGCAGACACGGGGAGAACATGGAAACTCCACCCAGATGGGACTTGAACCCAAGATCCCAGTGCTGGGAGGCGAACGTGCTAACCACCAAGCCACCGTGCCGCACTGTACACCCTTTATGTCAGCAGTGTACACAACCTCACCACAGAAAGACTCATAGTGGGGTTTACAGGTGAAGGAATAGACCTTCTTAACTTTGAAGTACTGTAACTTAGCTACAATCACAATAGATTTTAGTCTTTTTTTTCTAGGAAATTTATTATGAAAATCTCACTTGATAAAGTTAGCCTTTTTAATTTTGCTTCACTTCTGACATCAAGTGCAGAGACCTTAGAATTGCCCCGCCCCCCTCGTCTGGATCTGCATTTATGTGAGAGCACAAAGATGAGGTTAAACGTAGCAAAACAGACACAACAAGCTATGAAAAATAAGTGAAAAACAGAATAAAACAAGAACGGAGAAGAAAGACCACAGAGCGAAAACAACTAAAAACCAGGGCTTCTGCTCTTTGCTCCCCACTGCTGTGCGCTCAGGCCTGTGCTGAAACAGACTATTTTTAACAGGGGGAGAAACACTGTGGGGTTTGGTCTTTGTGGTATTTTCACCAAAGCAGGTGACAGACGTTCCTTTGGTCCTTTACCAATAGCAATAAGTGACCTGAGAGGGTTGGGCTTGGTACTGTATTACAAAATGCAGGAAATGTTAATAGTAGCCGAGTGTAAGCGCAAAATATATATCTATCCCTCCAGAGAACACTGTTCTACTGCTCTACATCCCAGTGCTGGTGGGCTTTATACCTCGAAACCCCGTGCTTGGCACTGGTGACCTTATGCTTCAGAGCATCATTGTTTCTGTTGTGGAGATATTACAGACTGTTTGTGGCCAAACCAACATTCAGGAGCTGAGCACACACACACACACACATTAATTTAAGTTTTCTTTTCTAGAGCAAGTTTGGGTTTTTTTTTTCAATTTTTAACACCTTTAAATTTGATCTCGTTATCCACTGAATGTTTTTCCTCATCCAGGTCCGGAGCTGAAGGCGACCTTTCTGGGCAATGCTCCTTGCGGATTTTACAAGTACAGACTCCCCAAAAACATTCAGACGGAGAGCAGGGTCGGCGCCAAGGTTTTTTTCTTCAAAGCCTTGCTGGCGGCCGGCGGGAACCTGCCGCTGCAGAAGGACAGTTTTGCGTGGGTGAGGACAGATGAGCTCCAGGACTATCTCAAGCCAGAATACCTGAGACAGGTCAAGCGCTTCATTATGAATCTGTAGGCGCCAAAGGACTGGACTCCGGCTGGAGATGGCGCTCTGACTCTGGCTTTTACTCACTCCTCATAGTAGGACGGGAACAAATCAAATGAGTGTACCTCAGGCACCGTCCCTGTGCATTTCTCAGACTGTCCTCTCTCTTAATCAGTTATGCTGCTGTGACCAAGCGTGACGTAGCTGATTTAAACAAGCCCAGACTTGATTAGTTGATTGAATGATTCAGGGCTGTGCTGGACAGTGTTTGATTAAGTAATAAAGAGAGGGGGGGGGGTCACTTTTGGGCTGGATTCTTTCACAGAAACCAAATCTTTTGTGGGTGATACGAGCCCGGCCTGACTTTAGCCCACCGCTCCATCAGAGCCCACACCTGTCTATTATACAACATTAAAGATAATAACATGCTCCTGCTCTGTCTGAAGTCTTTTTCCTCTGAAGGAAATGGAGTCCAATGGTGATTCTGAGGAAATTAGCTGAGGATATTTATAGCCTAATGTATCTAGAGTACTTTATTCAGACCCGCCACGATCCCTCAGTACAGCCTCCCTCTGACACGACGGTAACTAGCTGTTTTTCATTATTGGTAAGTTTACTTTTCTGTGCTATGTCAGAGTTGATCTGAGATAGATGCATTATTTTTACATGCGCTGCACTCCTTAACTGTTATATACCACCGCTGTAACCTGGCAGTGTCACTGGCTGAGACACGTCCTATGAGCACGTATGACGTAGTCAGCATCGTGCCTATTTTAGGACTTCCAGGTCTAAGCTGGATTTCTCCTGGATGTTATTGTCATGAATGTAAATATAAATGTCTACATTCATTCATTCATTCATTATCTGTAACCCTTATCCAGTTCAGGGACGTGGTAGGTCCAGAGCCTACCTGGAATTATTGGGCGCAAAGCAGGAACACACCCTGGAGGGGGCGACACACAATCACACCTACGGTCACTTTTGAGTCGCCAATCGACCTACCAATGTGAAACTGGAGCACCCGGAGGAAACCCACGCGGACACAGGGAGAACACACCACACTCCTCACAGACAGTCACCCGGAGGAAACCGACGCAGACACAGGGAGAACACACCACACTCCTCACAGACAGTCACCCGGAAGAAACCCACACAGACACAGGGAAAACACACCACACTCCTCACAGACAGTCACCCAGAATGGGAATCGAACCCACAACCTCCAGGTCCTTGGAGCTGTGTGTCTGCGACACCTACCTGCTGCACCGTGCCGCCCTGTCTACATTTAATATTATTAATATTGCTTCCTTGAAAGATTTCCGATAAATCATCCATTGATTTCCCGGAACTGCTTCCTCATGGTCAATGATGCAGTGCTTTCCCAGATCCTACCCAGAATCATTAGGCCCAGGGCAGGAATACATTATGAACAGGGTGCCAGTCCATCACAGGGCATCACACACTCCCCCAGTGGATCATTTCACAGACAATTCATCTACTGACTGTGGAAAGAAAACCCACACAAACACAGGGAGAACACAGCACACTCCTCACAGAACATGACATGAGGTTTTGAGTCGAACCCAGGACCTCAACACCCTGGACATTATCCGTTATTTCACCATGACGCCCTCTACCTGTAATTTAATAAAAAGTCTAAATATAAAGAATAAATTAAAACAGTGCATGAGATGCTTAAATATTCCTGTCTGTAGTATTCACAGTCATAGCGTATTCACTAATTCATAACTGGATTATGTGTATAAACAGTACACAGTCTACAGAGAAGGTGATTCATTAAATGAATTGAAAAAAAATAATGCTATTAATACTGTAGATCCACATTTCTCAGCGGTACTGCGCATGTCCACAAAGTTCCACTAGGGGGCAGTAGTAAGATGCGGAACTGAGCAGGAGAATAAGGGGAAATCTGAATAAGAGTGATGTTCTATTATGCTTCAGTACAGAGACAGCAAATTCCTCTCTTGTCAAACTTAAATGTGGAGGAATATTGGCCTCTGCAATTTCTCTCTCACACACACACACACACAGTCTATGGGTCTTTTGCTGAATGTGCGCAAACAGGGATTAGCCAAACTGAATTATTTAGACAGCTAGAATGTGGAGGTGTGTGTGAAAATTGAACGTTGACATGGCTGTGTGTTTTTGGAGTGTTTTGGGACGGCGTTTTAACCGGCCAGGCGTTTTTCAGCCCCTCCACAAGTGGCACCAGGGCACGGGCGACTGTGGGAATGTTTGTATGTGAGTGAGAGACAGGCCTGATATAAGACCAGTGTGTCTGTGTGAATGCATTAATTCAACCTCTGTATCTCGCTTTCCCACAGAGGATTTTCATATTCATAAGTTAGCCGAGCTGCAGCAGTGTACACAGCAGAGCAGGCAGCTGACAGCAAGCAAACACGCCGCGCTCGCCGGGTCCAGCTTAAACAGCCCAACAGGAGAGTTAAGTGGGTCAGCTCGCGTCCGCGCTCAAGTCTCCGTCAATAAAATCAGTTTAAAGGTGCAGGGTTTCTGCAGAATTAAAGGTGCAATAAGTCAATTACAGCATCAGAACATAGCACACAATGTTTACCAAGTGGTTATTTCTTTTCTGAACACTGCTACTTGCATGAAAATGAAGAATCTATTTGATTTTTAGACCCTGGTTGAATTCGTTTATGCTCCACAGAAGGGGTCCTCCACATGGGTGCAGCCATGTTTGAAACAGGGACCCCCACGGATTGTATGATACATCCAGGAATGCTAGTCTCCGAGTGAAAACGACAGGGCCTGTTTTGTGTGTGTGTGTGTGTGTGTTTCGGACAGCTGTCAATGTGAAACACGAGACTGTGTTGTCCTTTTTATCATGAGACATCGAAGGCAAGGTGAGGCAAAGCTGGTGGAGCGCTCTGAGAATAAGCTCCAGAGATATGGACAGCGAAGACCCCTCACACTGGGGCTGGGAGACCTCTTTGGAGGGGGATCTGCAGGTGCTTTGTTCTGGTTTATCCTCTTCTGGACAGAATCCACGTCCCTGTGGTTCATAGATCATCTCTCTCTCTCTCTCTCTCTCTCTCTCTCTCTCTCTCTCTCTCTCTCTCTCTCTCTCTCTCGCTCTCTCTTTCACTCGTTCTCTTTCACTATCTCTTTCTCCAGAGTCACATCACGCCGCTCAAACCCACAGCAGAAGCTGTTTAGCATCTACACCAAGCCAGCACAGGTGTGTGTGTGTGTGTGTGTTAACTGGGAGGCCAGCCAGTGTCTTAACATGCCCCTGGCTTCGTCCAGACAGCTCCTCTGTTTTATTTTTAAGAATGACCTTGACAGCGGATACTGGAAGTGGGAAAACCAAAGTGCTGTGCTGTGCAAAAGTTAGAGTCCACCCTTTGTTTACTTCATAAGCAAAGAGAAAGTCAAAGGAAACCACGTTTGCACAACTACAGTCCTCTATATGACTTCTAAGAGCTCAAATAGGACACATAACAAGACACAGTACCGCTCCTAAAACCCTTCCCATCCTGTTTTCCACAGGAAACAGTCTTAGATTCAGAGAAGAACACAACACTAAGGGTTTGGGAAATGATGTGTTTTGCTAAATGCTAAATATCAGTTGTCAACAATTCCACCTGAGAGCTAGGACTCTCCCGATCGCACGCAATGCCCCCAACCTTGGAGAATGAGGACAAGCACAGTGAGCGAACCGAGCCACTGCCTCTTTTTGAACCGTAGCTAACAAAGCTTCACTGAAAACTAATTACCCGTATCTACTATGTCCTCCAACGGACGCCTGCACTGCTCAGCACTGTGTAATGAGAATGTGAGAATGACAGCTTGGACTCCCAGCCTCAGATGGCTGAGGGTTTACTAGGGATTGACCCGACCATCTCCCGATAATAGGTCCAAAGCTTAGACTGCGGCACCGCTCAGGAGCCCTGATGTGAGGATGTATTTTTGGGATCATATGGATCTTGAGAAGTCCTGGACATGAAATAAATAAAGGGTGGTCTCAGACTTTTGCACAGTGCCATAAATGTGTTTCGCCGCCATTGTTTGGATGCCCAGTTTTGGTCAGTGTTATTAAAAAAGGCACAGAAACCCCTCAGAAAGATCTGTGGATGTGTTCGGTTATTAGAGTGTGATGTTCTGATAGTGTTCACTATTCGACGTTCCCTCCAAAGCAAGACCCCTTTAACAACCTTTACTTTCAAGCTCATGTGCAGCATCAGCATACAGCGCGCTCTCCTTAAACCCACCCTAGTCATCTTTGTCAGAGATGCTAATGACTCTGGATGAGAGAGAGAGCACTATGTGCGTTTGCTGAACAGACACTTTGACCCGAATCCCATCTCAAATTAAATCCGATGACGGCCCGTGCTCATAAACACGGTAAAGTCCGACAGCTTAATTTATAATTGAGAGTTAAAGCAGGGCCTCCGAGGTCTTCAGAGACGTGTAAATGGGGTCGGGAATGTAATAAATGGCTCGTGAGGATGCACCTCGCTCCCCTTTAGATACCGCAAGTGCTGAAATCAGCAGGGCCTGATGGGGTGGGGTTATTGAGAGGCTTCAGCAATTAGCTGACCGGCAATGTCTTTTATCTACTCTCGCGTCCTCGCCGCTCTCGCGGTTGTGTCAGGGACCTGCCCGGCCTTTTACAATATCGATGTTGATAGTTCCATAGAGCTTGTTTTTCCTAAATGAGCCTGACACAGCAGCGTTTATTCATTTAAATCCCACTTAAAGGCTGCTAGTGCATTGCTAAATATCATTAAACCTTAGTGAAGCTTTAGGCTTATGTTACACCTGGGTCACTTAAGACCACATGATCGGGAGGGTTTGCATGTGGTCATTATAAACACAGTGGAAAGAGCCTTTGGAGTCTGCCCTTTCTCATACATGGGGAAGCATGGGCTTATCTCATTGTTTAAAGTTTGTGCTATCACAGGTCAAGCCCCACGCACTCTGAATAACTCAAGAGGGACTGTTCTTGTCAGGAAGCCTCCAAGCTGGAGGTGTAAGGTGGCACTCACCAGAGGTGATCTCTTGAGGGGGAGCTAACCGGCTAACCACTCCCCCGCTTAAGGGCAAGGCCAACCCCAATAAGGGAGAAGTGGTTAGACAATATGAATGGATGAACGAATAGATGGATTGTGATCCATTACTCCACAGAACACAGCTCCATTGATTTGCAGTCCAAGGCATGGGTGATTTATCCTCTTTCCTAGCCAATGTTTTACATTAGGCTTGGAGACCTTAACCTCATGTGATCCGGAGCGCCCGGTTCTATCAGTCAGTGTTTTTTCTGTGGAGACTGTACCAACTGTGTAGACCGCACAGACGGTGATGGAAACTGTATTTGAATTATACACCAGTCACAGAGTCAGATGCTGACACCTTCGTATTCAAGCAAGTGTTTACACCTCAGCAAAGCTGTGACATTTTAGACGTAGACAAACAAACCCGCAGTCAGAGTCCGGTCAGGTTTCCCAGAACGTTAACAGCGCTATTACTTTGAAAACAAGGACATAAACAACCAGCTTTGAGGCTAAAACAAAGGTTAAAATCTGTCAAACGTCACATTCCTCGGTCCAGTATCGCTGCTCTTTCATCGCAAGGACGCCAAACACAGACCTGGCTCTTCTGGTCTTTCGCTGCTGGAATAAGCCGAGATTTGGCGCCAGTGACCTCTGGTGTGGTCACTGTTTGGGATCTGCACTCACTAAGAGCCGCAGGACTGTCTGCTCCTGCAGGAAAGTGAGGCAGGAGAGGATTAAAGGCGGATGACGGATTTATACGCAGGACTCTTTCTCCCAAATTTCAGTTCTTAAACCTTTAGTAGCATACACCCATCAGCCATAACATTACAACCGCCTCCTTGTTTCCGTTGTTGTCCAGTTTTTCAGCTCCACTGACCACACAGGAGCTTTGTTGTAGTTTTACACTTACCAGCTGTGGTCTGTGTTGCTGTGCATACTTCTTTAGCCCCCTTTTAACCTGTTCTTCAACGCTCAGGACCCCCACAGGACATCTTAGTGTGTATTGCCCTGGTACAAGTTCAGACCATTGAAGAACAGAGTGAAAGAGGGATTTACAGTGGGGCTTAATGCTGGAACATTTCTGTAAGGACTTGATTGCATATTGCCACAAGAACCTTAGTGAGGTCAGGCTGCTGGATGATGTTGGATGATTAGTTCTGGATCAGAAACAACGCTGATCCAACACTGAACACTGGTCCCCTGCTCCACAGCCCAGTGCTGGGGGGCTTTATAGCCCTCTCCTAGACGCTTGGCACCGGGCACGAACGGCCAAGGGTGTTATGACCTGTTATAACAGAGACTTTGTGGAGTCACTGCTCCATTAAATAGTCATTACAGCTGTGAGGAAACAGGACGAGTATGACCCTCCTGGCAAAAAAAGGGCCTCCAGAAATGGACACATCCATCATAATTACACCTATATCAGGGTCCGGTGGGGCCGAGCCGCAGGGCTGACCCGGCGTGGATGAGGAGAGTGAGATTGAAGTGAAATCTCAGGGCAGTGTGGGAATAGCTGTGAGTTGCGAGTGAGCCTGTGTTTTAACTGAACATATGTAACAATAGCTTTTGGCTTGTGTCCATTTGTCATGTGACCTGCCGTCCATCTCAAAGAAGAAGACAGAAATAGCTGGACATGGCCCCCTTTCAGTAGTGGTGTCCATCACTGACGCAGACCATTGGATTTCCGAAGATCGCTTCATATCGAAGCTTGACACAGTGTTGTTCTTTTTCCATTTGTCAGTGAGGAAGCGTCCTCAGTGGTCAATGGACTGATGTAGTGGTCTGCTCTGCGGCATGAATCCCTCATGATCCATGACCCCTTCACCTGCTGCCATCTGTACAGCCCCGCCCCCACACCCCCCTCTTGCCGACCCACCCACAGAGACTGCTATTATTAATGATGACCGGTGGACTGCGCTAGGAAACATGGAGATGAAATAGTGTGTGAAATCCACACCTGTTTTGTAATGGCTCCACGCTGGTGGCTCCGTGAAGGCAGCTCCGCCGGTGTGGCTCTTTCCCCGGACAACGCCGTGTTCACAGGCCACGTTTTATTGGTGAACACCGGGAGATGGAAGTCCAGGCATCAATCTCCTGGCTGACAGCTGGAGAGCACCTCTGTGTGAATATGATGGATGAGAAGAAAGGCTTTCGCTAGGCTAGGCTAAGGGCCAGTAGCTCGAAATTGGATCACATGACTCGATTCAAAACAGCCTACTTTCTGAAAATAGTTTATCAGCTGCTCGTGTGTTCAGGGCACACATCAGCGCTCCATCATCTCACTGCTGTAGAGCCTAGTCCCTTGGAAGATGGAAGATCTTGGAAGATTATATCTGGCTGCTTCAGGATTGTATTCTGGAAGTAGGACCCTAGCTATTCTTCTTATTAATAATTTATAATCTAAAGATTTCTAAACTGAACTAATTTTTCAAAGATTTTAAGATATCTTTTGGAAAAATATCAATCAAGGTCCTATAACTTAAGCAGTGAATTCATCTATGTATTAGTATTACTGTCCTTAGGGACTCTCTCTCTCTCTCTCTCTCTCTCTCTGAGTTTGTGTGTGTGTGTGTGTGTCAGGAATATATTATGCTGTGGACCAAAACCCGTTTTCACATTTACATTGTGGGCTCTTCTATTCCTTGTGGGACCCAAATGGTGTCCATAATGTAAATCATTCAGTTTTGAGGTCAGGGTTAAGTTTAGGTTTAGAGCTAAGAGAAGGATTAGTGTTAATTTTAGGGTTAGGGTTAAGGCTAGAGCCAGGATTGTGTTTAGGGTTGAGGTTAGGGCAAGGTAAGGGTTAATTATACATACCACAGTATTAATGTCCTCACAACGCATTAAAACCCAT
This sequence comes from Hoplias malabaricus, assembly GCF_029633855.1. Classification (NCBI taxonomy): domain Eukaryota; kingdom Metazoa; phylum Chordata; class Actinopteri; order Characiformes; family Erythrinidae; genus Hoplias; species Hoplias malabaricus. The sequence continues at coordinate 5,134,902 of NC_089815.1, read as the reverse complement.
ACCCATGTTGATCTCCATAGGTTGCTCGAGTGTGGGTGTGTCTATGTGTCTGTAGCTTAAGTCCCGCCCCTTCAAACCTACTTTACTCTGACTGGATGCAGCCATGTGCCCCTCTGTGGTCACTGTTGCCTAAAAAGTGATGTTAATCCAATATACTTTTTATAAATTCATAAATGTTTCCTCACCTTTTGCTAGTTCTCTGGTCTGTTTTCACACTGGAAAAAGCTCCTGTGTTTATACAAAGCCCTGGCTCAGTAATTGGGAAAGGGACTAAGTGGCTCTGTCCAAAATGGTTCAGGTATTTTCTCTGTGCATCGCTGGCTGAACAATAGCTGGAAAATGGCATCTAAAGAAGTTCGGATTGTGGAGAGACCACAGAATGTTGAAAATAATGATGAGGGTTGAGTAGGGTGACCAGATCTGAGATGGTGAAAAAGAGGACACGTCTCCGGGGGGGGGTGGACGACTACTGATGTGCAGACTGACCGATTAAATGTTTACAGAGAAGGTTATCGACCAATAACGGTAGCTCTACAGTCAGACCGTCCAATCAGAAGATTTTAGGCTACTTAACCACTCCCCCTTCTCACTCAAGCGAACCAATCGGAGTAGGGGAGGGCGGGACTAGTTTGTGAACGAAACTTCTCGAAGACCAGCTTCTTACTCAAACATACAACTCCACCTTTAAAGCCGCAGAGCAGCTCAATAAAAACAAACCAGAGTGGGAGCTGTTTGCCGTGAGAACAGCAGTTCCCCAGAATCATCTGTGTTGCCTTTAAGATTAAAAGTGGCTGTTATGACACTGATATAATTCTACCTTCATTGATGTAAATAGCTCTCACACATCTCAGACCTAATGAGGTAAAAAAACCATATGTATTTCCGTTTCTCCTCGTACTGTTGTAGAAGTTAACTCCGCCTACATCAGCCTCCCTCCCCCTGTTTGTTCTGTCTAGGAAGGGCCTATCTGATCATACCTGATAATAAAGAAAAACAAGAGAAAATCTAATCTTCTCCCGCCACACGATGGTCTGCCGCAGCCTCAGGAAAGGAGGGAAATCATGCTTTAATTCTGCCTTCAAATGACTGGGCCATTAACAAAGGTATCATATAATCAGCAATGTGACTGTGTGTATTAATAAAAGTAATTGGGCCCTTTTTATTATTATTTATTTTTTTATTTAAGCTCTCATGTGCTTTCAAATGTTAATGCATTGCGCTGGGCAGGCTGATATTACGGGCACTTTATGGATCATTAGACATCAAAGCACATAATATTTCTAACCTTAAGCTCTGCAATATTGCAATATTTCATAGAGAGGACTCATTTAAATGATACCAAACTGGAGGGTATTGGGGTGTGTGTGTGTGTGTGTGTGTGTGTGTGTGACTGAAATGATTTCTGCTTTTCTGAGTGTGTATTGTGAATATTGTGTGTATAGTGTGTATAGTGTGTATAGTGAGTATAGTGTGGATCGTAAATATGATGTTTATTGTGTGTATATCGTTAGTACAGTGTTTATAATTGGTATAAGGGCTATGGTATGTATCATGAGGATAATGTATTGTGAGTATAATGATTATTGTTAGTACAGTGTGTATAGTGTGTATCATGAGTATAGTGTGTATAGTGTATATTGTGAATATACTGTGTATTTTTGAGTGTGTGTACCATGAATTTAGTGTGTATAGTGTATATTGTGAAAATGGTGTGTATTGTTATTAGAGTGTGTAGTGTGTATCATGAGTATAGTGTGTATAGTGTGTATCATAAGTATAGTGTGCATTGTGAATATGTTGTGTATTGTTAGTATAGTGTGTACAGTGTGTATCATGAGTATAGTGTGTATAATGTATATTATGACTATGGTGTGTATTGCTGTTAGAGTGTGTATAGTGTGTATCATGAGTATAGTGTGTATAGTTTATATTGTTAATATGGTGTGTATTTTTATTAGAGTGTTTATAGTGTGTATCATGAGTATAGTGTGTATAATGTATATTATGACTATGGTGTGTATTGCTGTTAGAGTGTGTATAGTGTGTATCTTGAGTGTAGTGTGTATAGTTTATATTGTTAATATGGTGTGTATTTTTATTAGAGTGTGTTTATTGTGTATCATGAGTATAGTGTGTATGGTGTGTATTGTTATTAGAGTGTGTATCATGAGTATAGTGTGTATTGTTATTAGAGTGTGTATCATGACTATAGTGTGTATTGTTATTAGAGCGTGTATCATGAGTATAGTGTGTATGGTGTGTATTGTTATTAGAGCGTGTATCATGAGTATAGTGTGTATAGTGTATATTCTGACTGTGGTGTGTATTGTTATTAGAGTGTGTATCATGACTATAGTGTGTATTGTTATTAGAGCGTGTATCACGAGTATAGTGTGTATAGTGTATATTGTTATTAGAGTGTGTATCATGAGTATAGTGTGTATGGTGTGTATTGTTATTAGAGTGTGTATCATGAGTATAGTGTGTATGGTGTGTATTGTTATTAGAGTGTGTATCATGAGTATAGTGTGTATGGTGTGTATTGTTATTAGAGTGTGTATCATGAGTATAGTGTGTATGGTGTGTATTGTTATTAGAGTGTGTATCATGAGTATAGTGTGTATGGTGTGTATTGTTATTAGAGTGTGTATCATGAGTATAGTGTGTATAGTGTATATTCTGACTGTGGTGTGTATTGTTATTAGAGTGTGTATCATGAGTACAGTGTGTATAGTGTACAATCCCACAGCTCATTCCTAGGGTTTTTGACCTTAGGCTCATGTGCAGCTGCTCACGAGCGTCCCATTGCTTTTCCTACTCTTCTACAGAGATTATACAAACTGAATTTGGGCAACTAACCACCTGTGTCCAAAGATTAGCCGAACACACTAATTACAAATGGTGTCTACACACTTTTGGACGTACTGCACAGCACGCGCACACACTACGTCTGTGAAAATCCCCTGAATACAACCACCACAAGGTCAGCGCAGGCCTGAAGAACCATCAGAACCTAATCACCGCTTTTCCCCTTTTCCTTGTTGCCTCCTGAAATTGCCCATTTTCTCTCGTAATTCTGTTTCCTCTCTCTCCCCTCGTTCTCGTATTGATTAGGCAGGTCGCTGGATCGATAGATTGCTGTAGATCTGAGGGATTGCTTTGCGGCCGGGTGGTACACATGTCCCCCACCCCCGCGACCAGTGGTCCATCAAAGCCCTCTCCAAACACGACGTCTTTCTTCAGGGTTACACACAGCTCTTATGAATAACATTAGCAGCGTCCAGTGGAGAACCTACTAAAGCTGTTACACATTTAACCACACGGGTCAGAAGAACGAGGGGGCGCGTGGTCAGTGTCCGTATACTTTTGGTTCTCTTAGTAGTAGTTGTAGCTAAAATGAAGGTCGAGCCCATGCTGTCCTCTGCTGCGTCCTGTGGAGGAATAATTGATTAATAATTAAGCAGCTAATTAAAGTGCGAACGGTTCCTCTCCTCGTTCTGACCACTGACCACTCTCTCTCCGCCCCTGTCCCTCCGCTTCTATTGGACAGGGCCGGCCCCGTAATTACAGTCAAACGTCCTATCTATTTTTGTTCCCTTTCACTGTTGTTGCTTTAAACGTCACAGCTTGTCTGACTTCATCTGCTTGCCGCAGCGTGGTTGGACACTCTAAAGCTCTTGCTGAGCGACAGCTTAACGTCGGCCCTCCCCATCCCCCCCGCATCTCAGTCACTTTCTGATGACTGAAGTGACACCAGTGCTCTGTGCTGGAGGACATTATGCAAATGCTAAACTCCCAGAACTGAGGCGTGTCATTGTTGAGTGTCATTGCTGGTTTGCGCCCCACTGCTGATGCCTTATTTTATTTATTTATTTATTTTTTCTGGACGTAATCACGTTATTGTGGACGGCGAGCGAGTGATCCACGTGAATCCAAATGAAGGATGCATATTTCATAAGAGAATTATGAAGAGAGCTGGAGATATAATGCTTTTAATTGTTGTCCATCTTTAAAAGTCCTTATTTTATCTGTAGAGGACAGTGTCCTAAAAATAAAGTCGCTACCTTGATACTTTGTGGTATTAGAAGTCAGAGGTTTGATATGAGACCTTTGAGACGCTGCTAGGATATGCTAATGTTTGCTAGCCTAAATAATTACAACTTTGGGAAATAACAGCAACAATTTATTTCTGATCAGACGTAATATATTAAGATACATCTAACAACTACATCGCTGTCACCTACTGTGTTCTCTTCTGGCGAGTGCTGTTGATCTTGCTACTACACAGAATTCTGGGAAATGCAAGGCAGTTAAGGGCACATCCACACTGCCTTCAAGAATCAGCCAAGTTAAGGAACACTCGACTCTCACATGACCCCTTTCTCAGAGTACTGCCAATGAAGAGCATTTAGGACGTTTCAGACACTGAGGGAATGTGACTGTCATGGTTTCTCCCTCCTGGAGAGGTCTGAACTTGGGTCAGTCCTGCTCTGGCTCCGCTCTGGCTCCGCTCTGGCTCCTCCCTTTCACCACCACACACACCTGTACTCATTTACTCCCTCCTGAATCAACCCTTCTGTTCTGAGTCCTGAGCAAACCACTTTCCACAACTGACCATTCAACCCTCAGTCCATATCCAGCAGCCCCTTTTGATCTTTATTGCTTTTGTGATGTCATAAAAACCGACGTATTTGCATATATCCACAGATTTAGCCTGATCTCTATTTGTACTGAGGTTTAAAGAGTGGTTTTCGGCCTGGCCTGCTTTTATGAGGCACAATACAGGACAGCCAATCAGCACAGAGGTCATTTAAATATATTTACACACATCAGTCGTAAATAAACAGCCTAAGGGTAAAGGGAGGTATGAAAATGGGCGTGATAAAATGAGTTATGGCTGTTTCTTGGTACATAAACCCACACAGAAATCAGGAATGGATCCCTGAGGGAACATACAATATGTGATTACGGAATACGGGTCTTTCATTTACTCTCTTTAAAGCAAAAACCCCTGAATTCCTTTGTCTTGTCCTTGCCCGAGCGAGACATCTTCATCAGCGTTCGGGAACGGATGTTTCGTTCAAGCATGCAATAACAGGGTACAGCGGAAGGACAGGAATTTTACAGCCTATGGATCTCCAGCGTTTAATCTTATTTATTTGATGCACCCTGCAGAAATGGGAAGGAATGACCTTGACGTTCTGCTGCAGAGGGCACCACAGATGTCCTTCATAATTGCTGAATATTATTGTTATCTGTGCCATTGCTGGGCTGGCGTTTAGCTGCAGATCATGAAAACGTTGTAGCTGAATCAGAGAGATTCCTTCCATAAATCCAGCACCGGGATGAGTTGTAGTTGACCTCAGCAGAAAAGTGTGTGTATACACACACACACACACACACACACACACACACACAAACACACACAGAAAGCTACTGTTCCTGGATAACAATCGAACAAACGAATTGTGTTTAAATTAATCAAAGCAATTAATCATAAATGCTTTACTTAATACTTTTTTTTCTGGTTAAAACCTGGGCATCTAGTTAAAGAACAGAACTATCAGAGCATTGCCTTTAGCCTGAACCTCAGCAGGTTACTGAACATTTTGTAGAACACATAATTGTTCATATACGCTGTTGTAACACTGAAATAATGAAAGAAGCAATCGACAGCTGTTTACGCCTACATAGAGTTACTCCACAGAGACATTTAGAGATACTCTGAGACTCTTATTATTTCTGTTCCTTTCTGCAGTGAGCTCAGTGTAGAAAAGATCCTAAGAAATACATTTCAGTAAGCAAAAAAAGGGCGCTTTTGGATGCTGTCAGCTGCCAGTTAAACAGTCAAATGTGTGAGGTGAATGTTTTCACTTATTTTTCTTTTTAAAACCATACAACTTTACAGATTAATACATTGTTACAGAGACGGGGTTTTACTTGTCTATGGAGATTATACAGCGCTGAACCTTGAACCTTAAAGTAGAGGCCGCACAAATGTCATAAAGCAAACCTCATGGGGAAAATTGAATGAAATTAGTGATAAATGTAAAATATTGGCTGTGAAATTTGTGTCTGAGGGTGGTCCTGTTATCTGGAGGAGACTCATACAAGAACGTATGAGAGGGCTATCAATCAGAGAGCAATACAGAGTCATAATCTTAGCTCCAGTTTTGTGCCTCTGTGGCAGATGGAGTCTGCAGTGGCAGGAGGAAAGTGCATGATGTGAATGTGCAATTTTGAATCACTCTCTCTTCTAATGGCCCAAACCCACAGAACTGGACCGTTTCTCTTATTAGGAGAAAATTACAAGCCATCTTTAAAATGGTGGGGCTGTTATGGACTGGCCAGATGAGCCGTATGGATTTTCTTTTTTTTTTTAAAGACTTCAGCAGTCTTTTTGGTGCATTTGTTTATTTATTTATTTATTTATTTATTATTTCTCGAGACGTCACATCACTACTCCTCTGACACTCTGTCTTAGGTGTGTGCTACACTCGTTGCCGAATTGATTTGATTTAAATCACAGCTCCGACTGCTCAGCGGTTTCCTCTTGCATTACCATAACGAACATGCAGGGCTGTCAGCGTACATCAGAAATCCTCTGCATTCTAGACATTACAATACAATACAATACAATACACACATCCCAGGTCATAGCCGACGGTTCTAGATGCAGCACTAGACAGCAGTGTTTCAAGCCTTTAAAGAGATTCAGAGTGAATGGATTCAGCGCCTTAAAGATGCCTGCTTTGTGGACACATGTTCTACCTGAATAAACACCTCAGAAAAGCACTGACCAATCGGCTGAGAGTCTGGGTCACTGTGCCCCATACCAAGCAGCGGCTGTGAAGCAGTGGAACCCTTCTGTGCAGTAATTGAGCTCTTTTCAACACCTTTAGAATGACCAGCACTGGAGGGCTTTATCCCCTTCTATCCAATAATGACCTAGGCTCATGTGCAGCTGCTCCAGGGTCCCATTATAGTACATGCATTTCTATGGAGAATATCTAAACTGTGTGTGTTAAAACTGTGTCCCCAAATGTAGCCAACTTTGCATAGCTGAATTAACTGAGCTTAAAATTGTTTTCATTCATCGTGGGGACTTTATATTTAGCCTAGTCCTAACCCTACAGCTTACCATAGCCTTACTTTAAAAGCTGTTTATACACTCACATAGCAGGGACATTCTTTTGGTCACACACACACACACACACACACACACACACAAGTAAGTATAGTTCATCAGTGTCAGAGAAGTGAATGGGATTATGAGCAAGTGTATAATCCATGGTCAACATTGGAGTCTCCCCTGCTTCACACCCTCACTCTCCCGCAGCTCAACGGGCAGAGCTTTAAAGGGCCAGTACTCTTCATGTGAACTCCACTAGTGTCATTCATTTCTTCACGACCCCTTTCCAACCTTTCAGTAAAACTCTTCTGACCACATGCCTCTCAATGAGTGGGCTACACACTGATGCAAGCGGCTACCCCCAGCGCCCGTGGAGGGGGTTAGGTGCCTTGCTGAAGGGCACCTGTGAATTACGGGAGGAGGACAGTGTTGTTCCTTCACTCCCACTGCCCCCAATTTTCTCACGGCTCATGGGAATGTAACTGGTGACCTTCCACTCCCAAACCTGCTTCTCTAAACTTTAGGCCACGGCTGGCCCTCTTTTGTTGGATCTTAGGGAACCACAGCTGCTTCTTCTTTGCATTTGTTCTTACAGTACATTCCTGCTCTGATGGATTCTGTGTAATTAAATGAGTTACGATGGTCTTTAATGTCACTGTGTCCTTCACTAAGTCGGGTTTATTTCTCCAGAAGGACGTTCCCTGTGGCTTTTAACGGTCAGTGCTTTGGCGAACAGCGTCTGTGAAAGGTACGTTCCACAGTATTTTACTACGTTACTGTAAATACTACTTTATTTTTCATATTTGAATTATGTAAAAAGCAAATACACTACAAAAAGTTCTTATGATATTTATTTATTTATAAATTTTAGTTTTCTGCCACTGTAATTATTATTACAATATTTACTACAATGTTTTATTTGTATTTATTTATTTAAAATATTAATCGGATGTGAAGGACTGGCGCCCCCTCCAGGGTGTGTTCCCGCCTTGCGCCCAATGATTCTGGGTAGTCTCCGGACCCAGAATGAATGAATATTAATCTGTAGTAATTTATTGTGAATAATAAATGGCCACAGTTATAACAATAAAATTATTTGTAATGATGATAATCTCGGGCGGCACGGTGGTGCAGCAGGTAGGTGTCGCAGTCACACAGCTCCAGGGTCCTGGAGGTTGTGTGTTTGATGTGACTGTCTGTAATGAGTGTGGTGTGTTCTCCCTGTGTCTGTGTAGGTTTCCTCCGGGTGACTGTCTGTGAGGAGTGTGGTGTGTTCTCCCTGTGTCTGTGTGGGTTTCCTCCAGGTGACTGTCTGTGAGGAGTGTGGTGTGTTCTCCCTGTGTCTGTGTAGGTTTCCTCCGGGTGACTGTCTGTGAGGAGTGTGGTGTGTTCTCCCTGTGTCTGCGTGGGTTTCCTCCGGGTGACTGTCTGTGAGGAGTGTGGTGTGTTCTCCCTGTGTCTGCGTGGGTTTCCTCCAGGTGACTGTCTGTGAGGAGTTGATGTGTTCTCCCTGTGTCTGCGTGGGTTTCCTCCGGGTGCTCTGGTTTCCTCCCACAGTCCAAAAACACACGTTTGTAGGTGGATTGGTGACTCAAAAGTGTCCGTAGGTGTGAGTGTGTGAGTGAATGTGTGAGTGTGTGTTGCCCTGTGAAGGACTGGCGCCCCCTCCAGGGTGTATTCCACCTTGCGCCCAATGATTCCAGGTAGGCTCTGGACCCACCGCGACCCTGAACTGGATAAGCGGTTACAGATAATGAATGAATGAATGAATGATAATCTCTCTCTGTGTATCTCTCTCTCTCTGAGGTGAGGTGAGAGGTCACTGGATGTCAGCTCCCTCTGGGCTGTTGTCCGGCTGACATAGTGGACATAATGATGTTGAACAGGAAAAGAGTAGAACCTCATTAACTGAACATTAATTACAGACAGCGAAATGAACAGCAAGAGCGCGCGCACACACACACACACACACACACACACACCCACACACACACATATTCAATTAATAAGACTTTATCCAAACACACACATGTTCAATTAATAAAGCATCAGCTGAACTGCTTTAGCGCCGAGGCTGGCGCAGGCTCTGGGCTGATTAGTTAATAGTGGCCTATTAGGAGCCGTCAAAGAACATAACGCTCCAAATGTGACATGTTTTCATTACGGAGCAGTGAACGGAGCGACACGGCCCTTCGCAGACGAGGGGGAAGTGGCTTCTTTACCCAAAACTAAAGGCCATGTCTGAAACGTGGCGCTCTAACAACAATTCACTAACAACAACAGGGTTATTACTGTCCCTTTACAAACCAACCACAGCTGAGGAAAATGTGAAATAGACACGCCCCGGTACCAAGGGAGCAGAGGGTGTTTTAGGTGCCTTCAAGAGCACTTCAGCTGTGGATGTTGAAGGAAAATATGGCATTGTTCCTTTACTCCCTGCTCCAATGTGTGCACACTGCCCCTAGAACACTATTGTGTGTGTGTGTGTGTGTGTGTGTGTGTGTGTGTGTGTTCACGCTAATGGATGGGTTAAATATTGAGGCGCAATTGGATGTTGTACAACGACAATAAAAAACCTAATCTAATCTCTACTAATACCCTTTATTTCAGCTGAAATGTGGGAGGGACACTTTTCCACAAACACAGTGTAGAACCCGGGTTCCGTTTGTTCTCCCGCTGGTGGAACAGGACAGTGCAAAGGCCATTTTACAGCAGTTTTTAAGTGGGTCACTGGAGGTACGTAAATGTGTGTAAAATCACAAAGGAATAAAAAGCGTGAGCAAAGCAATGCAGCAGTTCAGCTTCTGACAGCGCCTACGGTCTCTTAAAAAAGCTGCATCTGTGGACCACTACAGGAGAAACACACACACACACAGAGCGAGTGTGTGAGGGTGAGACATGTGGGCAGTAGTACACTAATGAGACATCACATGGCGTGGGCGCCTGAGGGGAGAAATTACACTGCAAGGGTGTACGGCACTGCTATAAATACAGCCCCCCACTTCCACATCCTGGAGCTTTGTTGGAGACTGAAGGGTTTTTTTCCTGCAGCTGAGTCACCTGCGCCGCTGCGACCAGAGAAACAAACCTCGTCAAAGCCACGATAAAGCTGCAATAAAATAATATGTGTTAAAGCAACAGGTGGTGAACCTGGAAACACCACTATAATGTGGAGAAATCATTGGGACTACAGCATTCATTCATTCATTCATTCATTCATTCATTCATTCATTCATTCATTTCATTCATTCATTCATTCACTCATTCATCCTGATCTGGGATGCAGTGTGTCTGCATGGAATAATTGGGTGCAAGGCAGGGACACACCCTGAACAGGGCATCACACACTCACACATCACACACTCACACATCACACACTTCCTCAAATGGACAGTTTCACACACCCAGTCACTCACCCAATCACTCACACACACACCCAGTCACTCACACACTCACACCTGTCGACAGTTTCACACACTCACCCAGTCACTCACACACACCTGTGGACAGTTACACACACTCACCCAGTCACTCACTCACACCTGTGGACAGTTACACACACTCACCCAGTCACTCACTCACACATGTGGACAGTTACACACACTCACCCAGTCACTCACTCACACCTGTGGATAGTGTCACACACTCACACAGTCACTCACACACTCACACCTGTGGACAGTTACACACACTCACCCAGTCACTCACTCACACCTGTGGACAGTGTCACACACTCACACAGTCACTCACACACTCACACCTGTGGACAGTTACACACACTCACCCAGTCACTCACTCACACCTGTGGACAGTTACACACACTCACCCAGTCACTCACTCACACCTGTGGACAGTTACACACACTCACCCAGTCACTCACTCACACCTGTGGATAGTGTCACACACTCACACAGTCACTCACACACTCACACCTGTGGACAGTTACACACACTCACCCAGTCACTCACTCACACCTGTGGACAGTGTCACACACTCACACAGTCACTCACACACTCACACCTGTGGACAGTTACACACACTCACCCAGTCACTCACTCACACCTGTGAACAGTGTCACACACTCACACAGTCACTCACACACTCACACCTGTGGACAGTTACACACACTCACCCAGTCACTCACTCACACCTGTGGACAGTGTCACACACTCACACAGTCACTCACACACTCACACCTGTGGACAGTTACACACACTCACCCAGTCACTCACACCTGTGGACAGTTTCACACACTCATCCAGTCACTCACACACTCACACCCGTGGACCATTACACACTCACCCAGTCACTCACACACTCACACCTGTGGACAGTTTCACACACTCACCCAGCCACTCACACACTCACACCTGTGGACAGTTTCACACACTCACCCAGTCACTCACACACTCACACCTGTGGACAGTTTGACACTCTCACCCAGCCACTCACACACTCACACCTGTGGACAGTTTCACACACTCACCCAGTCACTCACACACTCACACCTGTGGACAGTTTCACACACTCACCCAGCCACTCACACCTGTGGACAGTTTCATACACTCACCCAGTCACTCACACACTCACACCTGTGGACAGTTTCACACACTCACCCAGTCACTCACACACTCACCCAGTCACTCACTCACACCTGTGGACAGTTTCACACACTCACCCAGTCACACACACACTCACACCTGTGGACAGTTTCACACACTCACCCAGTCACTCACACACTCACACCTGTGGACAGTTTCACACACTCACCCAGTCACTCACACACTCACACCTGTGGATAGTTACACACACTTGTGTCTGTCCCTGTTAGATCTCCCCCTTCGCTCCTGTAGTCCTCACAGACTGGACGACCATGGCCCGAGCCTTTAACCCTGGAATCAAACCTCAATCCACGCAAGTGAGTCAGGGCTGAGTCTACATCACCCCTCTCACTCGCGCTGGTCCTGTTACCTGTCGACGTGGTCCTAATCCGTGAAGCACCTGGTGAAGGATGCCCAGACAGGGATAAAGGGGTTTGTTTAATACCCTGTGCCCAGCATCCCTCGTCCTGAGGTAGCACTGTCACTGACGGAAGAAAGCAAGAAAGAAAGAAAGAGCAAAAAAGAGTAGTGCAGGGCGGTGCGTAATTAATGCTGAAGTGCCCTGTCGGAACGGGACCCAAGGGGTCCGGCACGGCCGAAAAACACCACGTAGAGCACTAAATCCTCACCGGCAAGAGCCCGGGAGCCTCACGGAGAGAGTTAGCATACGCTCACCAGTGCAGCGGTCAGCCAGCGCTAACTCGATTAGGAGATGAATCACGGTGCTAATTCCTTTACCTCACAACCAGGACGCTGCGGTGGTCCCACCAAACGGCTAATGGCTCTCCACCAGTAAAACAGGCCGTGTCAGCACTTCCCGCTGCGCCTAATCAAATGCATTATTCGCAGAGTCTCGCATGATTTATCGAGTGTGCCAGGAAGCACCGGACCCTTATCAGGTTATCTCTACAAATCTGTGTGCTGTGAGTTTATTTGCACAAGTGCAGGAAGACCCCCTCAGTGCACTTCAGAGTGCTGAGTCATTGCTTTCGCATTTTAAAATCACTCTAAAGCAGATTACAGGTGGGTTTGTTTTCTTGCTTTATAACAATTAGTGGCCACTGGTGAGTGGAGTGGACACGGACGCTGACGGAACCAGCATCCATTTGGAGCTGTAACTGTGGACTGTAATTGACCACCCACTCTTACCAAGCGATAGGCCTCATTTGGGGTGTGTGTGTGTGTGTGTGTGTGTGTGTGTGTGTTGACCGACATGCAAAAGGACCTGCTATTTTGATATGACGTGTATAAGGAAATGATTCACGTCGGACCAATACCAGAGCCAGTTTAAAATGATACAGGGAAGTGAGTGCAGGCTGAGATACAGAGAGCCAATCAGAATGCGACTGGCAGAATCCTAACAGTGAGGCCAGACTAGTGCACTGAAAATATCAGACTCTCTGTCAACTTGTGGGCGGAGCATGTGTGGCTGACACCAGGGTAAGGTGTAGGTGTAGTGTTAATGACTTGTAGAGTGGAACCAACGTGTGTGTGTGTGTGTGTGTCTGTGTGAGTGTGTGTGTGTGTGTTGCATGCTAACTGACTAACTGAAGGTGTACAGTGAGTGCTGTGAAGGAGATCTTCTCCTTGGTGCCCTCTGAAGGAGCAGCGAACACTTTTAAGGGAAGAGAGCAGATTTGGTGGGGGTTGAGGGGGGGGGGGGTTCTCAGATGATATCGACAGTTCCTCCATAAAATTGAGAAACTACAAAGGCAGCGGCACTGGCCACGGCGCCAGTGGCAAACGACCGTCATCATTTCATTCCCACAGCCTCTGACGCTAGCCTCCAGCTTTACAGCTCCATTTCCCTTCCTCTTCTTCCTTTATGTTTCTGCGCACTCTGCTGACGGTTTAACAGCGTCAGCCACACACCGTGATTTACACTGCAAACACACACACACACACACACACGACCCAGCCGAGACACACATTAGGTGCTGTCCATGGTACTGATGTTACTTAGCGATGCTCTGGAGCAGCTGCATATGAGCTGTTTCACAACGTGCTGTCCATGGTACTGATGTTACTTAGCGATGCTCTGGAGCAGCTGCATATGAGCTGTTTCACCACGTGTTGTCCATGGTACTGATGTGACTTAGCGATGCTCTGGAGCAGCTGCATATGAGCTGTTTCACAACGTGCTGTCCATGGTACTGATGTTACTTAGCGATGCTCTGGAGCAGCTGCATATGAGCTGTTTCGCAACGTGCTGTCCATGGTACTGATGTTACTTAGCGATGCTCTGGAGCAACTGCATATGAGCTGTTTCGCAACGTGCTGTCCATGGTACTGATGTTACTTAGCAATGCTCTGGAGCAGCTGCATATGAGCTGTTTCACAATGCCCAATATATGCAATGCAAAGCAAAGGCTGGAGGGGTGTAAAGCTTCCAGGACATGACAGAGCAACATGGGTCTCTGTGTCCTGGGTTCCATCCTTACCTCTGGTCACTGTCTATGAGAAGTGTGATGTGTTCTCTCTGTATCTGTGTGGGTTTCCTCTGGATGCTGTGGTTTACCTCCTAAAGACCCTAGACACCTGTTGGTAGGTGGAGTTTCTGTGCAAAATTTTCCATAGGTGTGAATGTGTGAGTGACTGGGTGAGAGTGTGAAACAGTCCCCAGATGTGAGTGTGTGAGTGAAAGTGTGTGTGCCCTGTGATGGACTGGTTATACACCCCCTGTTCATTGTGAATGCTTGACTGTGCCTGAAGCTTCTTTTTAAGCTCTGGATCCAATATGACTCTGATCAGGGTGAACGAATGAATGGTATGGGTCCTTTAAAAATTCAGTGTAAATATTCAGCACCTCGGAGAGTGTCTTGCACAAGCAGAAAACCTTCAGCACCACGGAGAGTGCTCAAGTAACTTCTACTGAAAGAGCTTTTGTATTCCCTCTCACAGCTCCATTTCTATAATGAATGAATGCCCAAGGATAGGGATTTAAATATTCAGAAAGGGCCTCGTGCAGGTTCCTGGTGCGGAAGTTAGTCATCCTTCGTGAGGTCAACATAACTCCATCTTTGTTTCCAATCTGGGCACTTTTTGGTCCAATCTGAAATCAGTTGAGTGGCCACTTCCTCTTGTATCTTTTTTTTTATTCTGCTTTACTTTCCATTTCCGTTTACTTTTCACCTCACATTGCTTTGGCAGAATCAAAGGATGAAGCGTTCTGCTTTTCAGAGCTGTGACCCGGCCCGGGCGGAAACACCACAATGTCTGATTCCTCTCCTTTGACGCAGATAGCGCAGAGGAGCTGGCTGCTGTCCTTGGAGCTGTCTGAGCTGAAAGACACCAGCTGAATGCGAGTGGGGAATTCAGCCTTGGAAGGCTGTACCTGCCACCTGTGTGGAGACAGGGCTCCGGCTGCGGACTTGACTCGGCTCGATCCAGAGAGAGAGCCGCCTGAGAGGGAAATCAAACACCAGCCTTGGGCCTCTGACTCATCAGGAGTTACACAACAGCCAGCGGTGGCGATGCTGAAGACAGGCGAGGCTCAACCACGGAGGACACACACACACACACACACCCACTCTGACTTGACGTTCTTAAGGAACCCATTTTTGGAGCCTTGGCTTTCAAGAACCACCTTTAAAGAGGCTTTCGAGAGGCGTGGGTGTGTGAGGAGAAGCCTTTTTATATCTACACCTATTGGAAAGGTCTGACTGAAATAACAGAAGCAACACCCCCTCTTAAACTTCTCAGACGTCTGCTTCCTTTCACCACCGCTGTGAGGAATTCTGACTCTACATTTCCCTAGAACAGAGCCCATCACATCAGTGCAGTGTTTACATCATTGCCTTTTAACGAGGCAGGGCTGTAGGGTTAATTATCACTAATTATTCTTTAGTTTTAGAGTTTCTACTAGACAACATCTCGGAGATGTTTCACACAGAGGATGAGAAGGAGCAAGGCAGACATCAGTAACACATTTACAAAAAGGTTTGTTAAGATTGGCAGCTATTTCTCGGTCATTAAACTGGCTCCTGTCCACCGGTGGCGCTGTTTCACTACAATACCCTCAAACTCCCTGTTACGACAGTGAGGAAGAATCACAGCCAGAGCGCTGCAAGCTGTGGTGGAAGAATGCTGTTATAGCTTTGTGTGGTTAGGCTGTAGGTAAAGCTTAGGGTTAAGATCAGATTTAAGGTTAAGTTTAGGCTTAATTTTAATGTTAGAGTTAGGGTTAGGGTTAACGTATGTAGAGGCACAGTGGCGCAGCAGGTTAGTGTCGCAGTCACACAGCTCCAGGGACCTGGAGGTTGTGGGTTCGATTCCCGCTCCGGGTGACTGTCTGTGAGGAGCGTGGTGTGTTCTCCCTGTGTCTGCGTGGGTTTCCTCCGGGTGACTGTCTGTGAGGAGTGTGGTGTGTTCTCCCTGTGTCTGCGTGGGTTTCCTCCGGCTGACTGTCTGTGAGGAGTGTGGTGTGTTCTCCCTCTGTCTGCGTGGGTTTCCTCCGGGTGACTGTCTGTGAGGAGTGTGGTGTGTTCTCCCTCTGTCTGCGTGGGTTTCCTTCGGGTGCTCCGGTTTCCTCCCACAGTCTAAAAACACATGTTGGTAGGTGGATTGGCGACTCAAAAGTGTCCGTAGGTGTGAGTGTGTGAGTTAATGTGTGTGTGTGTTGCCCTGTGAAGGACTGGCGCCCCCTCCAGGGTGTATTCCCCGCCTTGCGCCCAATGATTCCAGGTAGGCTCTGGACCCACCGCGACCCTGAACTGGATAAGGGTTACTGATAATGAATGAATAAATGAATGTTAACGTATGTAGGGTTTGGAGTACAGTGTACATTCCCGAAGTGAAAAATATAACTCATTTAATAACAAATATTGTTACTGTCCAAAGGACAGTAAAATCAGTGAAATCAGTGAAAGTAATATCAGTGTAAAATGTTTAATTCCATACAGATTTGGAGCATTTCTATCAGTCCATTCATCGTTAAATGCTCACACAATATGCAGAGCTCAAATGATGTCGTTTTTCTGTGGAGAGAGACGATATGTAGAAGTGACTCCCCAAGTCAGGACCCTTTCAGAAGCCTGCAGGAAGATGCAGATGGATGTTCCTTACCAAAAGAACTGATGGTTTATTTTGCTGATGAATATATTATGATAAGATCAGTTTAATCAATAAATGCTCTCCTTTATAACGCGCCCCCCCCCCCCCCCACACACACCCACACCCACACACACCATCGAGAAGATTGAAATTTCAAACCTGTTTCTCTGAAATGCTCTGCTCTGAGGCTCTGTGGAGGAAATGACTGCGAGGAACATGGTATTTCTCAGCTGCGCATTGCGTCCCGAGCTCGATACTCCAATAACTTTAACCTTTCCCATAATGCTGCACAAATGACCGGATCAATACGTCCACATGGCTGTGTTTCTGAATGTGCAGCTAATGAAGTGTCAGCGCTGCGCTTCACACCTAAACTGCTCGGCATTAGAAACAATTTTCTCCACATTCTGGCGGCGAGCTCCTGTAACCTCCGCTGAAAACAGTTCAGTGAAAACTAGATAGGCTTCAAGTATGGAATAATATTCTTGTTCGCCATGTCTTTAATGTTCAGGTGAATAAATGATAAATATGGAATTATTAATTCATTTATTTATTATCTGTAAGCATTTATCCAGTTCAGGGTCGCGGTGGGTTCGGAGCCTACCTGGAAATATTGGGCACAAAGTAGGAATACATCCTGGAGGGGGCGCCAGTCAATCACAGGGTGACACATACTCACACCTAGGGACACTTTTGAGTCGCCAATCCACCTACCAACATGTCTTTTTGGACTGTGTGAGGAAACCGGAGCACCCGGAGGAAACCCACCCAGACACAGGGAGAACATACCACACTCCTCACAGACAGTCACCCGGAGGAAACCCACGCAGACACAGGGAGAACACACCACACTCCTCACAGACAGTCACCCGGAGGAAACCCACGCAGACACAGGGAGAACACACCACACTCCTCATGGACAGTGACCTGGAGGAAACCCACGCAGACACAGGAAGAACACACCACACTCCTCACGGACAGTCTCCCGGAGGAAACCCACGCAGACACAGAGAGAACACACCACACTCCTCACGGACAGTCACCCGGAGGAAACCCACGCAGACACAGGAAGAACACACCACACTCCTCACGGACAGTCTCCCGGAGGAAACCCACGCAGACACAGAGAGAACACACCACACTCCTCACAGACAGTCACCCGGAGCGGGACTCGAACCCACAACCTGTAGGACCCTGGAGCTGTGACAGAGACATTGTAAAGCTTCCAGTCTGGGTTCAGGTGACCATCTCTTGTGGCTAACCCTCTGAAGAGCCCTGAGAAGCCCCTCTGAAAGTGCAAGTGTCAAAAAAAAAGACTTACGGAGAATCATTCACACTCATTCTTCCCTGATAGAGACACACCTGATGATCTTCAGAGAACCTGAAAGAAACTCCTTTGAGAAATTAACCCACAGCGAAAGGTTCATTCTCCTACAAAGACAATCTGAAGGACATTGAAATGCTGAGGATCTGGATCCTTTCTGCAAAGCGTACTTAGAGTACTCTTGCTTTATTAGAACAGAAAAAGAGCTGTTTTTATTCACGGATCCCGAGAGAGAACAGTTTCTGTGTTAAATAAAGACAATTTGCCAGAGAGAATGAGTCAGAAAAGAACACGTGAACGCGGGTTTTAGTTGCTTTTACCCACCATCTGGATTACGCTGTGTTTTAGAAGCAGGAAACTTTCGAACACAGCCTTGGACCCTCTTTGATCTGCTTATCCCAATCTGCTCAGTCGCCTTCCTCAGAGCTAAAGCACGATGCTGTAAATTCAGAGAGATTCATTCATCCATTCTGTTTGAAAATCTGCTCTGTCATTTTATGAAAACTATTGTAGTAGTGTTAATATGCTATGTTCATCCATTCATTCACTGTCTGTAACCCTTATCCAGTTCAGCATCGCGGTGGGTCCAGAGCCTACCCGGAATCACTAAACGCAAGGAGGCAACACACCCTGGAGAGGGCGCCAGTCCTTCACAGGGCAACACACACTCACACACTCACACCTACGGACACTTTGGAGTCACCAACTCCTCACAGACCCGGAGGAAACCCACACAGACACAGGGAGAACACACCACACTCCTCACAGACAGTCACCCGGAGGAAACCCATGCAGACACAGGGAGAACACACCACACTTCTCACAGACAGTCACCCGGAGGAAACCCACACTGACACAGGGAGAACACACCACACTCCTCACAGACAGTCACCTGGAGGAAACCCATGCAGACACAGGGAGAACACACCACACTCCTCACAGACAGTCACCCAGAGGAAACCCATGCAGACACAGGGAGAACACACAACACTCCTCACAGACAGTCACCCGGAGGAAACCCATGCAGACACAGGGAGAACACACCACACTTCTCACAGACAGTCACCCGGAGGAAACCCACACTGACACAGGGAGAACACACCACACTCCTCACAGACAGTCACCTGGAGGAAACCCATGCAGACACAGAGAGAACACACCACACTCCTCACAGACAGTCACCCAGAGGAAACCCACGCAGACACAGGGAGAACACACCACACTTCTCACAGACAGTCACCCGGAGGAAACCCATGCAGACACAGGGAGAACACACCACACTTCTCACAGACAGTCACCCGGAGGAAACCCATGCAGACACAGGGAGAACACACCACATTCCTCACAAACAGTCACCCGGAGGAAACCCATGCAGACACAGGGAGAACACACCACACTCCTCACAGACAGTCACCTGGAGGAAACCCATGCAGACACAGGGAGAACACACCACACTCCTCACAGACAGTCACCCAGAGGAAACCCACACAGACACAGGGAGAACACACCACATTCCTCACAGACAGTCACCCGGAGGAAACCCATGCAGACACAGGGAGAACACACCACACTTCTCACAGACAGTCACCCGGAGGAAACCCATGCAGACACAGGGAGAACACACCACATTCCTCACAAACAGTCACCCGGAGGAAACCCATGCAGACACAGGGAGAACACACCACACTCCTCACAGACAGTCACCCAGAGGAAACCCACGCAGACACAGGGAGAACACACCACACTTCTCACAGACAGTCACCCGGAGGAAACCCATGCAGACACAGGGAGAACACACCACATTCCTCACAGACAGTCACCTGGAGGAAACCCATACAGACACAGGGAGAACACACCACACTTCTCACAGACAGTCACCCGGAGGAAACCCATGCAGACACAGGGAGAACACACCACATTCCTCACAAACAGTCACCCGGAGGAAACCCATGCAGACACAGGGAGAACACACCACACTCCTCACAGACAGTCACCTGGAGGAAACCCATGCAGACACAGGGAGAACACACCACACTCCTCACAGACAGTCACCCAGAGGAAACCCACACTGACACAGGGAGAACACACCACACTCCTCACAGACAGTCACCTGGAGGAAACCCATGCAGACACAGGGAGAACACACCACACTCCTCACAGACAGTCACCCAGAGGAAACCCACGCAGACACAGGGAGAACACACCACACTTCTCACAGACAGTCACCCGGAGGAAACCCACGCAGACACAGGGAGAACACACCACACTTCTCACAGACAGTCACCCGGAGGAAACCCATGCAGACACAGGGAGAACACACCACATTCCTCACAAACAGTCACCCGGAGGAAACCCATGCAGACACAGGGAGAACACACCACACTCCTCACAGGCAGTCACCTGGAGGAAACCCATGCAGACACAGGGAGAACACACCACACTCCTCACAGACAGTCACCCAGAGGAAACCCACACAGACACAGGGAGAACACACCACATTCCTCACAGACAGTCACCCGGAGGAAACCCATGCAGACACAGGGAGAACACACCACACTTCTCACAGACAGTCACCCGGAGGAAACCCATGCAGACACAGGGAGAACACACCACATTCCTCACAGACAGTCACCCGGAGGAAACCCATGCAGACACAGGGAGAACACACCACACTCCTCACAGACAGTCACCTGGAGGAAACCCACGCAGACACAGGGAGAACACACCACACTCCTCACAGACAGTCACCTGGAGGAAATCCACGCAGACACAGGGAGAACACACCACACTCCTCACAAACAGTCACCCGGAGGAAACCCATGCAGACACAGGGAGAACACACCACACTCCTCACAGACATTCACCCGGAGGAAACCCATGCAGACACAGGGAGAACACACCACATTCCTCACAGACAGTCACTCGGAGGAAACCCATGCAGACACAGGGAGAACACACCACGCTCCTCACAAACAGTCACCCGGAGGAAACCCACCCAGACACAGGGAGAACATACCACACTCCTCACAGACAGTCACCCGGAGGAAACCCACGCAGACACAGGGAGAACACACCACACTCCTCACAGACAGTCACCTGGAGGAAATCCACGCAGACACAGGGAGAACACACCACACTCCTCACAAACAGTCACCCGGAGGAAACCCATGCAGACACAGGGAGAACACACCACACTCCTCACAGACAGTCACCCGGAGGAAACCCATGCAGACACAGGGAGAACACACCACATTCCTCACAGACAGTCACTCGGAGGAAACCCATGCAGACACAGGGAGAACACACCACACTCCTCACAGACAGTCACCTGGAGGAAATCCACGCAGACACAGGGAGAACACACCACACTCCTCACAGACAGTCACCCGGAGGAAACCCATGCAGACACAGGGAGAACACACCACACTCCTCACAGACAGTCACCCGGAGCAGGACTCGAACCCACAACCTCCAGGCCCCTGCAGCTGAAACAGAGACACTACCTGCAGCTCCACGGTGCCACCCATGCTACGTTCCTGATCGCAAACATTGAAATCACCGTTTTAAAACACAACAATCGATGCACATGCTTTTTTCATAATGAATGCAGTGATGAATAAACACGTCTCACTTGCCTTTTTCAAACTACTTATTTTATTCTTTTTTTTATTAAATAAAAACTATAATTTTTAAATCCTAATGCAGACCCTTGTTCACCTTTCAACAACGTCATGAAGGGTACACTTCGGAGAAGGCCTCAAGGCCAGGACTGGGACGTGGCCTTAGACTCTCCCTGAGAAGGTGGCGTGTTGTTTTTCTCCTTTTCCGTCTCCACAGTGTATGAGAAGTAACAAAAGTCTGGTTTCTCTTTCGTGAGGAGCACTTTGGATGACCTTTGGCTGTCGTGTTTGTTTCCAGGTGCTGATGCTGCAGCGTCACTGTCCACAACAGTCCTGACCCCACACAGCCCTTCACTCTCCAAACACTGCTCTGTCCTTGAGTCCTTCCACAGTTTATTTAACAAACCTGACGATGGTGTGATTACACCATCAATTACAGGGACATGTGACCTACCCAAGCTCCGCCCACAAATACAAATTATACTCTTTACCCTTATGACTATTGGACTACACTATTTGCTGCCATTTTGACCATGCTCTTGATTCAAATAGCTTCAGCAACATTCACTATGTGGCCAAAAGTTTCTGGACACCTGCTTATCCAGCATTTGATCTGATATGAATGATACTAATCATTTGTTTGCAGCAGTGATGGTGTCTACTCTTGTGGAAAGACTTTGCAATAAAAGCTTGAACATTGCTATGAGGGTTTGATGGCATTTAACCACATAAAACCCTAGAAAGCTCGGGTTCTGGGGTTGGACGGTTCGATCTGGATGCCAAACCCCAGTCAGTCGCTTCCCAAAGGTGTCTCCAGAGAATACAGATCCACTCCTGTATTGACGCCTCTGGCTGACACTTAGCATTGGGCATTGTGACCTGATGTATGCTGTGTATGCACAATGTACTTCAGGTCTCCAGGGCAGAGACTGGACAGTCAGAAAAGAAGATGGAGAATGTCCATTTCATAGCCATTACTGCAGATGCTAGATCTTTGATGTCAAGTTAGGTCACATGATCACATCTAAGTGGTGCACATGTGGTCGTATGCACCACTTAGCAACAACAAGTCGATGTTCTCAGAGCCGTGTCCAGGTTCTTCATGTCTATGACGTAAAGCGACCTGCTGCTACCTGTAGCTATATGTGGCTGGTGTGTTGCTGGTGTGAAAGTGGGCAGATGTTTCCATTGTGGGAAACTTATTTAGTCATGAATGTTACAGTAGACGCCACTGGAAGCTTTATACTTCTCTGGTTAAAATCTGTTCTTCAGTGCCCTTTGGATACGAACTGTTCTGGACCTACAGAGTTATCTGGATAAGAGCTGTTTCTAGATCTCCTGAGTTTTCTGGATAAGCTGTTTCTAGATTTCCTGAGTTTTCTGGATAAGCTGTTCTAGATCTTCAGAGTTGTCTGAATAGGAACTGCTCTAGACCTACAGAGTTTTCTGGATAAGAGCTGTTCTAGATCTTCAGAGTTGTCTAGATAAGACGTGTTCTAGTTCTTATGGGTTCTCTGGATAAGATGGGTTCTATATCTTCAGAGTTTTCTGTATGAAAGCTGTTCTAGAACATCTGGGTTCTCTGGATAAAAGCTGTTCTAGATCTTCAGAGTTGTCTGAATGGGAGCTGTTCTAGACCTACAGAGTTCTCTGGGTAAGAGCTATTCTAGATCTTCAAAGTTGTCTAGATAAGACATGTTCTAGTTCTTATGGTTTCTCTGGATTAGAGGGGTTCTATATCTTCAGAGTTCTCTGTATGGAAGCTGTTCTAGATCTTCAGAGTTGTCTGGATAAGAGCTGTTCTAGATCCCCTGTGTTCTCTGTATAAGAGCGGTTCTAGATCTTCAGAGTTCTCTGAATGTAAACTGTTGAGTGCTTTAGAGTTTTCTATTTGTCAATTGTTCTAGAGCTTTAGAGTTCTCTGGAGGTGAGTGTTTCGAGATCTTTAGAGTCAGACTGAACAGTTCTTTGCTGATTAATTAACAGCAGTGATTAATTTCTATTGTCCATCTTCAGGGCTGAGCTGAACCCCACCCCCTGATATTCTTCTATTGGCTGATACTGAAAGAATGGAGACCCAACTGAAGTGGGGCTGGTGCCTGTGTGTTGCCGTGTGTTGACACCTGCTGTCCATTGGCACTTTGTTTGAATTGTTCTGACGGAAATCACTGGTGAGAAATGTCTTTCTGAAAGACACCTATGTTGCCTTCCACAAACGGAGCATTCAGAACTCTGGCAGCAGTGTGGCAGCCTACGGCAGCGAGCCCTTCGCCCACTCCCACAATGCACTGCTCTGGAAACCGTTGTGTGTGGGAGCTGCTGAGGCTCCGCTGCCAGGCCGCCCTGTGGTGCTTTTATTAAAATAATGGACAGCAAAAAATAAAGAAATAAATAAATAAAAGGGAAAAGAGAGAAAAAAAAAACATTTGCTGAGTTTCTATAAAAGCCTGTGTTTTTAAATAAAAAAAGCCCTGAATGACAGGAACCCATAAATTTTGCGAAAATGCATCAGGACTTTGTTCTCCTTATAACAGAATAAATAGAATATATTACATCACTCCAGATGTAATGTTCAGTTTCCTTAAAACACACATCCACAATAACCAGACCATCCTCGTCATTTCTGGTGCTTGTATAATCAGCTTAGAAGAGCAATGAACAGAATGGGACACTTAGCACATGAGCCCAAAGGCACCATGCCCAATGCCCAGCGTTGGCCCGAGGGGTATAAAGCCTCTCAGTTTCGGGGGGTGATCGATGGAGCGCCATCTGGGATCAGATGTTATTTTTGACCTGGAAGTGATCATCTATGCTCCCATGGCTGTATACAATCAGATGGTTATGTTCATGTTGTAGAATATATTCCAGTAGAAATGAAGCACGGCATCTCTCTCCTCTGTGAAGCAGGAGCCGGGCTTCGCTCTGGAGCTCATTCCGATTCGATGGAGTCCCAGACCTCCGGGTGAACAAGAGAGCTGTTACATAATTACTTATCAGACACACTGGTGTGATGAATTAAAATCTCCACTCCTCTGAACACCCCCCCCCCCACCCCCCCTCTACACACACACACACACACACACACACAATGCTGATTAATCCATTTTTAATTAATGGTGACACACTGAAGGTCTTAATGTTTCATCTAAACCTCCTTCCCTCTTTGTGTTTCTCTTTCATTTTCTTTATCCCCCTCTCTTTTACTTTGGCCCGCCCCCTCCTTCTCTCTCTCTCTCTCTCTCTCTCTTTCTCTCTCTCTCTCTCACTCTCTCTCTCTCCCTCTCTCTCTCTCTCTCCCTCTTTCATATCATAGTTATGTCACCATCTTTAGCACTATTTGTCTTTCTTAAAGCATGAAGAATAAAGAGCAGAGAGTGAGGAGTATGGACTGATGGGTAAAGAGTGAGGAGTAAAGAGTGAGGAGTAAGTAGCGAGGAGTAAAGAATGAGGAATAAAGAGTGAGGAGTAAAGAATGAGGAATAAAGAGTGAGGAGTAAAGAGTGATGGCTTAAGAGTGAGGAGTACGGAGTGAGGAAGAAAGAGTGAGGAGTAAAGAGTGAGGAGTAAAGAGTGAGGAGTAAGTAGTGAGGAGTAAAGAGTGAGGAGTAAGTAGTGAGGAGTAAAGAATGAGGAATAAAGAGTGAGGAGTAAAGAATGAGGAATAAAGAGTGAGGAGTAAAGAGTGATGGCTTAAGAGTGAGGAATAAAGAGTGAGGAGTAAAGAGTGATGGCTTAAGAGTGAGGAGTACGGAGTGAGGAAGAAAGAGTGAGGAGTAAAGAGTGAGGAGTAAGGAGTGAGGAGTAAGTAGTGATGGCTGAAGAGTGAGCAGTAAAGACTGAAGAGTAAGGAGTGAGGAGTAAAGCGTGAAGAGTATGTTGTGAGGAGTAAAGAGTGTGGGGTAAAGACTGAGGAGTAAAGAGTGAGGCATAAAGAGTGATGGCTGAAAAGTGAGGAGTACAGAGTGAGGAGTAAAGAGTGAGGAGTAAGTAATGATGGCTGATGAGTGAAGAGTAAAGAGTGATGGCTGAAGAGTGAGGAGTAAAGACTTAGAGTGAGGAGTAAGTAATGATGGCTGATGAGTGAAGAGTAAGTAATGATGGGTAAAGAGTGGGGAGTAAGGGGTGATGGGTAAAGAGTGAGGAATAAAGAGTGATGGCTTAAGAGTGAGGAGTAAGGAGTGAGGTATAAATAGTGATGAGTAACGAGTGAGGAGTAAAGAGTGGGGAGTAAAGAGTGAGGTGTAAAGAGTGAGGAGTAAGGAGTTAGGAGTAAGTAATGATGGGTAAAGAGTGGGGAGTAAGGGGTGATGGGTAAAGAGTGAGGAGTAAGGAGTGAGGTATAAATAATGAGAAGTAAGGAGTGGAAGGAAGGGGTGATGAGTAAGGAGTGAGGTGTAACGAGTGAAGAGTAAGGAGTGATGGCTGAAGAGTGAGGAGTAAGGAGTTAGGAGTAAGTAATGATGGGTAAAGACTGAGGAGTAAAGAGTGATGGCTGAAGAGTGAGGAGTGAGAAGAAGACTGTAATATGTGCAGTAATGTTTTAAGGCAGTGTTCTTTTGAATCAGCCGTGTTGGAGCTGGAGCTGGTGTATTGTGCTCAGATCTTCAGGTGTGTAGCAGCGTGACTCAGACACGGCTCCCTGGGGAACCCTCCTGGAGAAAATGTTTGATGAGCTTCTGGGTTTGAGAGCTCCATCAATACAGAGCCAGCTGCCTTCAAAACTCCAGAAACCCCCTCCAAACGAGAAGCCCCCACACAGACGTCTCAATGCTGAACACCACCTGTCTCCAAATGAACGTTTGATACAGCATCAGGGATGGACCACGGTGTCACTAAGACTCAGAGAGTGATTTACGGGCCACAACCTGAGAATAATATATATATAACATTGTTTAATATTGTTTACAATATGCAGTCCACATGAGGTGAGAATTTAAACTGCCTTGTAATCCCTGACTGAACCAGTTTACTCTCCATGGCGTGGGTCTCCCACACGTGGTAAGTTCAGAACAGAACCTCTGACACATAAAGGCCAGCAGGGGTCAGAAGAAGAGTGAGGACACAAACCTGGACTATGCTGTTGTTGAAAATCTGAATGACCCTATTAGCATTCATTCATTCATTATCTGTAAGCGCTTATCCAGTTCAGGGTCGCGGTGGGTCCAGAGTCTACCTGGAATCATTGGGCGCAAGGCGGGAATACACCCCGGAGGGGGTGCCAGTCCTTCACAGGGCAACACAGACACACACACATTCACACACACCCACGGACACTCTTGAGTCGCTTATCCACCTACCAACATGTGTTTTTGGACTGTGGGAAGAAACCAGAGCACCCGGAGGAAACCCACACAGACACAGGGAGAACACCCCACTCTTCACAGACAGTCACCCGGAGGAAACCCACGCGGACACAGGGAGAACACACCACACTCCTCACAGACAGTCACCTGGAGGAAACCCATGCGGACACAGGGAGAACACACCACACTTCTCACAGACAATCACCCGGAGGAAACCCACGCGGGCACCGTGCCACCCTACCCTATTAGCATGAATAGGATTTTTGTCTAACCTCTGTCTAACCTTCCAAACCCATCTGAAACTGCTGTCCCCAGCCTTTGAACTGCCTCGGGCCTTGTTGTCCTAGGCACCTGGCAGGCTGAGGCCGCTGGAAACCTTCCTCATCGGTCAGTAATCCATCCCTGAGCATCAGCGCCAGTTTGAGAAGATTATGTCGACATGCTGCTCCCTTATCCACGACAATAACAATAACAATAACCCTCGTCACCGTTACTGAACGATGAACTATAAACTCAGACGGCAAGAGTCAAAGCGATGAGACGATCTGTACGCCCCCAAAATGCCACCCCCCTTTCTTCTTCAAATGCAGCGCGAGGTGATAAACGCTAACACAAGAGCTCCTCCGCCGAATGGGATTTCTCTTCCCGACGCCTCACAAAGACAATACCATTTTTAATACGCATGTTGATATCAGTTCAAATAACGCCTCAGCCTCAAAAGCCGCTTTGGGAAAGCCAAAGATAATAGAACAACTTCCAATCTCCAAAACCTTTTTTTGTCTGGGTGGCTGCAATTAAGCTTTTTTTTTTTTTGCCTGCCGTTTCTGCCTTCTGTCAGCATCAATACGCTGCGAAGGATCTGCACTCCTGTTTAATGTGGCTTACGCCTTCAGTGAATAAAAAAACACTGCATTGAATTCTCTCGATTCAAAAGTGTACATTGTTTCCATGAATTAAACACATCACACCACACAGAACTGTCAGGGAAATATATTCACTGCAGGACACTGAATTCTCTTAGGAAAATTACTGACACACAACAATAAATCAGAGGCATTCACAGTTTTCCTCTGGAGTCCCTCGGTGCCAAGTTTTAAAAATAAACAGCCCCTCGACTTCAACAAAGAGATCGACATGTAAACGACTGCAGTGTGTAAAAACATCAGCTCAAACATGTCCAGGACTTTTATTGTGTAGTGCACTGCATGGGGGGCGTCGGCCATTTTGTAGTAGTGTCTGAAACGATAGTGGACAATAAGCAGTGCACTCACACATTCCCACAATGCACTGCAATAAGAAGCGTACAACCCATGGGGTGTGTACACTGTACAATGCATCGTACAGTGAGTAGCGTAGGAAACGGAGCCATTTCATCTTGTGACTCCATTCAGATTCAAATCTCAGTGATTCGTTACTCAACACAGACTCAAAGCGACTCATGAGCGTCTCTGCTGTGGACCACCACTTTCTGGCGAAGCAGTAAATTACTGGGATGGTGATTGAAGTGCTCACCATGATCCAGGGGAAGCAGAGTGTAAAGTGACAGAGAGATGGACAGATCACCAAGAAGTGATTATGAAAAAGATGAGAACATCGTCATTTCAAATAGAGGAGAGGAAAACCCATATTGCCACACATTGCCACACGCTCTGTATCGTCAGGATTTATATTTGGGATTGACAGGTAGCTGAAGACTGCGTGAAGAGCTCGTTTAAGCGCCCCTCTGAAATAAGCCGAAGCGACGTCTGGGTGAAAAAGAATAAGATATTCCTGGCGCTCTTTTCTTCATCCAAATTCCCTTTTAAGATGGCAGCTAGTGATTTAGCAGATAACATCATTTTCAGACATTATAAATGAAAGGTTTGGGCATGTATCATAACTTCAGATGCCATCAAAAGAGAATGAGCATCTGAGGAACTGCTCCTGTGTTCTTTGGCTCGTTTTCAGAGGCAGAATCCTGTGTGAGGGCACAGCTCCATTAAATTCACATGTTCGCATGTTCAACACTCACCTAGTGATCAGCTGTAGTTGTGTAGTTGTGTGGTTTAAAGACTAAAGAAGACTCGTGAATCTGGAGCCTGAAAACTCCTCATGAGATATTTCTGCTTTGATCTCTCAACACACCTGATCTATAAATACAGCCGACACCAGATGACTGGGTGACACAGAGTGAGGTGTGAGAGCTGATGTGATGCACAGGCGTGTACAGTAATGATTAACCCTCTGGTATTCCTGGCCTGGTTGTATTACCTAAACTCACAGTGGGTTAATTTCTGAAAGCAGTAAGTAACAGAAGTGTGCAAACCAGATGTAAGCATCATTTACACAACTCTGAGAGGAAGCAGGATGTAGCGTAGTTGAAAAAGTGTAGTTTTTCATCATTTAAGACGCATCTCTGTGGACTAGCTGACCCTGTTGGGCCGATTCCTGGCGAGTGAGTCTGGTGCTATGGTGACGGGACACGAGGCAGAGCTGAAAGTTTACTGCCGATGTCCTGACAGTTTTCTGTAATTACTCTGAGGTCCGCTGTCGCCTCAGGTGTGGGGAAAAGAAATCAAACATGTCCTGCTTATGGTCTGAGCAAATCCCCCAAGGTCAAACAGGACACGGGTTTGGCCCTAAAGCATCTGGTGTCCAGCCTTGTTGACAATGGCAGTGGGAGTTAATGAGTGTGTGTGTATTTAACAGAAGTACTGTATATAATACCATATATATTTAATAATAATAATAACATTATTATTAAGATATGCCAGGTGGCACGGTGGTGCAACAGGCCGTGTCCCGCTCCGGGTGACTGTCTGTGAGGAGTGTAGTGTGTTCTCCCTGTGTCTGCGTGGGTTTCCTCCGGGTGACTGTCTGTGAGGTGTGTGGTGTGTTCTCCCTGTGTCTGTGTGGGTTTCCTCCGGGTGACTGTCTGTGAAGAGTGTGGTGTGTTCTCCCTGTGTCTGCGTGGGTTTCCTCCGGGTGACTGTCTGTGAAGAGTGTGGTGTGTTCTCCCTGTGTCTGCGTGGGTTTCCTCCGGGTGACTGTCTGTGAGGAGTGTGGTGTGTTCTCTCTGTGTCTGCGTGGGTTTCCTCCGGGTGACTGTCTGTGAGGAGTGTGGTGTGTTCTCCCTGTGTCTGTGTGGGTTTCCTCCGGGTGACTGTCTGTGAAGAGTGTGGTGTGTTCTCCCTGTGTCTGCGTGGGTTTCCTCCGGGTGCTCCGGTTTACGCCCACAGTCCAAAAACACACGTTGGTAGGTGGATTGGCGACTCAAAAGTGTCCGTAGGTGTGAGTGTATGTGTGAATGTGTGAGTGTGTGTCGCCCTGTGAAGGACATATCGCCCCCTCCAGGGTGTCTTCCTGCCTTGCGCCCAATGATTCCAGGTAGGCTCTGGACCCACCGCGACCCTGAACTGGATAAGCGCTTACAGATAATGAATGAATAAATGAATAATATATGCAAAGTATCACCCAACCTACGCAGCACAACTTTCTATCCGAGCACAGATAAGTAAGACAATGGTGAAAAAAAAAAACTTTTTCACCAAGACCTTGTTATGTGAAAGGTTAATAATGTGATTAGAATAGTAACACTAATCAGCCATGTTTCAGGGAGATATACTGTATACTATTTATGAAAACGGTGCAAAGGTGTTCATATCCAGATACAGGGAAAGGAATTAACGTGTCAGAAGGCAGTGTATAAAGTACAGAGTCCGTGTCCATAAATATCCATTGCTCCTATATAAGAAGTGATTGCTCAACAATGAGAGCCAATGCTCTACCAGCTGAGCAAAGCTGCTCCTTGCTCTGCCTCTGGTCGTGTTCATGTTCTGTAGGATGTGAGGTGTTCCCTTGCTATAGTGCCCCCAGGCTGGATTTTCTCCTCTCCAGGGATTCCCATATTTCCAGTTTTCCAGTTGCCGTAGTTCCTTTCAGTCCAGGCTGTAGCAAATGTTCACTTTTCAGGCGTTAGATTTATTAGGAGTTTAATCGAAGACTAGAGGAGGATTTTTAAAGCGAACCTGGAGTGGTTCAGATCCTGCCAATGAAAGGCCACTTTAAAGGCCAGGGCACACAAGGCAAACAAATATAAACAAACACAAACATACAGCAGGTGAGGTCTACCTGTGTTGGACTGCTGAGAGAGCTGAGCTTGTTCTCTCTCTGTTTATTACACTTCATAAAGTGGGTTTGTGTTTTTCTGCATGCTACAAGAACAACTGCAGACGTTAGAAGGGTTGTGTTTGTCCAGTGGGGCAGTGTGTTCTGGTTTGAAATGCAGCAAAAGTCCAGAAACTCAGGCCATTATTAATAATAAAATATCTTTATTTTTGCCTTGAGCTTTTAACTTCTTTCTGTGAGCTGTCTTTTATCAGAGAATATTTATCCCACTGAACAGACACGCTGTGAGGATTAGAGCTGGGGCTGAGTGCAGTAGTAAACCTTTTGTTCAATTTCCTGTTGGTTGTTTCGCTGTTAAATGGCACTGTGCTGAGTCAGACATCAGTGTGCAGCGCCTTGTCTTAATTTTTTATTTTGAACTAAAATAGTGCAAAAAGTCTGAATCATGAAGTAATCTGCATTCTTTAACCCCTAAAACCACAGGCAGTTCATTCATTCATTGTCTGTACTCACTCACACACTCACACTTACGGACACTTTGAGTCGCCAACCCACCTACCAACGTGTGTTTTTGGACTGTGGGAGGAAACCGGAGCACCCAGAGGAAACCCACACAGACACAGGGAGAACACACCACACTCCTCACCGACAGTCACCCGGAGGAAACCCACACAGACACAGGGAGAACACACCACACTTCTCACAGACAGTCACCCAGAGGAAACCCACACAGACACAGGGAGAACACACCACACTCCTCACCGACAGTTACCCGTAGCGGGGCTCAAATCCCCACTCGCAGGCAATTCATTCATTCAGTAATAAGTTTTAAGACTTAACATTCATTTACCACTGTATCTAATATGCACAGTGGTAAATCAGATCCAAACATTTGAGACCATCCTATTGTTAATTTAATTTATAGTCACAAAACCTTTGTTAATATTCCAGAGCTGCAATGTGGGGTTTAACATCGTAACTCAGTGATGATTTAAGACATAGGTTTGATCGACATATCACAAAAACTACGTATAAAAAATAGCCAGTAGCCAATTGTCCCATATTTGGAAAATCTACCCAGTAGTTCAGTGTCAGAAGAGTTACAGAGTCAGTTCAGTTGGTCCACAGGATTTTCTCTTGGATCTAAAAGACAACAGCTTTTCCGTTGACCTGAAGCGGACGGATCTGTTGCTTTCCCAGGTCTGGTGTGGATCTTAGGAGTCTCATATTCAGAGTATTTCTTGGACCCCAGTTTTGAAAAGTGCTGTCATGTGTAGAGAGAGAAACAGAATCCTAGAACTGCCCACAGTTCCTTAGAGTTTAAGAGGTTAACAGTTTGTCAAAGTTGAAAAAAAAATATCTGTCAAGTTAATAGAGGGTGCCAAATAGGCAGCGAGGGATTCTTGGATGAGTGAACTTTAGCTCCAGGCCGTGGTGTTAGCAACTGCCATGTCATGTGTGTGTAGAGCAGTGCCAGAACTTGGCAGGTGTGAGAATAGTGCGGAAAGAGCGGCAGTCAACACGTGCACCATCACAGCAGCCTGAAGGCTCCAGCGAAGAAGAAATTCAGAATATTTCTGGGGTAGTCACTGTTCAAATCAGTTTTCAAAAAGAAATCACCTGTTAATATTTATCTTAGTAATTACCACTTTGGGAACTGACACAATGAGATGCTAACGAACTGGGGAGTCTCATCACAGGCCCATCATAGCTCTGAGCCATGTGACGCTCAACATGCTTAGTGCAGAATACTAACCCCTGAGAACCACTAAATACCCAGGACTATTTTAACAGCTAACAGACGCCCTCACTGTCTCGCTTTGTGTTCAGTGACGGAGAGACGGGAGCCACTGTAAACACGTCTTAATTATGCCATCATTCAGACCGTCACATCAGCCGATCACCTATCAGCCACAAGATTAAAACCACTGAGCGGTGACCTGAATAACAGTGATAGTCTTGTCACAGTGGTCCCTCTTTAGGGGCGGGGTATATCAGGCAGCAAGTGAACAGACAGTTTGGACCTTGTCAAAGTCGTTTATATCCTCACACTCACACAGAAGTCATGCTTCCAACACTTCAACTTCTACAACTCACTGTTTGAACCCCTTGTCAGATGGCATTCACTATACACGGATGTTATTCTGTTTCTCTCTCTCTCTCTCTCTCTCTCTCTCTCTCTCTCTCTCTCTCTCTCTGTCTCTCTCTCTCTCTCTCTCTCTCTCTCTCTGTCTCTATCTCTCTCTCTTTTTTTCTTTTTTTTCTCTCTTTGTCTCTCTCTCTCTCTGTCTCTCTTCATCTCTTTCTCTCTCTGTCTTACTGTCTCTCTCTCTCTCTCTCTCTCTCTCTCTCTTTCTCTCTCTTCTCTCTCTCTCTCTCTCTGTCTTACTGTCTCTCTCTCTCCATCTCTCTCTCTGTCTTACTGTCTCTCTCTCTTTCTCTCTCTCTGTCTTACTGTCTCTCTCTTTCTCTGTATCTTTCTCTCTCTCTCTGTCTTACTGTCTCTCTCTCTCTCTTTTTCTGTCTCTCTCTCTCTCTCTCTCTCTTCGCTCTCTTTCTCTCTCTCTCTCTCTGTCTTACTGTCTCTCTCTCTCTTCTCTCTCTGTCTTACTGTCTCTCTCTCTCTTCTCTCTCTTTCTCTCACTCTCTCTCTGTCTCTCTCTTTCTCTCTGTCTCTCTCTCTCTCTTCTCTCTCTTTCTCTTTCTCTCTGTCTCTCTCTCTCTCTCTTTTTCTCTCTCTTCTCTCTCTCTCTGTCTCTCTTTCTCTCTCTGTCTCTCTCTCTCTCTCTCTCTGTATATACACATTATAGTGTTCACAGTGTCACCTGTGTCAACTGAAACTTAAAAAGCTATTTATCTGAGCAGTAAGAGTTAATCTGTTCAAAATAAAGAAATAAAAAAACAAAATAAAACCTAATAACATTATCCCAGTGCGTGTGATATTCTGTGTGGATGTATTGGTTTAACCCTTTCTACATCTCTCCTCCTGACAGTCCACTATTATTTGAGGTTATCGTCCAGTCCCTAGTTTCAGTGTTTAATAAATACTTCAGAAGTGTGCTGTTGATTTAACAAATCCATGTGATCAAAGAGAACATCTGGAAACACACTGAGTTTTCACTCGCTCACAACACAGCTACTGTAAAAACAACCTTTTAATTTGATTGTATTTCTATTACTGTATTTACTGTAGTTATATATAATGTTATATAAGCGCTCACTGAGAAGATACATTATTTATTATAAATAATAATAATCCTAGGTGCCTAAGGCTTTTTGCACGGTACATTTTTAAAGGTCTTGTTTATTTTCTTGTAATATTCTAGTGTTTTCATTGTTCACTTCTGGATACTCCATTATTAATATAATCAATAGAGACAGACCTAAATATCTAACGACCAATGCTCAAGACTCAAATTCAGCCGTGAAAAAAACAGTACCCTGAACAATGAGGAAGATGTGAGCATGCTGATAACACAACAACACAGCGTATTGATCCTCATCCCCACATTCTCTTATTTCAATAGCAGCATGAAAGCCAGTGATAAAAGGGCTTTATTTTGTTGGCTAGTGACCTGACAGGAGCTGTTCCACTGTAAAAGCACTCTCCGCTCAGGCTGGGGAAGCGTGATCTCCCCCTCAGGAGCCCGGCCCTGCTGACTGATACAGTTCACCCCGTTTCCACCTTCTTATCTTCACGTTCCATCAGAGCCGCTGCTGCCGGACTGTGATGGGCATTCTGAACAGGACGCTGTGCGACAAAATCAGACCGAACCCACTCTCCACAGCTGTGTTTTAGTCAGAAGCTGAAATGTATTATCGCTGTGATTCCAGTGAAGAGGCCTCTGGGTGTGAATACACAGCGCTGCACAGACGCCATTTGAATTTGATTTAAATTGTCCATACTTTGCCTTTATTTCAAGGGGATCATATTAGGAAAATGATCTGTTCAGTGCATGTGCACTTTCGTGTATATGAAGCTCACCAACCCCTACACTGTGAAAAAAAGACCACCAAAGCAATAGACACAACGAGTAAAACTGAGAAAACGAGAACGGAGAAGAAAGAGAACCAAACGAAAATGGCTAAAATCCAGAGCTTCTGCTCTTCGCTGCTGTGCACTCGGGGTCGGGGTGAACAGCAGCGTTCAGGGTCATGGTGGGTCCAGAGCCTACCTGGAATCATTGGGCGCAAGGCAGGAATACACCCTGGAGGGGGCGCCCTTCACAGGGCAACACAGACACACACATTCACTCACACCTACAGACACTTTGGAGTCGCCAATCCACTGTGGGAGGAAATCGAAGCACCCGGAGGAAACCCACGCAGACACCACACTCCTCACAGACACTCACCCGGAGGAAACCCAGGCAGACACAGGGAGAACACACCACACTCCTCACAGACAGTCACCCGGAGGATACCCACGCAGACACAGGGAGAACACACCACACTCCTCACAGACAGTCACCCGGAGGAAACCCACGCAGACACAGGGAGAACACACCACACTCCTCACAGACAGTCACCTGGAGCAGAAATCGAACCCACAACCTACAGGTCCCTGGAGCTGTGTGACTGTGACACTACCTGCTGCACCACCGTGCCGCCCTGAACAGCAGCTTAATATCTTTTAAAGCAATAGGAAATGGGCCTTTTTGAACTGTCCTGTTTAAACAGGGGAGAACACTGCTGTGGGGTTTGTGGTATTTTTTTTTAAAAAAGTATATAAAACTGTGTTCTCTTGTGGGAAAAGGGTAGAATATGTTTTCTTTAACTTCAGTTCTTTTAAGGACACTCACCTCCTGTTTTCAACAAAGTTCAGTTTCACACGTTTGTTGCATTTTTTCATTTTCTGTTTCAGGTAAAAAAAAAAGACTCAAGCTTGATTTTCTCAGGTTCCTCAAAGATGAAAGGTACAAAGATAAAATGAAAATCAATGAAAACTAAATGAAAACTAAATCAGACTCAACCCACTTTCTATGGTTTTGTTTTGAAGCAGAACTTTTATATCTTCAAAATTCTAATAAAGATGCTTCTTGGCTTGGATACACTTTGCTGTACAAAACTTCCCTTTCAGTTCTTAATTTCCAGTCAATGTGGCTATTAAGTGCAAGTTTCTCTGTGTACTTTCACTCTGAGTCTACAATTAATCTAGTCTTTGTTTGGGTAATGACAGAAACCGTCTGTTCCATTACCACGTAAACAGCAGCCAGTCAGAGATTTCACTTCAGCTACGTTTTTGATATCAGGGAAGTTTTTTATGCGCCTACAAATCCATCTGTGTCCTGCCCTAAATCCGCTGGTGGACTATGTACATCAGTTAATTCATTTCTTGTTGATATATAATCTTAGGATAAATAGTGGCCTTTTCAATGACCTGCTGATCTTGATGCATTAAGATTTCTAAATATTGGTTCAAATTTTACTAAAACAAGCACTCCAGATATTTGTAACATTTTTTAAAAATTCATTCATTGTCTGTAACCCTTATCCAGTGCAGGGTCGCGGTGGGTCCAGAGCCTACCTGGAATTATTGGGCGCAAGGCGGGAATACACCCTGGAGGGGGCGCCAGTCCTTCTCAGGGCAACACACACACTCACATTCACTCACACACTCACACCTACGGACACTTTTGGAGTCGCCAATCCACCTACCAACATGTGTTTTTGGACTGTGGGAGGAAACCGGAGCACCCGAAGGAAACCCACGCAGACACAGGGAGAACACACCACACTCCTCACAGACAGTCACCCGGAGGAAACCCACGCAGACACAGGGAGAACACACCACACTCCTCACAGACAGTCACCTGGAGGAAACCCATGCAGACACAGGGAGAACACACCACACTTCTCACAGACAGTCACCCGGAGGAAACCCACACGGACACAGAGAGAACACACCACACTCCTCACAGACAGTCACCAGGAGGAAACCCACGCAGACACAGGGAGAACACACCACACTCCTCACAGACAGTCACCTGGAGGAAACCCACACGGACACAGGGAGAACACACCACACTCCTCACAGACAGTCACCCGGAGCGGGACTCAAACACACAACCTCCAGGACCCTGGAGCTGTGACAGAGACACTACCTGCTGCACCACCATGCCGCCCTATAGTCGTTTAATTATTATTAAATAATAGTGTGTCCAAGTACCAAAATGTAGTCCTAGATGTTGGTTGAACTTTACATAAATTAACCAACGGCTATTTCAAATTAAGAGTCACCATTAACCTATTAAACCCTCCCAAACGTTCATAAATATAATGTATGTCAATGAAACACAATTTTGAACCACTCTCCTCTGTCAGTTCTGAATGAAAAGCTTACACAGTGTAAACGGCAGGTTTACTAATCCAATGGTATGAAATATAAAACCAAAAGACATTTAGTTATGGGGACTATGGTGGCAGAAACACTATGTTACCGTTTTCCCTGCAGCAGTCCTAGACTGGCACTGACAGGCAGCAGGAGATACCTGCAGATCCAGGTCAGTTCAGCAACACAACAAGAAACTGTCCCCAAGCGTGAACCCACAACGTGCAGTGCTGCAGCACTACAGTCAATGCTAAGTGACCCAAAAACAGGGCTGTGGAAACTAGCATAAACCGCAGGAATGTGTTTTCTTTTGGAAAGAGGAGCTTTCCTTTGACCAGTATACTGCCGGATCAATACTCAGCATTTTTACTATAATTGCAATATTGATTAACAGTTCTTCACATACTCACAGAATACAGACCTCTACTGGACTATTAGACATTTAGCATTTCTTCGATGATGTGAAACTGTACGTAAACCTTTACAGACCTTAACAGAATGTACACATTTTGTGCTTATTACAGTTTTAGGGACTGAATACATTCAAGAGACTGTACACAATTACAACATCGATATTAAACACACCCCTCGGCTGATGCAGACACAAATGACTGCGTCACAATTGACACGTGACCGTGACACGGTTTTATATTTTAAACCAATCAACCAATGTCTTGCCTCCAACAGCATAAAAAATTATAATGGAACAGATTAAAGCACGGCGAGAAAAATGGACTCTCATGAAGAAAAGTAGATTTGCATTAATATTTCCTTCTGTTTTAAGTGTTTAAATGTTTGATATTTATAAAAGTAATGGCTCAGTCGTTCCCTTTACAGAACAGTTGATGAGTGTTGATTGTACTAACACGGACTGACCGCCGTCACATCATCCAGGTAGATGCTGCACACTGGTGGTGGCTGAGGAGAATCTGTAACATCACAAAGAATGTAAGTAGCTGTGAGTGTCTTGAAAAGCGTTTTATGAGCGTGACATCCAAATCAATACAGTAAAACAGGAAGGATGTAGTCATACACCAGACATCAAATGAATGTTGACTTTGGTCTAAATCTGTTGAGTTTGTCATGGTCTTTATTTAGTCCAAAAATAAATGTTGGCGGCACGGTGGGGCAGCAGGTAGGTGTCGCAATCACACAGCTCCAGGGGCCTGGAGGTTGTGGGTTCGATTCCCGCTCCAGGTGACTGTCTGTGAGGAGTTGGTGTGTTCTCCCTGTGTCTGCGTGGGTTTCCTCCGGGTGCTCCGGTTTCCTCCCACAGTCCAAAAACACACGTTGCAGGTGGATTGGCGACTCGAAAGTGTCCGTAGGTGTGAATGTGTGTGTGTCTGTGTTGCCCTGTGAAGGACTGGCGTCCCCTCCAGGGTGTATTCCCGCCTTGCGCCCAATGATTCCAGGTAGGCCCTGGACCCCCCGCGACCCTAAAATTGGATAAGCGGTTACAGATAATGGATGGATGGAAAATAAATGTTAAAATGTTGGGTTCTGTTTGCTCAGTCGGATTTGGATTAAAATCTTTTTTTCCCCCAGACATTTTACAACATTTCATCCAAATTAAGATGTACAGGGACGTCTTGTTCACCTTTCATTTTCAAACCAATATAAATGTTGTTTCAGACGGCCGAGGCAGCTGGCCAATCCAATTGTTTGCTGGGTGTTGTCACTGCAACTTATAAATATTAACCACAGTGCAATATGGTACAGTTCAGCTCCTTGCCTAAAAGTGCTGCAGACTTTCTAAAGGTACCATCCCAGTGAGTGTATCGCCGTAGTAATAGCTTTTGAGTGTATAGCAGGAGTACAATAAGTAGAAAACACTCAGAGCTCTGTGATATGCTTTGTCTTAGCTGCCATTCTGAAGCTCCCATTTATTCCAAACGCACGCTTTACATAGACTTGCTTTTGCTTCTCTCCATCCTCCTCCTCCTCCTTCCTGTGCAGTGTGCGTGGTGACTTTAGAACCTCACGACGTCAGTTCCCAACCATGATATACCCTCCCTCATCTCTAACAGCCCCCCCCCACCCCCCACCCCCCACCAAACTCCAACCCCTTCCTCTCCTTCTCCTCCTCCTCTTTCAAATCCTCCTCAGTCTTGTGTTGCAGGTGTCACTCTTCATTCTGCCCGGTAGGTGGGTTTTCTCCTCCAAGAAGAAGAAGTACAGCTCCTGGATTTTAATTTATATAGGTTTTTCTTTTAGTTTATTATTTTTAATTTGATTTTTTTTTTTTTTTTAACTCTCGCAGCTCCTGTCATGGACTGTGGCGTGAGCGGCGAGGGGAACGGTGCTGCTCTGAAGAGTCCATTTTATAAGGGAATACTTTGTTAAAAAAAAGAAGGGAGGAAGGAAAGGAGAAGAACGGAGGGATTTTTTTAAGAGCGTTCCCTTCGCTCCCTCTCTGCTCGTGAACGCACGCCAGCAGACGATGTCCACAGTGTCAACGCGTTACTGCGTCGCCGGCTTGATTCTTCGAGGGTTCCTTTGATTATTATTTTTCTATTATTTTACACCTTTCTTCTTTGCACGGTTTTGTTGGTTGTTCCAGCCTTTTCTCCCCAGCGTCAGAACCAGACAACTTTCCCGTCCGCCCGATCGCCCCTTCTCCAGAAGTCATGGATGTATCATGGCTGTGTGTTGTGAGGATTTTCAGGGTATTGTGGCTGCTCTTCGCCGCCGTTCCCGCCGTGTCTCGCGGCTCCACGCTGGACTGCTTGCCGCCCTGCAGCTGCTCGCCCACCGAGATCCGCTGCAACGAGTCGGACAGCGACAGCTTCTTCCCGCTGCTCGCTATCCAAGACGGGGCCAACAACGGCTCCAGCAGCGGCGACATCGAGGACCTCTTCAAAAACATCACCTCCATGTACGTGCGCCTTCATTTCCTCCTTTTCTCCTGCGCTTATTTCTTTTCTTGTTTCTGAGGTAATTTTTTTTTCCCGCTCATTTCCCCCCCTTTTAGCCTGTTAGCTTTTCTCCCCTCACGCTGAGCTCGAGCTGGGAAACATTCCCTGAGGTAAACTTACCCTGGTCCTAAACAGCAGCAGGATACACTACAAAAAAAACACTAAAACACTAAAAAACCAGCCGCTGTCGAGCTTTTAATAGTGAAGTCTAAATTGTATTTTTATTCTGTATTTAAGGGATCTCTTTATCAAACAAAGAATGAATGTATAATGGGGTTTGACTGCGAAAGCAAGCCCAGATACAGCAGCGTTTCCAACTAATACACTTATCACTTCTTATGTGCTACTGGGCTCTGTTTCCCTTACAGTAACGTGCTGCATTTAGTGGAACCTGTACTACCATTTACAACAGGTTTTTCTGCAACAAATATGAACCATTTCATGATTTTATGTACTCAACACGTATTCTTTGAAGCTTCACGACTCTTTCTGTAGGCTATAGACGCGCTGCCTTATTTAAAAAGCCCTGACAAACCCAGTTTGAAGAGAAAACACTTCAAAAACTCCCTAATTCTATCAGAAACCTCTTGTCATATTTTATTTTCCAGCACCAGACTCCGTCCCCAAGGCTCATAGCTTGGCTGGGTTCATGATGTAAAATCGTAGGGCATTTGTTCATCAAGTGAGTGCCCACATTCAAATCAGCAAACATTAGAGATATTTGAAGAAGCTGGTTGGTGCATTTGGCTCCTTAAGGGCTGTTATATATTCCCCAATACCTCACACATTTTTTCTTTTGCTTTAGTTGAAGTTTCATTGCGACACCACCCAAATAATGCTGATGCAACATGCCTTATTTTCATGTGTAGATTTAATTTGATGCACCTCAAAATGGCAGGCAGTGTGTCCATAAGTGGTGCTGTCCACTGTGGTCTCCAGCTCACACAGCAACCACAGATAATTCTCTCTGTGAAATCTTTAATTTATGGCTGTAATAGCCCCTAAAAGAAGCCACATATCCAACATTAAGAATACTAAAGTGATACAGCCACCTTTATCATTTCGTATTCTAGACGAGGATTGTTAGCACATACAGTTCCAGAACTAATACAATCCAAATTGCATATTGCCAATCAAAATGTTTTCCCATAACACAGCAAGGTAATTACAGTCTTTTCCTGAAGATGTGAGCATCCTAGATGTTTAAAATCTACAATGTTACATAACGTTTATCATACATGAGCAGAAATGTCTTTTTTTTTTCCCACTCAGCAACAAGTCTCGATCGTAGGAGGATGGCAGGAGCAGAAAGCAGCAGTTTTGGTTGTCTGCTGTGTCTTTGGGGCTGCTTTTTTTTCCATTTTGCACACGTTCTTATAGCTCTTGGCAGAGGCAGAAATGAGAAAATACGTTCCCAATTTGGTACATGGCTGATCAGAGTAGTTTTCTCAGCAAACCTGCTTGCTAAGTTGTCACTAAGGAGTCACTCACATTGTTATTGGAGCTGGAAGAGAGTACAAAAGCAATTACTGTACCAAAGGGAGACTGCTTCAGATGACAGTTGGGCGGATGTGCATTTGCCTTGAACTGCTGCCTGCTGAGCCCCAGCAATGAGATGGAGGTCCACCTGTCGCTCCTGCAGTTTGGTGCAGCGGATAGGTTCAAAGCTAAGGAGAATATAGTTAATAGGAGAGTCTCAGTCACGCATGGACAGGATGAAAGCGTGAACGTTAGCCAGTAGGGCTGGGTGATATAACGATATGGTTTTCATTGTTGCGATCACGATGTGCTTTTCTTTGCACACGTTCAGTACTTCAACAACAACCACCAGCCTCATCTGACGTCTGTTAAGTGGTGTAGGAGGGGGCTGGAAATCTGACAAAGCCTGGGGATATGACATTGATCCCTGCTTAATCATATGTTGCACAGAAATTACAAAGACAGACAATTGCACTTAATATTGTACAAGACTTGATCAATATGATTGAATCAATGTGATTGATGTCTGGGCAGTATTGTGCTGCTACAAGTAGCGTTGCTGTCATACAGCTCCAGGGTCTTGTGGTTGTGAGTTCGGTCCCCATATTGTTACTGTAGTGTGTTCTTTCAGTGTGTGTATGGGTTTCCTCCAGCTGATTTGTTTCCATCCACAAGTCAAGTAGTAGGTGGATTACCTGCAGATTTGGGGGTAAAATTGTCCACAGTTTTGTGTGTGGGTCAGTGACTGGGTGAAGATGAATGAATATATGTTGTTGGTATCAATCTGCATAAGAATTAGCACAGTTGATAGATGAAACACTTTGTAAACCGCAGTATATGCACTGGGCATGTTTCACCACGTCAAACCTCAGAGAAGTGCAGTATCTTTACACGTATTGTGAAAATGTCTTTGTAATTTTGTGTGTTTGCCTTATCTGTGCCAGACGGTATCCGAACAGGACAAGTGACCTTGTGTTGTAAAGTGAGCTACGACCAACGACTCTCCAGGCATTGAATCATGACTGATGTTCCCGCGCCTGCTTGGTAGCCATTTAATTAATCTGGGTGCCCCCTTGTGATCTGCTAATGTGCTTGATTCATCAGAGTAAATTATCATCAAAGCAACAGTAATGTATTTATCATCAAAGCCACCGCAATGTGTTTAGATCCCTGACAAACCGCTTTTGGAGTTTGCTCGTTGTTTGAGGGCCAAGAGTGACAAATCTGAAGATAATTCACCTTTCAACGCAGAATACAGCACATTCCAGACTCAAAAGCCTTATTCAGGGGTTTATTGTCGTATGTACAAGCAGTTTGTCAAGTGCGTTGATATTCAGAGTACGCTCTTAGGAATGGTACAAATAAATGAAAAACAATTTTTTTAATATTTGGTTTTCTATGGCATTTTTACAAAGAATCTTTCCTATATATGGTTTGCAGATTTTAAGACGGACCAATAGAAATGTTTCAAAATACTTGGGTTAAGAGCTCGTTATCTCACATTCAATTTAAGAATGGTTTCCTGTAAATGGTAATGTTTTGGTCGGTCATGTTTTTTGTGGATAGCAAGCATACTAGCATGATAACAAGTGTGATGAAATATTCATAGCTCATTATCACAAATCTGCAGATGGTACCAACACAGTTCATGACTTTCAATAGAAATGTATGTTGATTTGAAAGACTGCTGGAGGTTATTTTAGGAAGAATGACAAGGAGCGGTCACAGTCTTCCATCTTCAGCTGAGCTCCTTTAGAGGTCAGAGAGACAGAGAGAGAGAGGAAAGCTTATTTGACTTTCTTACAGCACATTGGATAGTTCCCAGAGACCCACACAGTAGAGG
The DNA here is from genome assembly GCF_029633855.1 of Hoplias malabaricus. Lineage (NCBI taxonomy): Eukaryota > Metazoa > Chordata > Actinopteri > Characiformes > Erythrinidae > Hoplias > Hoplias malabaricus. The sequence continues at coordinate 5,091,195 of NC_089815.1, read as the reverse complement.
ACCCCCACAGACAAACAAAGCTAAGTCAACCTTGGTACCTGTCTGTCTGTTTACCTGGTTATTTGTCTGTTTGTCTGTATTGTGGGCTGCTGTATCACAAAAGAGAATGTTCCTGCGAACACAGTCTATTTGGGCTGCTGTCCTGGATTTGAGAAAAGACAAGCGAGGGGTCTGTTAGAATTTTAGAGGCTGTCGTTTTGGCACGTTAGCGTGAAATTGTACACAACAGCAGGTGGCTTATGAAACAACCCGTAAAATCGGAAATATCTGATATCTCGTCATCGTCAGATGTCTGCATGCTTGCTAATTTATTTGCTAATTAATTTTTGGTCCTCTTTAGACACTGAAGTCTGTAAAGGGAAGAAGAGTTGAGCATTTTACTGGATCATTTATTCCTACCATTTCCTCAGCAGTTGATGTGCCGTGTCCCAGCATCCTCCACGTTGTGGTTTGTGGTGAACAGTCTATATGACCACAAACCTCAGTCTCTTATTCTGGATCACCCCGATTAGGCCTGTTTTCACGGATCCTCTTGAATCCAAGCACAGAATGAAGACCCATTTTCATCGTGTGGAGGTAGTCAATCATTCAGGACATGTTTAGTGCCCAGATCAGGCGTCTTTACTTTAGAACTGCAGCTGAACATTGCTAACACTGCTAACAATGTCTAATGGTCAGAATCACCCTTTTTTATTTTGGAGAAAGAAAGCTCCACACCTCTGCAGTGGCCACTGACCTCTCTGTGCAGAACTACAGTATTGTGTGTTTTATAAGCCCATCATCAACTTTGTATGAGGCTGTCTATGTGTTAACTGGGTCAGGGTCGCCATCTGAGAATAAGGAGTAGCATCGGGGATCGAATACAAGGGGAACTGCCCATGTGACTGACCCTGCCTCTCCCACGCACCACACACACTCCCACTGAGTGGAAGTTGCTTTTTTTGCACATAGCTGTGGGTGTGGTTGATTTGACAAAAACACAATAATCATAATACTTCAAGATTTTTGTCATTATGCATTATCAAAATGATAAAATGGAACAGACAAACATAAATAAATCCTAAACGAATGCATATGGGGAGGAAAGGGTGTTATTGTGATATCCTGATATCTTATTGTAATTCCTATTTGTAACAAAATTAGGACAGCTGTGTTTGTAATGAAACCTGCAGTAGGTCAGTAGTCTTTACTTGCTCTCATTATTCACAATTTGTAACTTTTAAAGAAGGCATAATCTCCAAATTTTTCTCAGTTCAAACTCTGTGACCTGCTTTGGTCAAACTACCACAAGGATCAAACAGTACAGCAGCATTCACCCCCTGTTTAAACAGCGCTTTTCAGAACGACAGGTTTCAGTGCATGTTCCTTTAAATGATAATGAGCCGCTCACTGTTCACCCGGATCCCAAGCGCGCAGCAGTGAGGAGCAGTAGCTCTGGTTTTTAGCTGTTTTCGCTCAGTTCTGATTCACCTCCTTTCTCGTTTGCTCTGTTTTTACTCAGTGCGTCTGTTTTGCACTTGATGTAACATTAAGCAGACAATGGGAACAGCTTGTTTTATCCTTTGTTTCTGACTTAAACAGCCCATGAAAAACTGGGTGGTCTTGTTTCACTCTGTGTGACTTGAAAGGTTTATATTGGTCTGTCTGTTGCCACACAGTGTAATGCTTAGAAAAGGCAAAAAAAAAAAACCCCGCAAACTGCAAATGCCCAGTTTTCTGTGCTTTGTGTGACGCACTCTAAGAGGATAACGATAAAATCATCCACCTCTACGTAGACGTGAGATCAGTCTTGCAGCAGTTCTTTCATCATGGTGGAGATGACGCTGGCCCTAGGTCAGTATGAAAGACCTTCTATGAGCCATCTGCAGAGGCTCCACTGTTACTCAGGAATATAAATGAAGCACAGCCAACAATCAAAAGACACATTGATAACCTGCATGGAGGGGGTGGGGGGCATACGCCATTCAAAGAGGAGTGATCAGAGAACGAGGCTCAGGATGCTCTGCTGCTACTTTTGAAGTTAGGCGATTGTGTTTAATGCAGCTAATTATGAATCGTCTGGAACAATAAGTGCCAGTGTAGGGGGAGGAAGTTGGAGACCCTTAGTTACTGGCTGCTAAAATAAGTGTAAAACCTTTCTGTAACACAGCAGTGTCTAACCTGATGAGTAGTGAGGGAGGCTAGCCATATTTTTACTTTGCAAACCTTAAATCCCCCAAAAATCTACTTCACAGGAGAAGAATTAAACACTGATCACCTTTCATTGTAGAGCTGGTTGATATTGGCCAAAATGTCCTAATTTCAGTTGATAAAATATAATTTAGGGTGGCACGGTGGCGCAGCAGGTAGTGTCGCAGTCACACAGCTCCAGGGGCCTGGAGGTTGTGGGTTCGATTCCCGCTCCGGGTGACTGTCTGTGAGGAGTTGGTGTGTTCTCCCCGTGTCCGCGTGGGTTTCCTCCGGGTGCTCCGGTTTCCTCCCACAGTCCAAAAACACACGTTGCAGGTGGATTGGCGACTCGAAAGTGTCCGTAGGTGTGAGTGAATGTGTGTGTGTCTGTGTTGCCCTGTGAAGGGCTGGCGTCCCCTCCAGGGTGTATTCCCGCCTTGCGCCCGATGATTCCACGTAGGCTCTGGACCCCCCGCGACCCTAAATTGGATAAGCGGTTACAGATAATGGATGGAAAATATAATTTAAATATCAATATGACTTAACATTAAAGCCACACAATAAACTGCCAAGATTAAACATGCCATCACCTTTAAACATAAACCTCTTGGCTTTGTTAATGTTATTATTTATAAATTAACTGTAAAACTGATGGCAGCACCCTGTAATGAATTCTAGATGTTGTTAATAATTCATTTATTCATTATCTGTAAGCGCTTATCAAGTTCAGGGTCGAGATGGGTCCAGAGCCTACCTGGAATCATTGGGCGCAAGGCGGAAATACACCATGGAGGGGGCGCCAGTCCTTTCAAGGCAACACACACACACTCTCACACCTACGGACACTTTTGAGTCGCCAATCCACCTACCAACATGTGTTTTTGGAGCGTGGGAGGAAACCGGAGCACCTGGAGGACACCCATGCAGACACAGGGAGAACACACCACACTCCTCACAGACAGTGACCCGGAGGAAACCTACACAGACACAGGGAGAACACACCACACTCCTCACAGACAGTCACCCGGAGGAAACCCACACAGACACAGAGAGAACACACCACACTCCTCACAGACAGTCACCTGGAGGAAACCCACGCAGACAAAGGGAGAACACCCCAAACTTCTCACAGACAGTCACCCGGAGGAAACCCACACAGACACAGAGAGTACACACCACACTCCTCACAGACAGTCACCTGGAGGAAACCCACGCAGACACAGGGAGAACACACCACACTCCTCACAGACAGTCACCCGGAGGAAACCCACGCAGACACAGGGAGAACACACCACACTCCTCACAGACAGTCACCCGGAGGAAACCCACGCAGACACAGGGAGAACACCCCAAACTTCTCACAGACAGTCACCTGGAGGAAACCCACGCAGACACAGGGAGAACACACCACACTCCTCACAGACAGTCACCCGGAGGAAACCCACGCAGACACAGGAAGAACACCCCAAACTTCTCACAGACAGTCACCCGGAGCGGGCATCGAACTCACAACTTCCTGGTCCCTGGAGCTGTGTGACTGCAACCCCTACCTGCTGCACCACTGTGCCGCCCTGTTGTTAATAATGTATATTGAATTATGGAAAATGTGTTTAGAAATCACATCATGGTCAGTTAATGTCATATTTAATTTAATCAGTTCAGGGTCGCGGTGGGTCCAGAGCCTACCTGGAACACACATGTATCAAAAGAATGTGGCCTCTGTTGGAACAAAAGCTCATAGTGTAAGTGAAAACAAGTTGCACTCGAACGCAGCGTGGACACGGCTGTAACACACAGGGGAACTTTAAAGAACGGAAAGCGATATAAAGCAGAGGAATCCAAAAGGCAAATACAAATAAACTAAGTCACAAGGCAGAATCACAAGATAAAAACAGATTTTTTCAGGAAAGAAAAATGATCAGAACGTGACGTAGAATGTGTAACAACACTTCGCTACCTTTAAGTCTGAAATAATCCAAAGCCATATGAACACGATTAGAATCCTGAGGAACAGCCACATCGTGGTCTCTGATTGGTCGACCTATGTCTCCGTGACACCCAGGGGATTCTGGGAAATGAAGTTAATGGACGTCTCGGTTTCCGAAGCACAGAACAGAATGATACATATCTCCATCTTTTTGTTTGTACGTTTTTATTACATAATTATATATCTTTAATATTTTAGTTCATAAATTAAAAACTGCATCAACGATTTTAAAACATAAACATAGGAGGCACGAGCTTTAGTTCTGACAGTGACCGTGCACTACTGACAGACTGGAACGTGACAGATTTCATCAAGGACAGACAGGTTGTGTCACGGTGGGGTTACCCCCAAGACCCTTCCCATAGCATAAGTGTGAACGTGTTTTACACCGGTGACCACAGAGCGCTGAGGTTGATTAACAGCTGAACCCTTTTTAATTAGAGCCTCTCGTTAGACTGGTCTCTCTGCTGCGGAGCCACCTTTAGGTGATCTCCTGTTGATGAGTAGGAGTTGAAGTGTTATTGCGAGACAAAGGAGCAGATATAGGTTGACGTGTGTGTGTTTACACACCTCCATAAAACTGTCAGACCCCTAGAGGGAAAAGAGTTGTTGTTCTGTTCCAGAGAAATCTGAAACCAGGTTAAATAAAGAGCTGAGGCTGGAGCTTTTGGTATGAAATTTATCTCACTTATGTTTTTAACTCTTTACTTTTAGATCACTGTGACTTATATTGACTGAAAATTCAATATTAACTACTTCATTTCCTCTTACTGTCTCTTCCAGAGTTTTACAGATTCACGCCACACAGTAAAATCTCTGGTGTTTAATTTGGTGCTTATTTGTCCCTAGCTTTTAATTCAACACGGGAGATTTAACACTGCTTAGTTAATTTTAACTGGCTTCGTAAATCCTGATCCGAACCGTAGGATTTTAATGTTACTTAGTTCAGAATAAACAAACTTCTGTTTTTCTGAATTCCCTTTAATACATTGTCACTGAGGGGCGGCACGGTGGTGCAGCAGGTAGGTGTCGCAGTCACACAGCTCCAGGGGCCTGGAGGTTGTGGGTTCGATTCCCGCTCCGGGTGACTGTTTGTGTGGAGTTGGTGTGTTCTCCATGTGTCCATGTGAGTTTCCTCTGGGTGACTGTCTGTGAGGAGTTGGCGTGTTCTCCCTGTGTCTGCGTGGGTTTCCTCCGGGTGACTGTCTGTGAGGAGTTGGTGTGTTCTCCCTGTGTCTGCGTGGGTTTCCTCCGGGTCGGTTTCCTCCCACAGTCCAAAAACACACGTTGGTAGGTGGATTGGCGACTCAAAAGTGTCCGTAGGTGTGAGTGTGTGAGTGAATGTGTGAGTGTGTGTGTTGCCCTGTAAAGGACTGGCGCCCCCTCCAGGGTGTATTCCCGCCTTGCGCCCAATGATTCCAGGTAGGCTCTGGACCCACCGCGACCCTGAACTGGATAAGGGTTACAGATAACGAATGAATGAATGAACATTGTCACTGATGAAAGAATTAAGTGCTAGTGTCAACATCTGATATGTTTCATTATAATAATAATTTCCAGTTAGTTTTGGAGCATTTCTATAGTTCTAATATGAACCGTGGCCTGTCATGATAGCCATGTTTTGTGGTTTATATATTGGCCCCGACGTAATTACAGTAAACAATATTATTGCCATTTTAAGACCATTTTATGCCTCTGATGTAATGAAAATATAATGGCATAATAATGGAATCACCCCTTTGAAAACAACGGACTTTGGCATAAATTAATTATAAAGTGTATTCAGTCATTTGGAAATGGAAATGTCAGTTTTAAAAAAAAAAATCCCAAATAAATAAAATCACAATTTTCAAACAAATCGACATAACGCCCCCAGACAAGAGACCAGAGAAAACCAGAGGACAGAACGGAGCGAGTGGGGACACGTTGTGATGCTCATATTTATCCAAACAAACACAGTAAACACAAAGGGAGATGATTGAGGAAATGTTCGTATACAGTTCATATCATAATTATATTGACAGACCTATTCACGCCTTAACGGGGCAGCTGCCATTTTCACATTCAGTGGAAGAGTAATAAAAAAACAACACAGATGTAGATGGTTTAGTTCCAAAAGTGAGTTACGAGTGCAGTAAAATAAATAGAATGCAGATATTTTAGCGCCGTAGTGTCCCTGGTCGTTTGGAGCCGTAGAGCAGCACTGATGTAATTGCCTGTAAACAAATCAGTTGTGAGAATTCAAATAAATCTGCAAACACAGGAGGTCACATTGGTGGAAGTGGACGAGGGCTTATTAAGAGTCATGCAGCGGTCAGCGTTGCTTTTTAAAGTCATGAGTTCAGTGGGAGCCAGAAAGGTCAAACTGAATACTTTATAGTGGAAGGGCTCCTGAATAGTCAGGCTCAGAGTTGATTTCAAAGAGTCGCAGTCGCTGTCGGGCAGACGGCATGTGCATTATAATTCCATAGGAGTGGAGGCGAATGTGGTGGAATTAGCATATTTTCAGGCAATTAAGGCGGCGTAATGTGGATGAAATATTGCTTTGTGATTATGTTGCTGCATATTGCAGTTTCTGAAAGAATTCTAGGCAGTTGTGTTAAAAACACCGGTGATCATTTGAAGCCGTGTGGAACGAAAAATAATAAATGCATTGGTTCTGAATCGATTCACAGAACTTAAATTACAGACAAGTTATAATTGGATTATATTATTTATGTTTATATCCATCCATCCATCCATCCATTATCTGTAACCGCTTATCCAATTTAGGGTCGCGGGGGGTCCAGAGCCTACCTGGAATCATCGGGCGCAAGGCGGGAATACACCCTGGAGGGGACGCCAGTCCTTTTTATGTTTATATATTAATGTTTATTATTAACATAATATATTTGTGGTCACTAAGGGTGGGTGATATGGCCCTAAAATAATATCAAGATATTTCAGGGTATTTTGGCGATAATTATATTCTTGGAGATGTAACAAAACATTGTTTTAAAAACATGCTATTGTAACAAAATAAACCTTCGGATGACTGTGTCTGTGAGGAGTGTGGTGTGTTCTCCCTGTGTCTGCGTGGGTTTCCTCCTGGTGACTGTCTGTGAGGAGTGTGGTGTGTTCTCCCTGTGTCTGCGTGGGTTTCCTCCTGGTGACTGTCTGTGAGGAGTGTGGTGTGTTCTCCCTGTGTCTGCGTGGGTTTCCTCCGGGTGCTCCGGTCTCCTCCCACGCTCCAAAAACACATGTTGGTAGGTGGATTGGCGACTCAAAAGTGTCCGTAGACATGAGTGTGTGTCGCCCAGCAAAGGACTGGCACCCCCTCCAGATAATGAATGAATAAGAGAATATGAAATGTTCTTAATTATTAGACAATTTTATTATACTACAAATGAAACTTTCAGAACAAGCGATTAAAAAACATCTGTATACATTTGCTTCCTTTGTGAACAGTAGCTTCTCATCTGATTTTGTGTAAAATATAATTAAGCATATAAATCTACCACACAACCAAAGTGCAGACAATTTAGTGTGGATATAACTCATGCCATAATATGTGTAACTGCACAACATCATTAAATAAACAAGTCAGAATATCTCTATTATCACATTATCTCTTTTTTTTAATCGTTTTAAAATGTATGATGATATTATCACAAACGATGTGATATGGCACCCCATTGGAGTATATTTTAGAATTAAAATATTACAAAACCCGCCTAATATCCTGTTTATGCTGGTAGCACACATCACATTTATGTCAAATTGAGATCAGATTGAAGCCTCATATCCCCTCCACCGGCTCTGTACAACAGGGCGTCCTCGCCCATCACTTCCGCAGGTGAACTGTGTACACAGAACTGGCCGTCCACAGAATAAAAACCAATAATCCTGGACTTATCTGAACAGGTGTCCTTTTTACATTGCTCCAGTGTCCAGTTCTGTCACTTTCAGGCTCAGTGTGGGCAGTTTTGACAGTGGACAGTGGTTAGCATTGTCACTCTGGTCAGCAGAGGGACACCGCACTGTGTCAGGACACTGTCCTCCCGTAAAAGTCATTAAAATTTCAGTGATATGTGCCATAGTCACTCTTCTGTGGGTTTGGGATTCATACTAGACGAGGTGAATTCCGTTTTCTTCCCCAATCACATGGACGGCTGGGTATGTATGCAGTGTTTATCTGGGGAAGTGATGGCGCTAGGATGCACCGTGGGAGGAAAAACACACCATGGAGGGAGTGTGATGCTGTGTGCAGTGAACTGCTGGGAAAGGCTTGCGTCTGTGCATTCATGTGGATGTCGATTTTACCTGTGCCACTGACCTCAACAGCATATTTGTTGCCCTTGCGCGTGGATGAGCCTCAGGCCCATGTGCCCTGTCAGTGCTTGGTGGACTATCCCTCCTCGAAAGCTATCTTCAGATTTCTAAAGGGTCTTTACCTCTTAAAATCCGTTATCAAGTTTCAGGATAATTAACGGAGGATAAATCGTGCAGCTCTACAGGTCCTCCACAGGCCATGCTGCTTTTCCTGTTTGTCGAGCAAAATCAGGGACTGTTGGAGCTAATAGCACGTGACGTGCACATTTCTCTTTGCGTAATTAGGAGCAACTGCATGTTGTGTGAGCAACACTCTGGCGTATTGATTTGGTTGTTCTCCTTGTTGTGTTGCACCTGAATTAGGCAATAATTCTGACCGGGGTGACGCTGCTTTGAGGCGGGGGACAGAGGACAGTGTTGTGCTTTGGTTTTTTTGACGGTTAGTATTAAATTAAGTGTGCAAAACATCTCATAAAAAGGTCACATCATGAAATAATCATCTCTTAATTGTTTATGCGGAGAGAGAGAGAGAGAGAGAGCGAGAGAGAGAGAGAGAGAGGATGTCCTTATTACACTTGCTGTTTCCCCTGGGCTTTTGTTTTTGTCTGGGGGTCTTTCGGGTGCACACGAGCAAGCAAAAGCATCGAGGTGTGTATGTTTAACCGACACACACAAGCTCCCCACAACAACGGTAATAAAGCCGCACGTAGCGCTGATATGATGCAGCCTTTTCCCTTCTCCAGGTGCGTGAGACTGCAGCATTTCTGTGCGCCACTGCAGCCTTTACTTTCAAGATAACTTTATTCCGCCATGAAATATTGAACACTTCCAATCCACGAACAAAATTCCTTTGATCTTCCTTTTCTAGGTCATGTAAAAGCCTGTGTGCCATGAATTCCTTACCCCAACACATTTATAATTAGATCCACTTTAATTAATATTTTCTCTAATTTCAAAGCCTAATTTGTGCTGCACAGTGCCAGGCGATGAATTGTGCTTTTTTAAACACAGCGCTCAAAGACAAGGGGGCTGGGATATTAAGAATGCAGTCGGTGGTGTATTATGAAAGGCGCCCAGAGCTCGTACCTGCTGGGGAAGAGTGCGCTCGCATGAATCGGCTACAGCAGCAGCAGCCCACGCCATGCAGCTGTGTGGGCTGATATCGTGAAATGGAATATCAGGCCGTTTGAAGGAGAAGCAGCGCATGTAGACACTGACATTTTCAGACAATAATGGAGTTTAATTGGAAAGCTTTTCGTATCTATTAATCTGAGGATATTGGAAATAGTTATTGTCTCTGGAAAGGCTTCGTAGTTAATCCTGCTCTGTATAAAAGTCTGCTTTTACCATTTTAATGAAAACACTAAAGTTTTGCTTTGACAGGTAACGTAGACCAGTGACTCTACCATTTATTACCTTCACTGATGTTGTCATTTTATTAAATGGTTTATGGTTTTAATTTTAGGCCGATCCATATGCAAATGTAAGTGCTGTATAGGCCTCAAAAAGCTGATTTTTTTTATCGTATTAATATGCATAGACACTTCAACAGTAGTCTGCTGGGTACAGCAAAAACAGGATTTAAAAAAAAAAGGGTATACAGGTGGATCATCTGGTGCCCACCAACCCACACGCTGAAACAAAACAAGCCAGTCAGTTTATTCCTGGGTTGCCGTAATCACAAACACGGGGTAAAACGAGTCATTCAGGTTTTCCGCTGCTTCTTACGTCACGTAGTGAGATTTTAGAATTGCCTCGCCCCCTCATCTGAGACTCACCAATCACAGCGCTGGACCCACGTTTATGTTAAACACAGCAAAACGACACAACATGTGGCAGATATAAGAGCACTGAGTAAAAACAGAAAAACGAATGGAGATAACAGAGCGAAAACGGCTAAAACCCAGAGCTTCTGCTCCTCACTGCTGTGCGCTCGGGGTCGGGGTGAACAGCGAGCGGCTCATTATCATTTAATCTGACATTATTCAAAAAGCATTTTCTGTGTGAGAAATGTAGTAAAAAACAAAAGACATAGAATATTGAAAAACGAACGCGTTCTGGAAAGTCCTGGATTTGCAGGGGGTCTCTTGCAAACATGGGCTCTACAAAGATCCTCAACAGGAGATCGACAACAGGATGAGCTGAATATTTCAGGTGAAATGACAGTAGGTGAAGCACGTTACTAATGAACACTACCCCATAGCGACGGGTCTCATGAGACTGAGTTGCCTCCATGTGTTTATGTCCAAATAAATATTAATTCACCTGTAGTTACTTAATATGAAAGAATAATTTAAACATGTCACTAACACACAGTTAGTAGACATTTTAGCGCCACATGAATAAACTATATTCCATCTGCACAGGTATTGGCACAGTTAATTAAACTGAAGGGGTGTGTTGGTGTAGTGTTTTATTCATCATATGGAAATAATGTACACAAAGTCCATGGTTTATTTTGCTCAGCTGAATGCTAAATTAAAAGCACTAAGTTGATCACTGGGGAAGCTTGAATTTTACCAGCTTCACATTTATACCATGTTTATCAAATAAGGAAAAACACACGTAACATATGAAGGTTTTGACAAAATCGTACATATTTTATTTTAAAGCTCGGGACAGAATAAAAGCATTTTTTTAAAAAAGCAGTTTGTTACAGATTTGCAGTCTTTAAAGGTGATCTGGAGCCCACCAACTGGCACACTGTGAAACAAGTCCATCGAGTCATTTTTTTAGTTAGCTGCCTTAGTCAGAGACATTCTTATTTTGTACTGCTGCTTATGTACAGTGCACACACTTAAATGCCCCGCCCCCTCACCTGAGTCTCTCCAATCACAGCGATGGACCCACGTTTTTGTGAGAGCACAACAATGAGGTTAAAGAGGATGTTGTTGGGCTGAACAGTGAGTGCCTTATCATTCTGAGCTGCTGTGGTGTTTGATCCTTGTGGTTTTTTGAAAAAAGCAGGTCACAACAAACAAAAAAAAAGCTCTTTGTATGGGAAATATTGAATACAATTCACTGTACACAGTTTTGATTTTAAAGTGGATTTCAAAGCCGGTCAGAGTCGTTTTATTAAGACTCAGAACTGTGTTCACTTGTGGGAAAAGTGTGGAATACAACCTCTTTAACTGAAGATTTAGTGATGTTTTTAATTTCTAACAGCCAACTGGCTCATCTGGATCTTCCAGAATCTTTAGAGTTTTGGCTCGGCCCAGTCTTCAGTTCCGATCCTGAACCAATGGGAGAGCTCGATTGGCTGTATCTGTTTTGAAACTGCACAGAAATTGGATTTCCAGGTTGATTTTCCATTTGCGATTGGTTTCTAATTAAAACTCAAGAGTGAATTAAACAATATGGAGAAAAAAAGTAGAGAGGTAAAGTAGATCAAAAATCCCTGTTGAAGTTGTTATGAAATGTAGAGTGTGAATGAAAAATACACACTGCAGAGTTTGCTAGCATTGCTACCCTTTACATTGCAGTGCATTGACAAGGCTCATTTCACTGCTTCGACTAAACAGACGGCTTATCGTGCCTTTCTACATACATTTTACACCCAACACCACTGCCATAAGCCGTCGCAGTACGGCCGCACAGCTTGTGCAAAAAGCCATCTCCAAATTTCTCTCGGATGATATAAATATGCTAATCCATTATTACCTTTACTGGCGGCCTGGGTGCTCAGGTGCTGCAGCCGTGCTCGGGGAACTCTCTTCAACCTTTCATTTATTTCCCCAGGCAAGCTCTCTGCCGGCCAGATGAAGTTTTTTAAGCTTAGCTGTTTTTCCCCACACATTTGAATGTCACTGAATATTTGAATAAGGCTCCTTTTTTTCTTTACTGTTCAGGCATACAGAGAGTGTGGAGACGGTGAGTCGATGTGAACAGATTACCCTTAATGTGTTTATGGATGGCAGCAGTGTTTAGCATTTCCTGGTATTTGGAGGGCAAATAAATAAATAAAAGTGAAGCTGAACATTACTTTTTAAGCACAGAATAGAATCCTCTTCCTTCCTTAAGCAGATTTAGAACTCGTCCCTTAGAAAATCCCTATGGACACTGGCTTATTCTCACCGTAGCTGAAAGAATGCTTCACCTCAGAATGCTAATGAAGCTAACGCTGAATAAAGACCACTGGAGACCAGTTAGCATATGCACACTTTCCTAATGCTAACTGGCCTATGCTAGCTTTCCTCCAGTATTCGCAGTGCTCGATTTTTGACCAATCCCTTAAACTTTGCATTTATTATTCGGTTCTTAGTCTTCACTTGTGTTGCCTGGTGATGTCGACTCACCTTTAAGTTGCTTTCAGTTGGACTAAGTCTTGTAAAGACAGAATGAGGTTCAACCTGCAGTAAATACATTTTTAAAGCAGTAGTTCCCAAACAGTTTGAACCAAGTGCCACCCATTATCAAATTCAAAATGTCAACTTGTACTCAGTAGTACAAATACATTTACCATGCAGTGGATAGGACTAGATCAGTGGCTCAGCATCCATTTTGTTACTTACTTGGTCTTTGAGATGTCATTTGGCGTACCACCTCAGGATGATTTGCGTACACGTACCACAGTTTGAGACATACGTGATGGAACTGTTAGCCAAGCATGTGTAGAACCCACCAGCATTGGGTTCTGGAGCCATAATGTGTTCTGTAAAGCGCTAGAGCTCCGTCTAGTATTTTTAAGATCCAGAACTAATCATCCAACATCAGTACCTGAATTAAAAGATTTAGTGGCTTAATGCCATCAAATCCTCACATAAATGCTCCAACGTCTAGTTTAAAGCCGTTGTAGAACTGTAGAAGTTGATCTTGAAGCAACAGGGACAACCTCCTAAAGTTCAGAGACTAACAACTAGACATTTCTCAAGAGCCATTTCTGTGATCGATTTATTGCCCCAGAAGTAATTACAATAAATGATATTGTTGTCATTTTACGACCATTTTATGCCACTGATATAAACATATGATGGCATAAAAACACAGATACACTTCTTTAAAAACCAGTGAATCGTTAGCAACAACGTCATTTTTACGAATATAAAAAAAAGTTCGAATATCGTGAATAAATAAAATAAAAACACCGTTTTTAAACAAATCCACATAATGGCTCCAGGAAAGAGACCAGAGGGAACCAGAGAACTGAACAAAGCGTGTGGATAAAATACAGGTGATTTTCATTCTTGAGTAAACAAACACAGCTGTCGACATTGAGGTCAGCACAAATGATAGCGGTAAGGTCAATGGTAAGTCAGTAATGTAATTATTGTGACAGGCCTAACTCACAACTCAAGTGTTGTTTATGTGCAGCGTTGCTAATGTAGCTACAAGGTAAGTTGGAGTGGTTAATGAGAAGAAATGTAAGAGCTTAATGTGTCAGAAAGTGTATGTACTTAGCCATTAGCACATGATGCTACGTGATTTTTCACCAGTTTGTTCTCACCTTATTGGGTAAAGGACATGTGTCGTAAGCCTTGATGTGGGGACGAGGAGCAGTCGGCAAGCCGCTCCGGCAACACCCCCCATATATCAGCTCGCTGAGTAGCCACTGGTGTGCAAATTATGAGCAACCGCACTTGTGTTTGCACAAGGCCTCCAGATGGGAAGTGCTTTAAACACACTCTATTCCCTCAGCCAAAGGTTTCTCAGATTTGCATGCTGTATGGAACATCTGGCCATACGCCAGTGCATTATGATCATTTATTTAATTAAAAACTTCCAGCACTGCGTGGGGCAGCTTTTTGAAGGAGATCCGACAGGAAAAGTGTGCCGGAGGTTGAATCGCATCGCTCGTCATGTACTCAAACACACTGCTCATGTATCACATGCTCTGAAATTTTGCCAGAAAGAGGAACCAGAAGAAGAAATATTTAACGTGGATTAGAAACACTAGAGCAGAGATTATACTGAAACATTGTCTGCTCTTCGTACAGTGAGAACATCTAATAACGGCTCAGCTTTGTCAACATAAGGACTTCAGAATGTGTTTATTTGATCAGGATGCTTATGTATTTAGGCATGTTTCCGATCTGTATTTTCTCAGTAACACACTGTATATCCAAACCTATCCAGATACGGATTCTAATTAGCGAACTCAGCTCTGACACAGGCTCACAGCTTGTAGAATCTCCACGTTTGCATGAGCCTAAGGGCACCATGCTAAGCAGCATCAGTGGGCTAGAGGAACTGTACGAGCAGTGAGCAGTGGCATTGCATTCTCCAGAGTGATGGAGCTCTATCCAACACATTTGGGATGAGTTGGAGCGGTGTTTGTGATCCAGAACTAATCGTCCAGCATCGGTACCTGACCTCACCGATGCTCTTGTGGCTGAACGCTCTCAGTTCTTCACAGAAATGTCCGGTCTAAAAGCCTTCTCAGAAGAGTAGAAGCTTTTACAGCAGCACGGGGAATAAACTCCTATTAATGCCTTAAATTTCAGATACAAAATGTTGGACGAGTAAGTGTTCATCAAATTAGGGCATGTGCTGTGTCAGGATTGTGATCCACTCTGCAGCTTTTCTCTCTCCTTTACCAGACGACTAGACGCTGTCAGTTCCACCTTTGAGAAGTGATGGGCCTTGCTGTCATCTCTTGTTTACACAGGTGAAAATCTTAAATCTGCTGACCTGTTGGAAATCTTCAGAGGCGGAGGCTCTGTGCGAAGCTCGATTCAGAGGCAAGGCGCATCCTGCGTGATAGACAAGAGCACTACATGACACGATATCAAAAGAGACGCATGACAAGCGCACATGCCTCGAATGCTCAGTCGGTGATTATTGGCACGGAGAACGCTGCTAGCTGTCAACGGTGTGAGGAAGCAAACTAGAGAATAAGTTATTCTTGATACGGATCAAGCTTCCTGGCACGGACCCTGGAGTCGACCAAACCCCCAGAAGACCCTGCCACTTGTTACAAACGGCCTGTCATTCTGTTATCCTTCGTTATGTTTACGTAGTGAGAGGAAAAGGTCTAGTACGGGCACAAACGGTGTAAATATCGCCTCAACCTCAGAACAGTGGTCTTAAAGGCAGTATTCGCGATTGTTATTTTTATAAAATTCAGAAGATGTTGATGCCCCAGTGTCTTTGTCTCTCTTTCTCTCTCTTGCTTGCACTCTCTTTCTCTCTCTCTCTTTTTCTCTCTGTCTCGCTTGCTCTTTCTCTCTCTCTCGCTTGCACTCTTTCTCTCTCGCTTGTGCTCTCTCTCGCTTGCACTCTTTCTCTCTCTCTCTCTCTCTTTCTCTCTGTCTCGCTTGCTCTTTCTCTCTCTCTCGCTTGCTCTCTCTCTCTCTCTTGCTTGCACTCTTTCTCTCCTCTCTCTGTCTCGCTTGCTCTGTTTCTGTCTCGCTTGCTCTTTCTCTCTCGCCTGCACTCTCTCTTCCTCACTTTCTTTTTCTTTCTCTCTCTCTCTTGCTTGCACTCTTTCTTTCTCTCGCTGTCTCGCTTGCTCTCTCTCTTTCTCTCTTGCGCTCTCTCTCTCTCTCTCTCTCTCTCTCTCTCTCTCACTTGCTCTCTCTCTTAGAGAACTGAGAGTAGCCAAGAGTAGCTTAGAACTACGTATCCCCACAATCATAGACATTCGATTTAAGGTCCACATGTGTGACCATGTAATATAATATATATATATAGTCTCTGTCTGAACTGACAAAACATATTGATCCTCCTTAAAAGATGAGGAGATTCTGAACGAACACACTGTAAGGAGGTGTTTGTTTTGCTCTAATTAGGTCTACATTGACTTTAATGTTCACAGGTGCACCTTAAATAAGTGAAACTACATTTACTTTCCCAGAGGAAAGGGGTATAGTGCACCATGTCATAACCGAAATAGAAAGGAAGGAACCTGGTTTCTGGATAAAAGGATAAACCACATTTTAGCACATCTGCTGCTCCTGGCACTGTGTGAAAATTTCATGAGAAATGGACCAGTAGAAATGCTCACAATTTCCTCTGAATAAATTCTGTGAACTTCTATCAAAAGTTAAGGGCGTTTTTGCCTTCTCCTGTAAAGTTAGCATTTTGGAGCGGCGCTATGTTGCTTAACTTAATTAACCGTACTCAGGGGTCCCAGCCCGGTGACAGTTTAGCACCTTTTTTATTGCAGTAGAAAGGACAATTAAGGGCCATAACATTGACTGAGGGTGAACAGTGAATTCCCTCTTGGACTATTAAAAATCTGATGTGTAAGTTACCACCAAAAGCAGGTGGTTTTTTTTTTTCTTTCCCTAAAACAGGTACTAGACAGGGACTTGTCTTTGCCTCTGGCGTGTGGAGTCACAGTGGTGGCCCAGCACCAGAAGGCTACCGGCTGTCCGCGGCTCCGCTGCCTCTCACTCTGACGCTCTCTGGCTCGTGGGAGCTAATTATGCTCATTTTCATTTTGGATGGAAGGTGGCAGCGGATGGAGGACAGAGATGTGCAGAATGCTGATACGCTTCACAATGAGCTTCCGGCGCGCTTCCATTTAATCCGCCGGGTTCAAGCCGCAGTCGTAGAGCGGTCATGGTGCGGCGCAGGGGCTTAGGCTTGATTCCTCCACACAGCTGATCTGTGGATCATTGTTACACGGATGGAGGCAAAATAAAAAAAAAAAAAAACACAAAAATACATTGGGTCCCTTCTTGCCAACCTATCGGAGCACAAGGTAGTGTTTGCATGTGTTGGCTTTGATGAGCCGCCAGCAATGCTTCCAAATGCGTCCAAATACTTCACGCTGAGAAAAGCTCTTCCCAGAGAGCATGGTGAGGTGCTGTGGGCAGCCAGGGTCATCTTTTATGCTCTCTGTGCTTCTGGAATTCTTTGGTGTTTACATGAATAAGTCAACTCTGGGCCTTAATGATGCCTTAGCCATTAGCATCTCTGGGAGGAATGAAGTTTAGAATTAGCCTGTAATACTATAGACACAACAGCATTGACCCTTCTGTCCAAAACATGTTTAAAAAGTTTTGCTCTTTCAAAAAACAACATGCAGTAGATTTACTGGAGAAGGCAGATCGTTCTAAAAGAGAATTTATTCCAAGTACTTTTTGTAACATTTCATAAAACAGAAAGCAGCTGATGTTTTAAAATGATGCGGAAAAAACTACATGAAGGTAGTTCATAGGTGTGTGTAAGTGACTGGGTGAATGTGTGACATTTTCCAACAGGTGTGAGAGTGAATGACTGGGTGAATGTGTGACATTGCCCAACACGTGTGAGTGTGAATGACTGAGTGAATGTGTGACATTGCCCAACAGGTGTGAGTGTGTGAATGACTAGGTGAATGTGTGACATTTTCCAACAGGTGTGAGAGTGAATGACTGGGTGAATGTGTGACATTGTCCAACAGGTGTGAGTGTGAATGACTGGGTGAATGTGTGATGTTGTCCAACAGGTGTGAGTGTGAATGACTGGGTGAATGTGTGACATTGCCCAACATGTGTGAGTGTGAATGACTGGGTGAATGTGTGACATTGCCCAATAGGTGTGTGTGTGTGTGTGAATGACTGGGTGAATGTGTGACGTTGCCCAACAGGTGTGAGTGTGTGTGAATGACTGGGTGAATGTGTGACGTTGCCCAACAGGTGTGAGTGTGTGTGAATGACTGGGTGAATGTGTGGCATTGTCCAACAGGTGTGAGTGTGAATGACTGGGTGAATGTGTGGCATTGTCCAACAGGTGTGAGTGTGAATGACTTGGTGAATGTGTGGTATTGTCCAACAGGTGTGAGTGTGAATGACTGGGTGAATGTGTGACAATGCCCAACAGGTGTGAGTGTGTGAATGCCTGGGTGAATGTGTGACATTGTCCAACAGGTGTGAGTATGAATGACTGGGCGAATGTGTGACATTGCCCAACAGGTGTGTGTGTGTGTGTGAATGACTGGGTGAATGTGTGACCTTGTCCTACATGTGCGAGTGTGAATGACTGGGTGAATGTGTGGCGTTGCCCAACAGGTGTGAGTGTGTGGATGACTGGGTGAATGTGTGACATTGCCCAACAGGTGTGAGTGTGAATGACTGGGTGAATGTGTGACATTATCCAACAGGTGTGAGTGACTGGGTGAATGTGTGGCATTGTCCAACAGGTGTGAGTGTGAATGACTTGGTGAATGTGTGGTATTGTCCAACAGGTGTGAGTGTGAATGACTGGGTGAATGTGTGACAATGCCCAACAGGTGTGAGTGTGTGAATGCCTGGGTGAATGTGTGACATTGTCCAACAGGTGTGAGTATGAATGACTGGGCGAATGTGTGACATTGCCCAACAGGTGTGTGTGTGTGTGTGAATGACCTGGTGAATGTGTGACCTTGTCCTACATGTGCGAGTGTGAATGACTGGGTGAATGTGTGGCGTTGCCCAACAGGTGTGAGTGTGTGGATGACTGGGTGAATGTGTGACATTGCCCAACAGGTGTGAGTGTGAATGACTGGGTGAATGTGTGACATTATCCAACAGGTGTGAGTGACTGGGTGAATGTGTGACATTGTCCTACAGGTGTGAATGTGAATGACTGAGTGAATGTGTGACTTTGTCCTACATGTGCGAGTGTGTGGATGACTGGGTGAATGTGTGACATTGCCCAACAGGTGTGAGTGTGAATGACTGGGTGAATGTGTGACATTATCCAACAGGTGTGAGTGACTGGGTGAATGTGTGACATTGTCCTACAGGTGTGAATGTGAATGACTGAGTGAATGGGTGACATTGTCCTACAGGTGTGAATGTGAATGACTGGGTGAATGTGTGACATTGTCCTACAGGTGCGAGTGTGTGAATGACTGGGTGAATGTGTGACATTGTCCTACAGGTGTGAATGTGAATGACTGAGTGAATGTGTGACATTGTCCTACAGGTGCGAGTGTGTGAATGACTGGGTGAATGTGTGACATTGTCCTACAGGTGCGAGTGTGTGAATGACTGGGTGAATGTGTGACATTGTCCTACAGGTGCGAGTGTGTGAATGACTGGGTGAATGTGTGACATTGTCCTACAGGTGCGAGTGTGTGAATGACTGGGTGAATGTGTGACATTGTCCTACAGGTGTGAGTGTGTGAATGACTGGGTGAATGTGTGACATTGTCCTACAGGTGTGAGTGTGTGAATGACTGGGTGAATGTGTGACATTGTCCAACAGGTGTGAGTGTGAAATTGTCCAAAGGTGTGACTGGGTGAGTATGTGAAAATGTTGGCAGGTGTGAGTGTGTGAATGCCTGGCGAGTGTTTGATGGGCTGTAATGGACTGTTGCTCTGTCCAGAGTGTGTTCCTTCCTTGTAATTCTGGGTAGGCTCCAGGCCCAACACGACCTTGACCAGGACGGAGCAGTTAGAGAAAATGAATTTTTTTTTTCTTTAAAGGGGTGAGATATATATCTGAAGACAGCTCACATTATTGAACTTACAGGGAGAAGAACATGGCTTAGCCAGTGTTTGTGTAACCGATCAGGCAACATATTAATTTTCACTCGGATGTCTCAGCGATGCACTGCTTTGATGTGATACGCCATGATTTGGCATGACACCAGACATGATAGACCTGTCAACTAAGATATATTACCCATTACTCAAAACACACACACACATACACACACAGAAAAGTTGAAATTGTTTTCATTATCATGTTGCAATTGGCTGCGACAGTGTACAGTCCGACTGTTTTAATCAGAGGTAAGTGTCACAAACATCACGGCGATAAAACTGCACTGCATCGTCTAATGAAGTGAACCTATGATTCATATTCATTTCAGCACCAGGGCTCAGGCTTCTGCACCAACAAAGGAGAGAAGCACTCATAAAGAAATCAAAATGTAATGTATATGTAGTCTGGAGGACCAGATGAGGTCAGCATTGACGTGGGATGGTCAGTCAATTTATGGTATAAAGCCCTTTGAAAACACCTCCTCATCCAATTTAAAAGCAATGTAGATGACTCTGGAGGACTACTGTTTTCACAGCAAAACATTTGTGTTCCTCATTTGTGTTCATTCAGAAGCTCCAGGTTTTTAAAGGTAGAGTGGTATGTTTGAGTCAGAAGCCGACTGTAGCTTGTTCATTGTTGAAGTTTAACATGTCTGTAAGTTTACATTCACAGTTTGAATTACCAAAGCCACTCATTTGCAAAGCGAGCTGTTTAGTTTTGTAGCACAGAACTAGTATTATTTAGTTTTGTATAGAACTTTCGTTCTATGTTTATTTTCACACAAAGTTAAAATGTCTGCTATGCTATGGAGCAGGAATACAGCAACGTCTTCAACCCTTCAAATCCTCAACAGCCTTCATATGCCGTTTCTCGACCTTGACTGAGCCAGCGATGCAGTGAGAGAGCAGCTGAGGCATTTTTGACAGAGACACTAAGTTTATTTCCCATTGACTGAGCTAGGGCTGTGTACAAACACCTGAGCTTTTTCCAGCGAACTGGCAACTGGTGAGAAAACACTCGACAACACAATTCTAGACAAAGTGCATTGGATTAATTGAATGAATATCACCTTTAACATTTCCTCTGAAATGAAGGATATCAGTAAGGTATTACTCAGGAATTGGAACATTTCTCTAAGGAGCTGATGGCATTCAGGAAAAGACCTTTTGTTTGACGACGGTGCTCTGATAGTTCAGCCTCATTTTAACGCATCCATCAATGGAAAAACATCGAGCTGGCTTCGATTTCATATTTTACCCAGTGAAAAGGTCCATAAGACAGTTGGGACTTGGTGTGAACAGACTGTAATCTGTTGTTATGTGTTATGCATTTGTAATGAAATTGTCCTTCTCCACTCTATTGATCTCGTCAGTCTTTCGATCAGCAGTTCGATAGACGTTGCCTTCCCTTCTCGCAGTTTCCACCGAGTTTCAGCCTTGACTTTGTCACCGCCATCAGTTTATTGCACATTTAGTACCATAGACATTTCCTACAGAGTGTTTACACTGAAGGAGGATAGATGGAATTTGCAGAAAACCTATTTTTCTCGAGTCTATAGAGAAGAGAAAACCAGAGGAGACAGCCAGAGGACGTAATGAAACAGGGAAATCTAATATTACAGTAGAGGTATTATGGTAATGGAGCCGAGGATTGTGTGATTGCGAACAGAAGGCCGTTTTAACCTCTACTCAAACGTGATTGCAGATGTGAAATGTTGTTCGCTTCCGTAGAAGAGCTGTTTGCTTTAAAACATTAAAGCTGTTATCTGTGATTGAAGAAGAATTCCACAATGCCGGTGTAAGTATCAGGAGATAAACGGGAATATTGATTGGCGCGTGGTCATGTCAGAGCATCCCTAACCACATATTGAAGGAGGCCGTTATTTTAGATGTAATTATTTTCTGTCGGTTTTTGTGGAATTCACTCAACGTCTCCACGCCACTCTGCGGTTGGCTTTAACAAGCCAGCCTTGACTTGTTCGCAAATAGCTTGACAGCTTTTGGCTGATCATGGGTTGAAGGCACTTAATGATGGCGGGGTCTGTCTCCCAAAACACTGCATCGAAGCAGCTGTATCGTTTTAGGTTGTTGTGGGACGTCATTTAATTGAGTGTGAAACTTCAGGGCGATGAGACCAGATGAACTCTCTTCAGAAGGGAAATGGTTTCAGGGTTATCACAGGATCCATAAATCATTTCATGTTGTTTATTAAGGTGTAATGTTGAGTTATTAATGTCAGATTTCAGAAAAAACACATTTCTAGAACTTCTCCTTAGACAGTAGGAGCAGCCGGCAGGGTTCGCTCTGTAACTTGAAGGTTTTGATTGATATGTAACAATGAAAATCTGGTTTCAGTAGCAGCTGTCACACAGCTCCTGAAGGTTGTGGGTTCCAGTCCCGCTCCGGGTGACTGTCTGTGAGGAGTGTGGTGTGTTCTCCCTGTGTCTGCGTGGGTTTCCTCCGGGTGACTGTCTGTGAGGAGTGTGGTGTGTTCTCCCTGTGTCTGCGTGGGTTTCCTCCGGGTGACTGTGGGGAGTGTGGTGTGTTCTCTCTGTGTCTGCATGGGTTTTCTCCGGGTGACTGTCTGTGAGGAGTGTGGTGTGTTCTCTCTGTTTCTGCGTGGGTTTCCTCCGGGTGACTGTCTGTGAGGAGTGTGGTGTGTTCTCCCTGTGTCTGCGTGGGTTTCCTTCGGGTGACTGTCTGTGAGGAGTGTGGTGTGTTCTCTCTGTGTCTGCGTGGGTTTCCTCCGGTTGACTGTCTGTGAGGAGTGTGGTGTGTTCTCTCTGTGTCTGCGTGGGTTTCCTCCGGGTGACTGTCTGTGAGGAGTGTGGTGTGTTCTCCCTGTGTCCCGTTTCCTCACATGGTCCAAAAACACACGTTGGTAGGTGGATTGACGACTCAAGTGTCTGTAGGTGTGAGTGACTTTCTGATTGTGTGTTGCCCTGTGAAGGACTGACGCCCCCTCCAGGGTGTGTTCCCGCCTTGCGCCCAATGATTCTGGGTAGGCTCCGGACCCACTGCAACCCTGAACTAGATAGGCGCTTATAGACAATGAATAAATGAATGTTTATTAATACTTTATTTTTAAAGAGCAGTAAATAATTTGACCACTGTAAAGTAAAAAGTATCAAAGAGTATCTGTGAAAAAAAGTCCTGAAAGAAACACACCAGCTGTATGTATGTGTGTGTGTGTGTGTGTGTGAAACTCCACAGGTGAGTGTGTGAGTGACTTGTCTTGCTCAGTTATTCAGGGTAGGTTCAGGACACACTGCGACTCTGAACGGGAGAAATGTCTACAGAAGATAAATGAGTAAGTGAATGTTGATGCTCGCTTTAATGAAGCCGGCAGCTCTTTCGATTTGAAGATTGCACTTTTCAGAATTGCAACGGTGATATAAAAATAATGAAAACGCCAGCTCTGTTTGATAGGCAGGATTCATAAACAGAAACGGGCGGAATTTTACCTGTTCTCTACAGGACCTTGTAAGTCCCACCCCGGCTAGACTCTGATTCGCCATTGGCTGTCCTTTTCTGATGACTCTCCGATTATTTAGATCTGCTCCATTTTAAGCTGCGACCAACAGAAATTCCTGTCTCTCTATTTCTCTTCCTTATCTTTGTGTTGTTGTTTATATTGTGATAGAGTCACTGATGAAGGTGAAGCCGGAGCTACAAACGCTGCATATCTCCTCAGTGCTGCAGGTGTTAGCGAGCAGGTGTGATTCTTTATATTTACATCTTGCTTTTTATAGATACGCACAGATTTAGTTGTCTGCAGCTGCCTTGCTTTGATTTTCTGATTCTGTGCTTTGCTTTCGACGGTGGTGTAAGCCTGTGAGGTAGGTGACTGAAACTCAGACCGACTCTGTAGACAGCCCGTTGGATCACTTTCTTCACAAAGGATAGAGGGCGACCCTGGGAACATCGCCAGTTGCCATTCCCCTTAGATTTCTGACCACAAACGACAAACTGGACAACTCTAGTTTAACCCGAGGCAGACACTGCACCTGTGCTTTGTTACAAAAACATAAGGCCTAGTGTAGTATATTTCTCACCAGCACTGGGTGGAAATAAATTCCAGGGCTGATGCCATTGGTTAAAACTGAAAGGAGGACATCTTACCAGATTTAAAGCAGCTATAGGCTGTATTTTAACCCCAAAATCATCGTGATGCCCCGCTGACCTGTAACGTGTTTTTGTTACTCACAGCTCAGCACTGCAGAAACTGTACTGTGTACGATTCGGAGATGGCCAGGAAACCACCCCTTTCAGTGATGATACTCTAGGGGGAGCCCAGTATCAAAACTACCAGATCCTACCCTGTGTTCCTTTATAATCTACACAGTGGACTCTGTCTGATGAATGGAAACGCAGTGAGCAGTGGTACAGGACCCTCTGGAGCAGCTGCACATGAGCCTAAGGTCACCACGCTCAATACCAAGCGATCACCAGTGAAGGAGTATTGTTTTTTTAGAGTGAAAGATATTGCTGTTTGATTTCACAAACGGCACTTCCAGCTCTGAAGGGCACTGGAGCATTGATGGATTACATCATTTGTGCAATCTTTTATCTGCAGTTGCTTCATTCATGTTTGAATGTGCAGATGTATTGTGTAGATATTTGAATTACTATGATGCATGCCGTTTCCTGACGACGTGCCCTTGAACGCTGTACCCTCCGCGTTCTGCTACATGCCAAAGACATAAATACAATTTCTACCTTCTTTGTTCACTGCTCAGATGAAATATGTTGTATTTATTCATGGGGAATGTACAGCCCGACTCACAACACCATTCCACCAACAGATGGAGGGCAGATGTAATTTCATCAGCTAATCCACTGGAAATTATGCATATGTTACACCTGTTTCTGCAGCTAGGGCGCTTTCATTTGCCTCGAGCTCGGAAAAGAGAACCTGGGGAAGGTTCAGTTATCGAGAAATGTCTTCTGGAGTTCAGATTGACATATGATTATGTAAGTAGATTACAGAAAGGGTCAAACCTCAGGGAAGGTAACGTAAACACAGGTCTGGTGCAGTGCTTGGACAAATTCTCCAGTGTTCATTTATTACTCCAACAGTGTTAATTTAATACTAATAGTGTTGGTTTAACACTGGTGAATGTGCTGTGGAGATACTCTGAGCAGGGGCTGGGGCAATTCTAAAATCATTGAAAGTCACGGGGTGGTCTTGTTTTGAAGTTTGTGGGTTGGTAATTTCCAAACAAGTGAGAATTTCTCGTAAGGAGAACGAACGGAAAACTGACCCCTAAAGCCATGGCGAGGACCCTTTTAGTGGGTAGACATTTTGGGGTGTACAAATACTCCCGTGAGTTGTGCCTTTAATTGTAAAACAAACAATTACGTCTGTAAATATTGTGAATGTGTGAGTGTGTATCGCCCTGCGAAGGACTGGCGCCCCCTCCAGGGTGAGTTCCTGCCTTGCGCCCAGTGATTCCAGGTAAACTCTGGACCCACCAGGACCCTGAACTGGATAAGTGCTTACAGATAATAAATGGATGAATGGATTATTACTTCCATAAATATTGTATACATGTGAGTGAGTGTGTGTCGCCCTGCCTCTGGACCCACCGCGACCCTGAACTGGATAAGACCTTACAGACAATGAATGAATGAATATTGTACGCGGCTGTTTGCTGGTAAGGATTCTCCACTGCTTCAACAGCGTGACCCACCATTGTTGTTTGCCTTGTTGCAGACCTGAAGCTCAAGGAGAAGCCTCCTTTGTGGACCTGACCATGACTAATGTTGAAAACGGATTGCTAACCTTTCCGAATGGTAAAATGCAGTGTCAGAAACAGGTTCAGAATCCTGTCTTTTACAGAACTTTGTTCAGAACTGCGTTCATTGTGTTTTGACCCACATCATCATCATCCACTTGAAGCCTCCGCTCTTATCAAAGTAGCGGAACTAAAAGGAAAGACTTCCAGTGCTTCACAGTGCCCATCAGCTGAGTGTCTCTTGACGTTCCAGAGCAGAATTTACTCTGTCCTCAAAGCATCCTGCCGTTTCCTTTTCTCTGAGGCAAACAGCAACAAAAAAAAAAGGAATGCACTGAACAATGCAAGGCTTTGGAAAATAAAAGATCATAGATCAGTGCTGGGGGGCGGAGGGGGGGTGCTCCAGAGACAGTGTGTTTTTATTAAATGTCCTCCCATCAGTCGGGGGGTACCTGAGCCGTTGATCATTTAAACAAAGTCGTTAATCATGCGCGGCCGCAGATACTGGAAACAATGGAAGGACGCGAGTGCAGATTATGGAGGAAAAAGCAGCCGTAAACCTCTAGGAGTGGCTCTTCACCACACGCTGAGATGGAGGAAGAGATGAGGCTGTGAATCTGATTTGGGTGATTTAGTGCCCCACGTCTTAAGGTTTTGCTTCTGGACAGGTACTTTTTATATCCCTTACATTTGATTTGATCCATATTCAGGGCAAAAAAAAAAAGGAAAAAGAGAACATCTTGTGCTTTATTCTGCGGGTAATGCAAGGCACAGAATAGAAATTGAGCTTTAAAAAGGACGTATTATTCCTCTTTGCCACGCTGGAACAGTTATGAGGTTTTGAAATGACTGTGATGTGCTTTGGTGAAAAAACCACAAAGAACAAACACCACAGTAGCGATTTTTTTTCCCCCGTCCAAAGTGCCCTGTCAAGAACGACCACATTCAGCGCGTGTTCCCTTAAATGATAATGAGCCGCTCGCTGTTCACCCCGACCCTGAGTGCGCAGAAGCTCTGGCTTTTAACCATTTTTGCTCACTTCTCTTTCTTCTCCGTTCTCGTTTTCTCAGTTTGTACTCAGTGCTGTGATTGGACACACTCAAGGCAAGGGGGCGGGACAGTTCTCTGGGGCGTCTCCGTGTATGGAAGAAGCAGCACAAACAGACTGGGTGGTCTCAGTTCACTCTGTGTGGGCTGGTAGAGGCTCCAGATCCACAAATTAATAATAAATGAGTATTTCTTATAGGTGTTTGGTGTAGCCCAGCTGCTCTCCATGTGGCAGACTTGTATGATTCGATTCCTGACCTGGAACTGTACACCAGCTGTTTCGAGAAGAGTCCTTGGGCTAGACGCCTAATGCCTGTGCTCACCTGTGTCTGCTATGATTAAATGTGTGGGTCAGTATAGATAAGAGCATCCATGAATGTGCACAACAGACTTGCACACACTACATCAGATAAACAGAATCATTAAGGCCACTCAGATGAAGCAGATAATTACATGTAACCACACGGAAGGTGCTCAAGGGGGTTGGGTTTAAAAGCTTAAAAATGAATATCCGTGACACTGTTGAATGAGTTCCGAAGCCTCGGATGTTGAGAGGGTTTTTTTCACTGCCCGCAGTCATACTACAGTCAAGGCATTTAGCTTCATATTCTCTTTAACCTTTCCTGGCCAAACGAAATCTCCCCGGCTTCTCAAAGGAAGCACATATACCACAGGTGTGTGGCCATAAAGGGCCGGGTAATCGACTGCAATTTGGTTTAAGGCCGGCAGCTCAGTGTAATGCTGAGCGGCTGCTGGAGAGAGCCCACTGCCGAGGCTTTTGAGGGAAATTGCAGGCCTAAGGATGCTGTCTGAAACCAAGGGCCAGTAAAGCACTGCGGCCTCCCCTGTATTACATTAACCGCAGAGCAGCTCATTTGTAAAGTGTCACCCTCTCCCCGGCTGTAAACAGAAACATTAAATCTACCAGATCTACTGCACTGGACCGGACTCCTGCTTGCAGGGGCAGGGGCTTGCAGGGTTGCCAAGGAGAGTCCATGCGTGTGTGTGTTTGTGCGTGCGTGTGGTCGTGATTTGATTTTCTTCAGCGTAAGCCGCGTCTGTCAGCGATTTGCCCAGGTTTGTTTTGGCTGATAGCAGAAGCCCTGGGCAGACAACGTCAAGCCGGTTCACGCTCAGTGACGTTAACTAGAGCCTCGCTGCCTTAAGAAACATTTTCAGATGGATGTGGTGTGTGTGTGTGTGTAAGCCTTTACACTAAGGCTGTTGTATAAAGCTATTCAACATGTAGTCCAAACCACGCAATCTGATTGGCTGAGGAGCTATCCACCCATTTGATATTCGTGACAACAGCATGTTTTTTTTTTCCTAGTGACTCTCTCTTTACTCTGAGCGCCGGTTGCTAAGTAACACCTCGGTTTTTGCTGCATCTACTACAACTTCTAACACTTACTGTACACACATACAACAACACAACACGGAGAGATCAGTTCACCTGTCGTTAACGTCCTTCTCCGTCAGATCTGTGAAGGAGGGGCCTCCAACGAGGCTGAGCGTGGTTTATAATTATACATCATTCCACCTTAAATGATCTGGGTTCTGCATTCAAGTGCTATTGATGCACCTGTAGTGGCAGAGCAGTTACTTTCTGTTGCCTCTGGTCCACCTTAAATGGTATGGCGGTTACATTTGGTGCTTAGCGGAGTGCGTTACTGTTTAAGGTGGAGCGGTAAATCTGAATAAGAAGCCATGCTTTGGAGAAATGAGTTAAAAAGCTATGAGCTGCTATGGCTTGGTGATCCAGAACATCACATACGTTCTTGTGGCTGAATGTCATCAAACACTCACAGAAATGTATTCTTAAGTTATTACAGAAAAACACAGGGTTACTGCAGCAAACGAGGTCAAAAAAACAAACGATACACTGCATTTATGAGTTAGCCACATATTGTAGCATTTTTGTCCAGAAAGAGACTTTTTTTAATGCTCTGATTAGTTCACTTTGTAGTGTGCTAGCAATCAGACCCTTGGGTCATCTACCTTCACTAAAAATGGATTGCAGCTGCTCAGAGCTGTTGCTTACTGTTGTGTAAATATTTTGCAGGTGCTTGCTGAGGTGTTTTTTTTTGTGTTTTTTTCGTATGTTATTTAAAACTCCCAGGTCCTTGCGCTGAAAACTGCAGTGAGAATTGACAGAGCTTGTGTAAAAAACTTTATCCATCCCTCAGCTGAATAAACGTGAGTCGATTTCATTCTTATTCTCTGGCTTTCTTACAGACACATAGAGAACTGGACAGGACTGCAGGTTCTAAGGGACGTGGACATGGAGCTGTACACTGGACTGCAGCGGCTGTGAGTATAATATTAATAACAACAGCTGGGCTCAGTCCAATGCATTTCAGTGGATCTGAGCTTATACACTTTCACAAAACCAAAACTAGCTTAAAGAGGATTCCAACTGCAGCTTGTGCCATAGTGAAGTCAGTGAAGTGAAATAGGTAATTGCAAAGAGCTTTATGGACTCTTAATGGGGATGGGGATAGAAACTAAAGCATCATCATATGTACTCCATGTAAAACAGGTACAGCCATTTATTTACCATCCATAACCACCATAATTGAGAAGATGTGTCACAGTGCCTTGTATGTACCGCCTAGGGTACTCCACCTTAATAAATTAGCTAGTTTCTGACCAAAAACTGTTAACAGACAATCAGACAGAAATTCACTATTAGACCAAATATCAAAACGTAAAGAGTCTAATACACATAAAGTACAGGGTGTGCCATTTATATGGATGCACCGTAATAAAATGGGAAAGGTTGGTAATATTAACTTCCTGTTTGTGGCACATTAGTATATGGGGGAAACTTTTCAAGATGGGTGGCGGCCATTTTGAAGTCGGTCATTTTGGATCCCACTTTTGTTGTTCAATGGGAACAGGGTCATATGACACATCAAACGTATTGGGAATTTCACAAGAAAAATAATGGTGTGCTTGGTTTTAACGTAACTTTATTCTTTCATGAGTTATTTACAAGTTTCTGACCACTTATAAAATGTGTTCAAAGTGCTGCCCATTGTGTTGGATTGTCAATGCAAGCCTCTTCTCCCACTCTTCACACACTGATAGCAACACCGCAGGAGAAATGCTAGCACAGGCTTCCAGTATCTGTAGTTGAAAAAACAAAAGTTGGATCCAAAATGGCTGACTTCAAAATGGCAGCCATGGTCACCAAACATCTTGAAAAGTTTCCCCCCTCCCATATACTAATCTGCCACAAACAGGAAGTTAAAATCACCAACTGTTCCCATTTTATTAAGGTGTATCCATATAAATGGCCCACCCTGTAAAACCCTACATCCCCTTAGACAATAAATATCTGCAAATATCCTTGCAGAACACATCACACTCTAACCCTTCTTAATTAGAATCTGAATCAGATTCACTTTTTTGGCCCCAGTGCTTGCACACAACGGAATCTTCCTTCCGCATTTAACCCAATCCGTGCAGTGAAACACACATTTACACACACACACACAAACTAGTGAACACTGGGGGGCAGTGAGCACACGTGCCCGGAGTTGAGGGCAGTCCTAGCCATAGTGACTGGGGAGCTTTTGGGGGTTAGGTACCAGCAACCTTCCGGTTACAAGCCCAGTTCCCAAACCACCAGGCCATGGCTGCCCCTACGGACTGAACATCACTCTGTAAACATCTTCATAGACCTTCTCCTAGTCAAAACATCACAGACTAAACATTCTCGTAGACCAAATATCACCACAAAGCATCTCTCAAAATAATTTCAGAACCCAAACATCACACACTATTACACCATAACATTTCTAATAAACCCAACAACCTGCCGCAAAACGTCCTCCTAGACCAGGGGTGACCACCCCCATTCCTGGAGGGCTGCTACCCATCAGAGGAATCACCAAAGGTGCTGCAGCGCACCCCTGTCCTTGACGTTGATTCTTGTAGCTCAAACATCTCATCCTATCCGTTCCCATAAACCGAACATCATGCTCTAAACATCCTCGTTAACCTACTCTTCCATCAGATCTCAAGTAAACATTAAGCATCTCCTTGTTCTGACGACCTCCTGCAGAGCCCTGCCTTTCCTCCCTTTGACCCTACTCCCACACTTCTGTCAGAATCTCACTTCCTCTCTTCTCTCCTCTTCTTCTCCACACCCTACAGACAGCACAGTTCCTTCCTTTCCTCTTGATCCCTCATCAGTGAGACTTAGTGCAGAATCCTCCGCTCCGATTAGCATTTTTCTCATTAACGTCCTGCTCTCATCCCTGTGGCACTGGTGGGTTCTCCCTGCGCTTCCCACGTTGGGGGCTGCCTCACACCCCACCCAGACGTCTCACTGAGTCAATTATTCAGTCCACTCAAGGTCAGCGCGGCGTCTGCCTTCACTGAACTCTCAACTCTCACCACAATCTCCTCCTTTCTCATTAGATATCAGCAAGAAAGATGTGCTCACCACACACACGATACAGTCTGAGATCTTGGTGTTTTCTGGGAGGGAAGAGTTAAAAGGTTAGGGGTTGGTTTATTGTGTTTGCAGAAGATTTAGCTGAAAACCAGCATCAAAAATATACATTTACAGCATGTGGATAAGATTCTTATCCAGAGCAGTTTACACATTTAAAATTCAGTGTTAGGAGGCGGAGCTTGCTAAGACTCAAAGACATAGTGTAGTGCTCCTAGTTTCATATGGAGGACAGTGGCATTGTTCACTACATCAAACACTAGTTTAATAAGTTCCCCACATGTATCCAGAGGTTTTTTCTCCTGGCTGTGGATTCCTCTCCACAAGGTAGAGATATTGAAAGCTCTGTCTGTTGTTTTGATGTCTCTCTTTAAGAGATACCAGGCCCCCTATTGGACTGGCATGATGATGCAACCATTTTCATATTAATCTGGACAGGGTTATTATCCTCAGTTAAGTAGTTCACGAAAGTTTATGTTGGCAGCGACGTTTGATGGTTTCTAAGCCAGTGTCCACCTGTGCTCCACGGCCAGAGATGTGCACCACGGCTTCAAGGACTAGTTTTAAGAAGTAAAAAGCCTGAAGGAATAACAGCAAGCATTTTCCTTTGTCATTTCCTCCGTGTTCAAGAACGCTGACAGATTGTGGGATCATAAGCTTCACGATAAAAGCAGTTCTGTAATAATTACCGATCGCTTGATGAGCATAGCCTCTTTTTGTAGCCTCTTTCTGCGATGAACACAACAGCGAAAGGTGATTTATGCCTCTTTAAGAGGCTCTGTTCATTCCAGCTGCTACATGGAATCATCAAGGTGAAACTGTAGCCTCTGATGATGCCATTATTGTAACGATTGTCTGAAAATTGTCCTGATGCCCCTAATGAACTTGTGGCATTCTCATTTTTTTTTTGAGTCTTTGACTTAGTGCACTGTGAATGATCAACATTAGAGACTACAGGGTGCAGCACCTGAAACTACGGATACTGGAAGCCTGTGCTAGCATTTCTCCTGCGGTGTTGCTATCAGTGTGGGAAGAGTGGGAGAAGAGGGTTGCATTGACAATCCAACATAATGAGCAGCACTTTGAACACATTTTATAAGTGGTCAGAAACTTGTAAATAACTCATGAAAGAATTAAGTTACGTTGAAACCAAGCATGCCATTGTTTTTCTTGTGGAATTCCCAATAAGTTTGATGTGTCACATGACCCCTTTTTCCATTGAAAAAACAAAAGTTGGATCCAAAATGGCCGACTTCAAAATGGCCGCCAGAAGTTAATATCACCTACCATTCCCATTTTATTAAGGTGTATCCATATAAATGGCCCACACTGTATAACTGGACAAAGTTACTCTCACACACTTTTGTCTAATGCCAGTTTTTTTTTTTGTTTTTTTTTTTTTTTACATTTTCCACAGGACTATCACAAACTGCAACCTACGAGCCATTCACCATCGTGCGTTTTTACAGAATCCCCATCTACGTTACATGTGAGTATTATTATAAATCTGTGTTCGTTTAAATTGCACATGCTGAGGTTTTCTTCTCTGTTTGCCTCCTACCTCCTTATTGGCTGAGAGGTCCATGCCTATGCATGAGCCCTCAAAGTGGGCGGGAACAGTCTCCGTTACTGGCAAACAGACAGGCAGATCTGGAGTAGCTCATCAGCATTTAATGAATGGGATAAAAGTCATTAAGAGGCTGCCTTCACTTGAGTCACAAATGGAGCAGATGGACATGCTAATTGTGGAGTCATTAAGGACGTGGATGGGAGCTCCACTGACAGAGCCGATGATTGCTTATGTCTTATTTGAAAGCGCTGCTTTAAAAGGATTGAAATGCCAGGGTATGGGGACGCACACTGAGCGTGGACGTCCCCTCTCAGGGCCAGAGTCAACGAGCGCCTGTTTCAAAGACCAGGGTGTTTTAAGGCGGACAGTAAGAACCATTAGATGGTTTCCTTTGAACTTTACAAAGTGTTTAGTTACATGTAAGTAAATTAATGTTAATATTATGGAAATCAGAGCAACTTTAACCACATTAATTTCAAGGAACCGTGGGCGGTCTCATTACTTCATAGCTTTATGCTAGTTCCTGAATAATTTTTAGTAGTTTACATTTACATTTATGGCATTTAGCCGACGCTCTTTTTCACAGTGACTTACAAAAGTGCTTTGTCATCTTATTCAGAGAATACACCCTCGCCAGGAATTAGGATTAGAGTCTAAACGCTACTGAGCAGAGCTGGATACAGGCGTCGGTGCGGAACACAAACGAGAGAAATACACAAACATTAACACACACTACACAAGTGTTAAAGAGAAGCCATTCACAAAATCAGGGCAATTTGAGCACAGTCGAAGTTCACCCCACCATCCGAGAGCCAGGACAGAAGAGTCTTGACGATGGTTCAAGCTGCACTTGAGGCTGTAGGGAGCGGCTTGTCCATTCTTGGTTTTGCAGGTGAGCCTCAGCGTTTTAAATGGGATTCAGGCAGCTATTGGAAACCAGTGAAAGGAGCGCAGCATTTAATGATTAAAGCCCTATTTGGATGGGATTAGTTTTACTCGTGGACATGTGCCAAAGTAATTGTTACCATCATATCTCAGTATTTTTCAAATGCATGCTGCTGTTTGAGGAATGATTTCTAAGAGTTTTACCTCCTGGAAAACGAGCAGTTAAACAGCTCCAGATTGTTTTAATCCTGTGTGAAGTGACACATGGGTATTCCGTCATATTCTGGATTAAATTAGTTTTTTCCTCGTGTGATGTAAGGTTTGACACACCACAGTCAAATCCACAAAGTGACCCAAATGAAATGGAGAGGTGTTTCTTGTAGCTGGTAGCTGCAGGTAGGTTTTGTGGCCAATAGCTGCTTACAAACACGTGTCATACTCATTAAACAGTTTATAAGATCACTGTGTGGAGGATTAATATCTCCTCAGTCGTTACCTGTAACAAAGGACTAGAGGAGAAGGCCGTTGAGGGGTGGATGTTTTTGGTTTGTGGGCTGTTCTCACAACATAAATGACTGTCTAAAAACTTCAGTGGCTTTGCTGTGTCTGATCCAATGTGTAGTAAGTAGCCACTCCCATCTGATTTCTTTTATCCGGTGTGAATCCACTATAAATATTGATGTGTAAAATGAACCCCAGCCCCGAATAGGGTTTTTATTGAAGACGCTACATGGTGAAGGGATAATACTTGGTAGGAATGGATAAAAGTATGGCCTGCTTGTGATGGTGTGTTAGACCTGGAAATAACTCATCTCCATTTCTGCTTCAGCAGGCATCTTTATTGAGTGGGCTGTGGAAACGTTGGTTCATTCACTGGTAATTCAGCTTTAAACGATACAGATTAAATCCTCAAAGTCTCGCAGCCAGTTCATCCGATTTTCAATCAATCCAACATTCAGCTATTTTTAACCAGAACACATGCCGCTTTTGTGGATCGATCAGTTTATCTTCGAGCCTCATGTCCATCAGTTTTTACGCGACCCACGGTGTGTCTCTCGTCCTCGGTTCTTCTCGGTCTCCTTCGTCTTCGGCTCTTTTCTAAGCCGTCTCCGTGCCCTGGCGAGGAGGTTCACTCTGGGTGGTGAGACGCCTCGTCTCCTTCCTCCTCACATTTAGGCTCTAATAAATCTGAAGGGCCCATTGTCGTAAGGGAGGAGGAAAGGTCAGGTCCCGCTGGGAGGGCTGGAACTGTGCTCCTCATTAAGACCATCCTGGCCTACGTAATGCGCCATTCTGAAATGTCACTTTAGCAAAACTCCTTTCGACCTCCCCTCGTTCAGTCGGGGCACATTATGAAGTGTTTACCCTCACCTCATTGAGATGGTCTGCATGGGCATTAAAATGTCTTCCATGGCGGGCATTTTGGAGCAACATCAGTGTACTTTTATTTTTTTTAAATATGCTGATAGTTGCTGTGAAATGACACCGTAACTATGTCCCCAATGTCCCGAATCTGGGGCTCAGTGCCGAAAACCTAAAAAGCATCCCATAGATGGAAATCGACCACGATAATGAGGTTTTTCTTTTCGTTATCTGCATGTAATCATACTGAGGTATTGACTCAGAGAAAATCAATAACCACTTATTGTTTGATTTCTTTTACATCTATTTCCTTTTCACAATAAGAGCATGTCCTTTCAGACCCATAGATTTTAGCGTTTTTGTCACAATGTATTATTTTATTGTTAAAACAATCACTTGTTCATGTGCACATTAATTTGAACTTCTGGAGCCTACCAGCCCACACACTGTGAAACAAGACCACTCTGTACGTTTGTGAGCTGTAAGTCTGAACATGCAATAAAACGAGTCGCTTCTGATGTCAGGTGCGGAGACGTTAGAACTGCTCCGCCCCCTCATCTGAGTCTGTCCAATCACAGCGCAGGACCCGTATTTATGCGAGAGCGTAAAGATGTTAAACACAACGAGCGCGGAGAAGTAAGAGCACTGAGTAAAAACAAAGAAAACGAGAACGTAAGACAGTAGCTTAAAACCAGAGCTCCTCGCTCTTCACTGCTGTGCGCTCAGGGTCAGGGTGAACAGTGAGTGGCTCATTATCATTTAAAGGAACACACGCTGAAAGCAGCCGTTCTGAACAGGGCTGTTTAGAGAGCTGTGGTGTTTGATCTTTGTGGTATTTTGACCAGAACATATCTTTAAGACCGCATACCTGTGTTCTTTTGTGGAAATGTACGTCAAAATGTAAGATATCTAGTTATCGTTCAAAATTCTAAGTTATAAAGTAAAGTCGTGAGCTTTTAACTAGTGCTGTGACATTATGAAGGGTGTAAACACCTTTAGAGAGGACCTACATAGACGTGGTCTACGTTGTCTCAGCCTCAGCACTCTTTAGAAAGCTCTGGTAGCTCTACGCTTTACCTACTGTACATTTTTTTTATGACATTGTTGTTTTAAATGTGTCATAATTAATGGGACAGTTTTAGACCAGTGATTATAAAGTGCATTAACTGTCTGGGACTGAGTCATTTTTATTGTAGTGCAATAATGCTATTGGAGCCATTTCAATCAAAATACTAATAGTGCCAGGGCAAATAACAGCTTTTTTCATCCACCTGAATCATACTTTTGTGAATGTGGTCACATTTTCTAAAGAAGGAGTTATTGCTGGATTTATAAAAGAGCTTCCATTTTGTAGTGGGCTCTTTGTATCAGTGGATCCACGTGTGTCAGGCGCTGCAGCACTAGAGCCGGGCGAGAGGAATCCAGGCTAATCTTACCTAAGATCTTACCTAAGAGCTTGCTTCGGCTTGGCTCAGTAAAGCCCGGTTTCCTCTGGAGCGCTCTCGTATTTTTGCGGCGCTCTCTCACGGAGAGATACTCTACCTCAGGCGAGCACTAAACCTGCAGTAGCTAAAGGTTTAGATAACCCTTTTTTTTCTGGTCATAAGTGCTTTTGACACACTCCAGACACCATCTCAGAGGGTGGGTACGTTCTCAATAAGATTGGAGCGGAAGTTAAATAACTCTATTGTTGTCTGCTTTAGAGTGAATTTGTTTGACGTTTCTGACAAGAACCGGATCTTTGTTTTCTTTCTTGTTTAAAACTAATGTGATCTCTCGTGTTTAAGATATTAAAAGAATCGCCATCGTCCGTCTCCGGTTTCATTTCCAGTGGAGCTTTTAAGCTCGTATCCCAGGCGCAACGTCAGAGAGATGGAGAGGAAAGATGTTCTGGGTCCTCTCCAAAGATCCCAATGAGTTGTGACATGTAGTCTGTGTTTAGCCACTGCAGGGCGATGGGCTAATAGCTGCAGCTGCTCATCGGAGCAGGATACAGTGACCGCTGTCCCAAAGGAGGCTGTATCTACCAGCTGTGACACCAAGCTCGGATCAATACCGACTCTTACAAGTGCTACAGCCTCTCCCCGAACCTTGCGAGAGCCTTATTCCCCCGTAGCTGATAAACACTAAGGTGTCCCTGCATGAGGGGAATCTCCTCTGGGATTTGCCTCTCCCTCTCTGACATTCACGTTTATTCCTTTCCGTGCCGAAAGCTTTCAGCGAGGACCGCTTGTCGAGCGAGAGGCGACGTTCACGAGCGAGCCAGACGAGTGTTTGACAGACGAGTCAATCCCTCCAGATCTCTTTCTGCCGTTGGCGGCGTTGGGTGAAATAACAATGCGCCGTTTGATGGTCTAGATGAGACGAAGGCGGGCCACTCTGTCTCTGCTTCTCCCTTCTCCGCTCTTTGACAGGCAGCCGCACCTGAAAGTCTGTGTAAACAGCTCGGAGCGAGCGCTGGAAAGACCCCGGGCCCAACCCTCGTCCGAACTTCTCTGAGAAAAATGATCCGCGGAAGGTCATTTCACCCTGATCTGTTCTGACCCCAGGGATCTGCAAGGGAAAATGTCTTCTATTCACACCTTGTCCTTGTTCCTTCCTGTTTGTCGGACTATGGCTGACAGTCAGTTGCAGCGTTGAGGGGGGGCTTCTTGCCTTTCTGTCAATAACAGACATGTCTGTTTCCCCTGGTACTAAGAGCAAGAACTTCCATCAACGCTGAGTGCAATTAGAGCGAGTGCAGACTAGTAGGACGTTGTTGATCCATTTTTTTTGTGGCCCAGTTTGGTAGTAGCTACTTCCTGGCTCAGCACATCTGTCCCCAATCTTGCAACATCAAAACCAAATCTGGGTTGAAACCAAGCATGCTTTCTCTAGTGTGTATTAAGCCCAAACACTAGATCAGCTCCAAGGCACACAGCACCATCAATCACGCAAAGAATCAGTAGACAAAAGAAATACCCAAGCATTTGCTTCCTTAAGGACTCCCAGCTGTGGAGGCCACATGCAACAACCAAGAATCAAACCTGAATCCCTGGTTGCTCCACCCTGGGGAGCGTGTTGCTTTGTCTTCTTTATTGTGTTTGTGGTGGTTTAAGAAATCATCTTAAGTTGTTTACATGGTTGGCACCGTGCCGCAGATTGGTCTTTGTAATCATACACTCTCAGTGTGTTCTTCTGAAGATTTCATTTCCACTGGCGCTCCATTTATTTATTTATTTTTTTCCCCCTCTTTCCCCTCTCCAGGAAAACAGCTTTTTTTTCCTGCGCATGTCGGCTTCATCTCAGAGACTCGCTGTTTGGTCGCTTACGCTGAAATCACTTCCTCCATTAAAGCCACAATCAAGCATTTCAGACTAACTCAGAAATTGCTCTGGTGCTTGGTGTGTTACTGCTCTGAACGAAGGGGTTGTGGGGGTTGATGCCCAGATTTAAATTCATAGATTCAGGTCTGAGCAGAAGAAGCAGCCGTCTGGGCTCTACGTGACTGTTTTCACATTGGGTTCACAATGAAAAATCTGAATTTTGCAGCAAAGGAATAGTTTGGGTTCAGTACAAAGCGTTATTTGCAGAATTACTGTTTAGTTTCTGTACAATTAAAACACATGTTTTGGTGGATTGGCTGTGAAACTGTTCATAGCTGTGAAGAGTGTGTGGAGTCCAGAGATGGACTGGAGCAATGCACTGATTCTGGGAAGGCTCCTGACCCACCACAACAATTATCAGGATGAAGAGGCTTAGACGATGAATGAATGAATAATGTCAAAGTGCATGAAACTTAGTTCATTTATGCTTCACCCTATAGATCCATACAGGCCTTTCATGGGGTCTGTCTCAAAACCTAGTGAGCTGCCTAAATAGGCACTGACTCCATAGACAGCTGTTTAAGTCGACATCACTCTGACGGTCGTCTGTCCTCAGGAGGCAGATTATTGAGACGCTCTTGTTAGAGAGTGATAGCATCACGACATGTTCCCGCCCGTGTTTATTTACCTCAGCGTAAGCACCATGGATTCTCATCTTCCCGTTTTTATGGAAGAAGAGCGAAATAGAAGGGAGATGTTCTTGCATTGCATCATGGGATTGCCTTCGCGGGTGAGGAAGGGTTCAATTCTGCCTTAAAATGTCGGCTAAATTAAGATTTACTAGGCAGCGTTTTTAAGGTGTCTTGGGACAGCCTACGCCTCGGAAGCATGCACGGTACGACGTAACCCCAATGGTCAGGGGGAGGTCTCAGAAAACAAGCAGCATTATGAAGCCAAATTGTGTTTTTTTTTTTTTTCATGTAATTTGTCATTGCTGTCCTTAAAAAGTTCGTTCATTCATTATCTGTAAGCACTTTTCCAGTTCAGAGTCGCGGTGGGTCCAGAGCCTTCCTGGAATCATTGGGCGCAAGGCAGGAACACACCCTGGAGGGGGCGCCAGTCCTTCACAGAGCAACACAGACACACACACACACACACACACACACACACCCTCACACATTCACTCACACACTTACACCTACGGGCACTTTTTTTTTTGGAGTCGCCAATCCACCTACCAACGTGTGTTTTTGGACTGTGGGAGGAAGCTGGAGCACCCGGAGGAAACCCACACAGACACAGGGAGAACACACCACACTCCTCACAGACAGTCACCCGGAGGAAACCCATGCAGACACAGGAAGAACACACCACACTCCTCACAGACAGTCACCCGGAGGAAACCCACGCAGACACAGGAAGAACACACCACACTCCTCACAGACAGTCACCCGGAGGAAACCCACGCAGACACAGGAAGAACACACCACACTCCTCACAGACAGTCACCCGGAGGAAACCCACGCAGACACAGGAAGAACACACCACACTCCTCACAGACAGTCACCCGGAGGAAACCCACGCAGACACAGGAAGAACACACCACACTCCTCACAGACAGTCGCCCGGAGAAAACCCACGCAGACACAGGGAGAACACACCACACTCCTCACAGACAGTCACCCGGAGGAAACCCACGCAGACACAGGAAGAACACACCACACTCCTCACAGACAGTCACCCGGAGGAAACCCACGCAGACACAGGAAGAACACACCACACTCCTCACAGACAGTCACCCGGAGGAAACCCACGCAGACACAGGAAGAACACACCACACTCCTCACAGACAGTCACCCGGAGGAAACCCACGCAGACACAGGAAGAACACACCACACTCCTCACAGACAGTCACCCGGAGGAAACTCACGCAGACACAGGAAGAACACACCACACTCCTCACAGACAGTCACCCGGAGGAAACCCACGCAGACACAGGGAGAACACACCACACACCATACATGATGTGAAGGATAGCAGCTGTGTTCAATGATGTAATAAAATAAGAATGGAAAAATGCAGACACATGTTTTTGATTGGA
The DNA here is from genome assembly GCF_029633855.1 of Hoplias malabaricus. Taxonomy (NCBI): domain Eukaryota; kingdom Metazoa; phylum Chordata; class Actinopteri; order Characiformes; family Erythrinidae; genus Hoplias; species Hoplias malabaricus. The sequence continues at coordinate 5,050,862 of NC_089815.1, read as the reverse complement.
CAGGGGTGTCATGTTTGTGCATTTGCACCACAGCACCATGTCGTGAAGGTTACGGTTTTGATGAACAGAGTCACAGGATTCTCCTATTCGATTATCAGGGTAATTATGGTAATTTCACGAGTGCGGGTGCCACTCAGAAACATCAAACTGTAAGCAGGTGGATTTGCCTGGTATTTGGAGAACTATAGTGGTTTAGGAGGATTGCTGTTGTAACTGTAGTCTGGTCTTCCACCCCTCCTCCTCTCTCCCTCTCTCCCTCTCTCTCTCTCTCTCTCTCTCTCTCTCTCTGCTACATATAGTTTTTATCCCTCACTACTCTCATGTTAGTAGTTTGAAATGACTAAAAACATACAAGATTTTCACTGATATTCTGGAGATAATATGTTTGTGGAAACACACTAAACGTGCTAATGTTTACACTTTACTTCTTAATTAACACACTGCAGGTCGTATTACTGTCTCAGTGGGGACTTTAAGGCACTAACTGGAACAAACTTGCGCAGTTCTCTGTTGAAATCAAATGAAAAGCCTTAGAATAGACTTGTTTATTTATTTTTTTTCTGCTGCACTGTACTCGCTAGTGTCAGCTTTTCCATGTCACCTTCCTCTGAGAATAAGAGTTGATCACATTTGATAGTGGCATATTTAATGTCCACAGCGGTGCCCATTTTGTGCCACCTATAATTAAGTCTGTTCTGCTAATAATCTAATTAAAAGCGGTGGAAGTTTAAGAGCAGACTTCACCAGTTTGCGCTGGGTAATGTTTGGGGGAGTGACACGTATCCAGGTCTGCTAGGCTTGTGGAGACTCTGATGAGCTCTATGTTGGCCATTTCAGTCGACATATTAGAGCTGGTGCCAGAGACGAGGAGGAGGCAGATCTTTGCCCTGTGTGATATCACAAGCACATGCTGCACTTACACTGGCAGCTTCCTGCATCCTCTACCCAAGAGAGATCGTTTCCAGAGCCAAGAACCATAATCCAGAGCTCGATTTGAACATAAAAAAAAACCACAGCATTTAATACAGTGTGAAATTTCTGTCCGTCCACAAATGAAAAATGATTTACATCTTCACTGAGTGTATTTTACCCAGGGGAGAGAAAGCTTGCAGGCTGCCATTAAGTGGATCATTGCTGTTAAAAGAGAGGACGGTTACAGCGTTAGCTCATCTCGTCCTGTACTTTACTGCTTTTGTTAGATGCCTTTGTTAGATCTGTAACAGAGAGAGCACCCGTCTCTGATATGGTAACATTTTAGGACTATTAGAATACATAACAGAGATGTTATGGAGCTTATGGATGGGTTTCCCAGTGCTTATGGACTGTTTTTATCATTCTATTCATGATCATCTTTTCTCACAGTTTAGTGGACAGCTGGTGTTTACAAATGACGTAAAAAAGAATACAAGCTTTCATTGTGAAAGTGACTCTACCTTACTTTACTCAAACAGACCAATGGCTAGTTTCAGAGCTGGTATCAAATATGGCTCAGTACTCAAGGTTTCAGTTAGGGCTGGACGATATGGACGATATTTCTATCACGATATATTTCAAAATTCAAAAAAACAAACAGGAAACGTGGAATCACCATCAAACATAAACCTCTTGGCTTTGTTGATATTAATATTGTTAAACTAGCTTTAAAATTGAGGGCAGTGAACTGATGACAGCGCCCTCTAATGGCCGTTAGTCAGTGACAGATGCTGTAAATATTGCATATTGAAATACTGAAAACGGTGGTGCAGCAGGTAGTGTCGCAGTCACACAGCTCTAGGGACCTGGAGGTTGTGGGTTCGATTTCCGCTCCGGGTGACTGTCTGTGAGGAGTGTGGTGTGTTCTCCCTGTGTCAGTGTGGGTTTCCTCCAGGTGCTCCGGTTTCCTCCCACAGTCCAAAAACACACGTTGGTAGGTGGATTGGCGACTCAAAAGTGTCCGTAGTTGTGTGTGTGTTGCCCTTGTGTGTGTGTTGCCCCCTCCAGGGTGTATTCCCTCCTTGCGCCCAATGATTCCAGGTAGGCTCTGGACCCACCGCGACCCTGAACTGGATAAGGGTTACAGATAATGAATGAAAATGTATGTGCATTTTATATTGCAGTGTATATTGATATTAAATTATTGTCCAGTCCTAGTTTCAATCGTGTTACTGAATTGTTATTATATTAGTGAAGAAAACGATTATCGTGCCACCTCCACCCTCGAGTTTCCGCCAAGAGCAAGATCTCCAGGGTCAAAGTATCCCTCCAGTTTTGAGTTTTCAATGGGCGTGATGCTTTTCTCTCCAACGCACTCCAGCATCCTGCCAGTTCCCGCTGCCATCTGCCTGCCTCCTCCAGCTCATCAGAACAGCTCAAGATGGCAGGCCCAGGTGCCAGGGCACGGTAGCACGGCAGATGACAGCTTCGAGCTGCTGCGAGGTGCTGGCCTCGTGCCAGGCCGAGCGCACAGTGACAGCTTTCCGTTCATTACTGCCCTCTCACGCCACTGTCGCTCGAGAGGCTCGCCACTGTCAGTCTCCACCGGCTTTCTTCTTAGGATCAATGTCTTTGAAGATGTAGAGTCAAAAAGTTTTGCGTTGGAATAGCAGACCCCTTGGTCCCTCGGTCCTCGCACAGTCAGAGGGAGAGAGACAGAGGGGTCAGACAGGTGGGGCAGTAATGAGCAAGGAGAGGATGATCCTTACACATCCTTAGGGTTAATGTTAAGGCGGCAGCAGAGAGAGGGCCTCACCTGCCGAGCGAGAACTGGAACCCAGGCGATCCTTCATTTGCAAAGCCTTTGAAGCTAGCGGAGCTTTCATGTCTCGAGTGTTACTGCCCACCAGGGTTCGTTTACACCACAGCGCCACCTACCACCTTTTCACACCTCTCCGATGAGGATTAGAGCTTAAAGCATGATGTCCAGCCTCCAGAAGTCTTCAGAAAAACAGTTCCATCAAAGGAGGGCAGTGAAGAGATGGGGCATTTGAACAGTGATTTGTAGCAGTGGCGTCCCCACTGTGATAGGCTCCACGTCTCCCAGCAGAGAGAGCAAACGTCCAGCCGTCTTCGCAGAAACATTACGCATAAGTAACGAAAACAACAGCTGCCCTTTACGTTGTCTGAAAGTCTTATAATGAATGGACCAACAGAAATGGCTGAAATCGAAGAGAACACAGTGTTTTATTCGTTCTTACACTGAACTATGTCCATTTGATCAGCTCCTCTGTCCATACAGGAGCGCATTGTAGCTCTACAATTAAAGACTGTAGTCCGCTTGTTGCTCTGCATACTTTCTGTTAGTGTGTGTTGTGCTGGCGTGAGAGGATCAGACACAGCAGTGCTGCTGGAGTTCTTAAACCCTGTGTCCACTCTCTGTCCACTCTGAGACACTCCTCCCTCGTTGGTCCACCTTGTAGATGTAAAGTCAGAGATGGTAGAGTCCTCTAGTTCTTTATCGGTGGACACAGGACGCTGAAGAAATGTCCAATATGAATTAGGCGTCCCTAATCCAGGGATTGTTCGGTTTATAGAAAGTTCAGAAATACTTTTCTTCTCCTGTAAAGTCACTTTTTTGGAAATACAAGGTCTGACAGCCACCCGCTTCCAATTTTAACAGAGTTTACCATGTATTTATTATTCAACACCTCAGAACTGTTTTTAATGCAGCATGCTGGACTCACCCACTCATGTTGCTGACAGAAGTTAGCACTGAGGCCCACGAGGCCCACGCTCGTGAGAAAATGGACGTGCAGGATATTAGCAGTGAATAGTTTCAGGAAAGGGTAGACGGTGTGAGGGACTGGTGCGCTGTCCGGTGTGTTTCTGCCTAACGCTTACTGATTTTCCAACATACACTCGACTTTCGTTCTCGATTCTGGTCTCACCGATGAAGCCGCCCAGAACTCCAGCCCAAGTTCCTCAGAGCTCCCTCTCCTTGCTTCAGCACACTTTGGGCTTGGGCCGCACTTAATAATAGTGGCCCTACACTGTAACCAGGTGTACCCTGTAAGAATGGGCCAGTTTTGGACATCGTACTGTTGGATGTAGTCCAGTTTGGGACTCAAGTTTCAGAGCAGATTATAATCCAGCTGCTGCTTGAATGACTTTCAAAATCACATCCTACCACTGTTAATTTCATTTACAAAAAACTGTGACGTAAACTCTTCATTGGCATCCCGTTTTTCACAACGAAAACTAGACGTGAAATAAATAAAAATAGTAATTTGAATACGAAAATTATAATGAAATGTTTTTCACAATTCATCACAGAATAAAAACAATATGTGAAAAACTGATAAATGACCCGTTGTTTCTAGCTGTTTTTCAATGTAACGTATGTTAAGCTTGGACTGCTGTACTTGGTGGAACAGACTGGGCAAGTTCGAATAGAGTACAAAGGTCATTCTGCATTTGGAAAAGTCATCACACTGGTGGCTGGTGCCAAATCATTCTGGGATTTCTGACTCTCTCAAGTCTGTGGAAGTCACATCCCAGTGCATCCTCGGTAATACGGGCTGAGCAAACACTAGATGTGGAGCAAGAACTTGTCTATACACAAGTACAGACAAGAAAACACACTGAGAAACGTAAAATCTCAAGGAAATATAAAAGGAAAATGCTCCTCATGCGAGCAGCTCGGCGGAAGTGGAATCGACTCCCAACAAATCGATTTCTTGAGAATGTCGTTGTCGCTCATAAGAACTGGCTCCCAAACTAAAAATGGTATGGTTAAGTAAACGCAAAGTTGAAGAAATTTGATGGAAAAAAAGGTCACATTCCTTCCATAATTTTGGATGTTAACATGTTTTTAAAAGTAACAATTTAATTTATAGGATTTTGTAATAAATAATACCTCTATAGTAATGTCTTTAAATGAAATGAAGCTGGACTTAAACTATTACATATTTTAATCAAAATACTAAAACTAAATCAAAATCAGCAGGTAGGTAGCAGACCTGGAGGTTGTGGGTTCGAGTCCCGCTCCGGGTGACTGTCTGTGAACAGTGTGCTGTGTTCTCCCTGTGTCTGCGTGGGTTTCCTCCGGGTGACTGTCTGTGAGGAGTGTGGTGGGTTTCCTCCGGGTGACTGTCTGTGAGGTATGTGGTGTGTTCTCTCTCTGTCTGTGTGGGTTTTCTCCGGGGGACTGTCTGTGAGGAGTGTGGTGTGTTCTCCCTGTGTCTGCGTGGGTTTCCTCCGGGTGACTGTCTGTGAGGAGTGTGGTGTGTTCTCTCTGTGTCTGCGTGGGTTTCCTCCGGGTGACTGTCTGTGAGGAGTGTGGTGTGTTCTCCCTGTGTCTGCGTGGGTTTCCTCCGGGTGACTGTCTGTGAGGAGTGTGGTGTGTTCTCCCTGTGTCTGCGTGGGTTTCCTCCGGGTGACTGTCTGTGAGGAGTGTGGTGTGTTCTCCCTGTGTCTGCGTGGGTTTCCTCCGGGTGACTGTCTCTGAGGAGTGTGGTGTGTTCTCCCTGTGTCTGCGTGGGTTTCCTCCGGGTGACTGTCTGTGAGGAGTGTGGTGTGTTCTCTCTGTGTCTGCGTGGGTTTCCTCCGGGTGACTGTCTGTGAGGAGTGTGGTGTGTTCTCCCTGTGTCTGCGTGGGTTTCCTCCGGGTGACTGTCTGTGAGGAGTGTGGTGGGTTTCCTCCGGGTGACTGTCTGTGAGGTATGTGGTGTGTTCTCCTTGTGTCTGCGTGGGTTTCCTATGGGTGACTGTCCAAAAACACGTTGTAGGTGGATGCGTGACTTAAGTGTCCGTAAGTTTGAATGTGTGAAGGACTGGCGCCCCCTCCAGGGTGTTTTCCCACCTTGCGCCCAATGATTCCAGGTAGGCTCTGGACCCACCGCGACCCTGAACTGGATAAGGGTTACAGACAATGAATGAATAAATCAAAATCAGCTGCCACAATTAACACTGCATCCTACCTCCGTCGTCTACAGTCAGTTAAAGTCACCAAGTTCCAGGACTGTCCTGATTTGACCCAATCCACAAACAGTATCTGCATAACGTTCAAAACAATACCCGGATTGGACCTGGTGTGACTGTACTGCGCCGGAGCAGCTTTCATCCTGGTTTTGCAGCTTAGGAAAGTAATGAATGTAAACTTGTTGTCAGCTGAATAGCAGTGATTTAGTTAGTGGAGCCTTGTTGTGTCAGGGGAAATCTTTCCTCCTTGAGTCCTGTTGTAGCTCATCTGCAAAAAAAGATGCACTCTGCAACCTTTGGAGACTGCTGTTATGAGCTTTACATTGTTATGATTACAAAGCCGAGGAGCTCCATCAGTCGTATAATCCGGATGATTTTATTGAGGCTCCTTAATGGAATTACGCAGGTCTTTTGAAGCCTGTGATGATTTGTCTCGTCATGCATCACCTCATTCCTAGTCTTTCTTGCTAGTTTTATGTTTTATGTTATTTATTTGCTCTCTCCTATCAACCAGGAATAGGACGGGAGAGGGAGAATCACAGGAGAAGAGGTCCTAGAGAAAAAAGCAACTGAGAGAATAAGTGGCAGAGAGAGAGAGGGAGAAAGAGCACTATTTGTCCCAGAGATGCACCGCAAAAATAGGAAAACTGCTCTTAATAAATAACCATCAGTGCAGATTAGCCTGTGCTGTACATCAAAATAGCATTTCCCTCTCTTCCTTGGGCCACGACGGCGAACCTTTTAGGACTTTCAGTCCTGTTTTTAAATTTAAAGCAGGTATCTGCGGCTATGAATAATAGACAGCTGTATGACTCAACCCCGGCGCATTGAGAGGCAGAGGAGCATGAGCGGAGTGGGTGGTGCGACGCATCTGTGGCGAGGCGGCTTTTAAAAGTTAGCTTTAGCCGAGCTAAAGAAATCTCCCAGTGGAGCTCCACCTTAGCCCTTGAACCAGGGCTTGGCAATTAAGCTTCTGTTTTGTGTTTTCCTTCGCGGAGGGTTTTTTTTAAGCTCTCATTTTTTCCCCTCTCTCTCTCTCTCTCTCTCTCTCTCTCTCTGTCTCTCTCTCTCTAATGGCGAACAGAAGACATTCAGTCAGTCGTTCAGTGTGGGCAGTTTAACTTTGGGCTGACTCACCGCACAGTCACACAGATACGGAGAATTGGTTTTGAGGGGTTTGTAGGCTGATGTGAAATGCTTTCGGAGGAGGTTTTTTTTTTATGCTCACTGAATTCTTTGCCTGATAGACTGCAACGGTAAAAGCCTGCTTTCTGCTTTTCGAGATGCTGGGAGGGGCGCGGCGCTCTGAATGGCCATTCAGAACACTTCCTTGAAGGCCTGGGATCAAAGGGAGCTTTTCAGATGAATTACCTACTCACCAACAAATGATTTCAAGCGCCCGTGCCCTTCTGGCCGTGAAACTCTCCAGACATTGATCTACCACCCTAACTGTAACTGTAGTTTGGTAATAACATGTTATTAAAAAGTTAGTCTGTAATGGGACTGACGATGGGGGTTCATGTGCCACAGCAAGTGGTATAGGGTCGTTATTTACCTGATTTTGTTTTTCCTCATGAATGTAACACTGTGTGGATGAGCATCACCATTCATTTTGTTTCAACTTAAATGTTGACCACAGAGGTAGTATTTTGTAACTTAAAATCACGTCCCTGAACTGTAATAGGGTGGCGCAGCAGGGACCTGGAGGTTATGGGTTCTAGTCCTGCTCTGGGTGACTGTCTGTGAGGAGTGGGGTGTGTTCTCCCTGTGTCTGCGTGAGTTTCCTCCGGGTGACTGTCTGTGGGGAGTGTGGTGTGTTCTCTCTGCGTCCGTGTGGGTTTCCTCCGGGTGCTCCGGTTTCCTCCCACAGTCCAAAAACACCCGTTGGTAGGTGGTTTGGAGACTCAAAAGTGTCCGTAGGTGTGAGTGAATGTGTTTGTGTGTGTGTTGCCCTGTGAAGGACTGGCGCCCCCTCCAAGGTGTATTCCTGCCTTGCGCACCCAATGATTCCAGGTAGGCTCTGGACCCATCGCGACCCTGAACTGGATAAGGGTTACAGATAATGAAGGAATGAATGAATGAACTGTATTAGTGAAAACAGAATCTCTGTTATTGCAACTCTGGGCTCCGTGCTGCACTATGTAACTTGGGAACTCCCTAAATTCAAAATCAGCAAATATGTTTTTAAATATATTTTTTATTTTCAAAATGTGTGTTTTAAGGCACCTGAAACACACTGTCGTTGCCACACAGCTGGTGTTATGGGTTCAATTCGCACCTTGGGTCATTCTTTGAGGAGATTGGGTTATATTCTCCTTGTATCTGCGTGGGTTTCCTCCCAAAGTCCCAGCGCACATGCTGATATGTCGATCGGCTATGCAAAAGCACCCGCAGGTGTGAGTGTTAGCCTGACTGTGTGTGTGTTGTGTGATGTCCTGCAATGTACTGGTGGAGATTTAGAGATATTGGAACACACAGCAGGTGACATTTTATACAAACATTGGATTCAGACACAGCCCTCCTTCCAGAGTTCGGCCTCCACAGACAGCATTCAAAGACCTTTCAGGTGCAGCCAGACTCTCAGACCTCAGACCTGGGGTCAGTGTCGTGACAGGATGTAGATTCCTGTGTTTGTGTTGCGTACTTTGTTTAGTGCTTGATTTCCTTTGCCTTCTGTATTGGTTTAAATTATTGTCTCCTTGCCCTGTCCAAGTTACACAAACACCTTCAGTGATGTTGAGGCGTGGGCTCTGGGGCGGTCAGCACGTTGTTCTGAGAACGTCTACAGCTTCTTTGTTTTCTTCTTTTTAGTCTATTTCCTTTTCTTAGTGGGGTTTTATTAAGAATTACGAATGAATCAAGCTGTTTTGTTCATCTTTGATTTGGTAGGCGATGTTTTTGACAGAAACAAGATGGCAGTCTATTAAATTAGACCCTGCCTGTGGTGTGTGTGTTTGCAGGGGTTTGGCGTCAGTTTTTTGGAACAGTGTGGCCTCCTCAGCTCTTAATGGGGCTAAAATAGGGTCTCATTTTTTTCTCCCTGTTTGGCATGCAGATGCAGGGGTGGTGATTGTCCTTAACACAGATCAAAGGAACTCTTAGGTAACACTATATTCTAAGACCTTATTAGTATGCTCGGGTGAATAAATAATTATTAAGCGCCGTTAGAGCTAACCGTATCTAACATCTATTTATTTGACCAATAACTGTTAAATAATGCGGCTCATGATGAAGACGCCGGCCCCCGTTTATCACGGCTGTGTGCAGTGACATGATTACTTTCCCCCTAGGTTTTAATCTTTTAAAGGATAGTGTTTCATTTCTTTTTCCTTTTTCTTTCTATTGATTGATCTCGGCAGCAGTGGGGTTGTTTTTTTTCCTGTGTCTTTTTTCATGTCTGAGCTATGAACTGAAGCTTAACTGTGGGAAACTAGTCTGATTATTCCCAGCTGAGAAGTGCTTGGCTTTGTGCTCAGACCTGACTCCACTATGTACATTAGTGCACATGGCTGAATTTGGTTGAATTGATGGAAAGTTTCTCCTATGTTTAAACACAATTATCTCACAAACCCAAGCCCAGTCAGTATCCAGGAACAAACAAAATCATCCAGTAACATAGTTCCCCCACTGATGTGCTTATTCCTTACTATACAGCTGTGTGCAGAAGTCTGGGCACACTGGGTCCAATGCCATGTTCTTTGTTTTGGTTTTCCATGCACGTCCGTACACGTCTTTCACACTCGCACCCGTGGACACTTATTACACACCCATAGAGCTGGACGATATTTTTATTTATATATATATCACAATATATTTCTTAATTTCGGTCGATACGATATAATTCCGATATCAAAATGAACAATTAAAATTCCTGAACTGAAAGCAACATGATATCGCCATCAAACAACAACCTCTAAAAATATGAATATTTTTAAACTAACTTCAAAACAGTGCAGTGAACTGATGACAGCGCCCTAAATGGTGCTGTAAATAATGTACTGATATATTAAAAATGTATTTAAAAATTATATCATCACTGAAGCGTTTTATATTGCAATATATATTGATATTGAATTATTGTCCAGCCCTACATAGCCAATCCATCTATGTTTGGACTGTGAGAGGAAACCCACGCAGACACAGGGAGAACACACCACACTCCTCACAGACAGTCACCCGGAGGAAACCCACGCAGACACAGGGAGAACACACCACATTCCTCACAGACAGTCACCCGGAGGAAACCCACGCAGACACAGGGAGAACACACCACACTCCTCACAGACAATCACCCGGAGGAAACCCACACAGACACAGGGAGAACACACCACACTCCTCACAGACAGTCACCCAGAGGAAACCCACGCAGACACAGGGAGAACACACCACACTCCTCACAGACAGTCACCCGGAGGAAACCCACGCAGACACAGGGAGAACACACCACACTCCTCACAGACAATCACCCGGAGGAAACCCACGCAGACACAGGGAGAACACACCACACTCCTCACAGACAATCACCCGGAGGAAACCCACGCAGACACAGGGAGAACACACCACACTCCTCACAGACAGTCACCCGGAGGAAACCCACACAGACACAGAGAGAATACACCACACTCTTCAAAGACATCAATGGGAAGCAGAGACCCTGGAGCCACAGTGGTGCCCCATTTTTTGATTTCATAAAGAAACATTACAGTGATTTCCAGTTTTGGGGTTCGGGGGTGTTTCTCTGGTCAGGGGGACAGACTTTCTTATAAGGGCTTTGGTCAAATTCTAATTGTTGACTTAAATCTTGAAAGATATGCTCCGTAATTAAGTCATTATTTATGATCTTTTGTGTTATTTCCTCTCAGAAACTGAACAAAACAGGAATGAGCGTCCAGATTAATATACAGCTGTGGTTGGGGTGGAGTCCAGAGATGTTTCTGGCCTTTGCCGTTAAGCTGTGAGTAAAGAGCAGAGCTGTAGCGGCGCCTCTCTTGACTCTGGAGTAAGGGGAGATGAATGGCTGCCTTGGTGTGGAGAGCCAATGGGCCTGTGATCAAAGTCCTACTCCAGCGCATGTGACTGATGGTTCCTGCTCTTCCGCTTCATACCACTGATCTATAATGAGGCAGTGATTGCGAGACGGAACCGTATTTTGGTGATTTCTCAGCTACTCCAGCTGCATACCAAGGCCTTTTCCCCTGAAAGTTTTCACAACTGAGTGCCGTCTGTGGTAATGTTTGCATTAAAATGACTTATTTAACATAAATTCATGGTTAATTCATCCTTTTTCAAATCGCTGCACTCAGTGTTAATGACCGAGCCTTGTGTGAGTTGCTGTAATAAAACTACCAAAGTCTCAATTGGGAATCTGTGGAAACAGTGGAATCACGTTGTTGCGGTTAAACTCACGGTCGTCTGCTACACTCTCAGCTTTTCAATTTCAGCATCCAGTGGGCCCCTAAATCTGGACGGCTCTACACTTCTGATGCCAAATGGGGGGTAATTTAAATTAACTTCCATCCACTGGATTATTATTTCCATTGATATCAAGGGATAATGATTCTTCCATTTTCTCGAATCCACAAGTGAAGACGTTTCTGGGTCTTAAAAAAAACCCTAAAAATCAGTAGTGCGTCTGAATTCCGGTGTGGATTACACAGACCTATCACTGGATTAGGAACGCCTTCCTCGTGTCTACACTCACCGTCCTCTCTTTGTCCCTAATCCAGTGATCATTCAGTGTATCTCATTATTTCACATAAAACCAAGCCATTTCCAACAGTAAACAATGAAGAAGAAGGTGGTTCACTTTTATTAAACCCCTTAAAACACACACACACACACACACGTCTGGAACTGAACCAACGACCCTCTGGTCTCAAGCTCACTTCTCGAACCGTAAGGTCACGCCTGCGTCCTCGACATCGGAAGGTTTTACAAACTCAGCTTCCTCTACTTCCTGTCTCATCCTCACACCCACGCACGGTGAACGTCTTCTGCTTTTTTCCCCCTACCCCAGCCGATACGTTACTGTAGGTTCATTGAATCAGCGCTTTCCGGAGATCAAGGCCAGTCTATCAGAGAAAAGAGAGTGACTAAGCAGCAAGAGTCATCTCACACTTCTTCACCCCGAGGCTCTATCGAGACTCTCCTCCGGCATCTGCCCAGGTTTCAGCCTCCTGTCACTGAGGCGTCCTTTTGAAGCGCACCGTATTAATACAGATTTTATCCAACCTGCTGCAGTAATATTGGAACATTGCTGTAAGGATTTGATAGCATTCAGGCACAAGGTCAGGTGCAGTTATTGGATGATTATAAGAGGTATTTGATGGGGCTCTTTCACTCCAGATGTGCTGTATACCCCTCTAACAGATGCTCCGATCATGTGCCGCTGCTCCAGAGCAGCATTATCTTTTCTCAGTGCTTTATTTGTGAATGGAGAATATACAAACACACGAACTAGTGCTAAGACGTGGCTGGGTGGGAAGACAATGAGTAAAAAATGTTATAAAACTCAGCACCTCCTACAGATAAAACCAATCCAGTTTGAATAGGGCTTCATTAAAGCGACTGATAGGAATCCTACTGTAATTCAAGAGTCCTTTCTGCGCTAGGAACTTGTGACACTGAGTGAAAAACACCTGCATTTAGTTATTTTAATAGCAGCTCTTAAAACAAAGGTCACCATGGTACTTCAACATTTAAAAATGTCAGAAAAAAATTATTTAGAGAGGACGTATTAATAAAACACTTAATGTGTGCATTAATGTGGTGATGTGGAGCCCACCAGCCCACACACTGTAACACAGGACCGCCAGGTCAGTTTCTGTGGCCACCCTGAGTTTGAAAACATGGAATAAAACAGACTCATTTTTGCATCTTTCATAGAATGGACATTTTAAAATTGCGGAGAAGAAAGAGAACAGAGCGAAAACGGCGAAAATCCAGAGCTTCTGCTCCTCGCTCCTCACTGCTGTGCGCTCGGGGTCGGGGTGAACAGCGAGCGGTTCATTATCATTTAAAGGGACAGGCGCTGAATGCAGGATTTCTAAACAGGGCTGCTGTGGGGTTTGATCCTTGTGGTATTTTGACCAAAGCACAGTTCATTAGGGTGCTGTTTCCTCTCCTTGAAGATCATCTTGATGCCTCAGGAAGAGGTGTGAGATGACTTTTGCTGCTTAGTCACTCTCTTTTCTCTGATAGACTGGCCTTGATCTCCGGAAAGCGCTGATTCAATGAACCTACAGTAACGTATCGGCTGGGGTAGGGGGAAAAAAGCAGAAGGCGTTCACCGTGCGTGGGTGTGAGGATGAGACAGGAAGTAGAGGAAGCTGAGTTTGTAAAACCTTCCGATGTCAAGGACGCAGGCGTGACCTTACGGTTCGAGAAGTGAGCTTGAGACCAGAGGGTCGTTGGTTCAGTTTCAGACGTGTGTGTGTGTGTGTGTGTGTGTTTTCACTGCCACGGATGGGTTTATATTTAACATTTTGTGTGGTGTGTCTTAGCCAAACATTGTCTAGTACAAGCTAACATTGCTATACATTGGTAAACACCATTAGGTAAAAGTTGACCATTCACTGATCCCACTCAGGCTACTGCTCCACCCCCAAGGCCTGCAGCCGTCTGCAGCATCGCCTCCGACTGGACGACGCAGACGATGGACATGCTAAGGTTAACATAAGAGGAGAAGGCTGCGTAGCAGACATGGCTAATGCTAAAGGGGCTAACGGCTAAAGGTTAATGTAGTAGACCTGAGACTGAGAGGGTTCAGGTTCAATCCCCGGTTCTTGCAGAAGACAGTTGGTCAGGGAGAAGTGAAGGGACCGCACGTTCTCCTCCCTCAACATCCACAGCTGACGTGCCCTTGAGCAAAGCACCCAACGTTCACTGCCACTAATCACTAACCTGTGAGTGTTCTCACTTCCTTGGATGGGCTACACACAGAGGTCATATTTTATCGATGTGTTTCATGTTTAATTATCTATATTTATTAAAGCATGTTCGGAGATTGTTAGGATTCTGGAACATCACGTCCTCTGGTGAAACCAGTCCAGTGTGAATTGTGCTAAAGGTGCTGTTTCCTCTCCTTGAAGATCATCTTGATGCCTCAGGAATAGCTGTGAGATGATTTTTCCTGCTTAGTCACTCTCTTTTCTCTGATAGACTGGCCTTGATCTCCGGAAAGCGCTGATTCAATGAACCTACAGTAACGTATCGGCTGGTCTGGAAGAGAAGAAAAAAAAAACAAGAGGTTCAGCATGTGTGGGTGTGAGGACGTGACAGGAAGAAGAGGAAGCTGAATTTCTGAAGGTTCTACCGTTATAGAGCTCGGTTTTACAGAGGGCTCTGAAGCGCTGGGAGATATCACCGTTAGGGTTCAGGGTGGCGCTCCGTCACTTCCACTGGGGACAGGGATATTCATGGGCACATACATAGTACAGTCTCCATAGACACGCATGAAAGCTGTACGTGAGCTTGAGGTCACCGTGCCCGAGGCCAAGAGTGGGCTACAGACAGTCCCTTTGGGATCAGGTGCAGAAGTGTTGCTGATCCAGAACTAATCAGCCGACATCCCTCCCTGACTTTGCTAATGATTTCGTGGCTTCAGAATCTCACAGCAGTGTTTAAACCCGAAGCGTTAGTGCTTCCAAATGAAGTACGATTCATTTCAGAAGCAGTTCTGTGTTCTTTATTAATGCAGATGGTGCCTCTGATACCATGAGGTGTGTACTGCCCAACTGCCCCAGCCCCCGGCTCGGTGAGGAACCCTCGGCTCGGCGAGGCTGACTCTGAGGCTTCAGGTGTCACACTAGTCTGGGAATAATGGCTCATGGCTGTAAATATTCCATAGCACCGGAGGGTTGTTTAACAAAGAGGAAAATGGATTCCAGTGAAGGGGTTTATATAACACAGCGGAATAATATCCAGTCAATAGTGACAGTCAGAAGGACTCAAAACCGTACAATCCAGACTGAGGAGACAGTGTACGTGTCCGTGTGTAGATGTGTGATAGAGGGTGAGAATAAGTGTGTGTGAGAGGGAGAGAAGAGGTGTGTGTGTGTGTGTGGGGGGGGGGTGATGACACCAGAGACCGCGCAGAGCCAACAGAGCTCCTCCTACTGCATCAGCTAGCATCAGAGAGCCTGTTGCCATGGCGACCAGCCTCAGCAGCGAGCTGCGCTTGTTATAAAACTCATAAGAGTTCCTAACGACCCTGAGAACGAGCCGGTCATGTAGTCAAAATAGCTCCTCCAAAGACTTCCTCCCTCGGCCTGCCTCTCTCTCTCTCTCTCTCTCTCTCTCTCTCTCTCCCTCTCTCTCTCTCTCTCTCTCTGGCACAGTATAGAAACGCTTCCGAACGTGATGAATCAGTAATCACATCTTTACTGCCGCTCAGCTTTGGGTTCGCAGCGTGGCTACACTTTCTCTCAGTCGATGAAGCATAAATGTCTTCAAAAAAAAGCAGAAGGCCGGTTCAAATGACTCGAATATTTGTTCCTTGGGTTGGTATACGTTTCCTCATTAACTTTTCAAATGAAACTCAATGAGATGCACAACACACTCAGGGAGCGCTGACCATTTTCAGAGTTCCAGAACCGTGCCAACAAAATATTTTATCATAAAACCAGGGGGAACTGACCCAAACAAGCCTCCTGTGACGGAGATTAATGTTAGAGACTGTAAGTGCGAATAACGCACAAAAGCATGTGGAATTACACTTGTTTGTTTATATCGCCTCATGGAACAGGCTTGTCACACTCAGTCATTCACATACACACTCACTCACACTCTCACTTATTCACTCACTCACACTCACTCATAGTTAGAGACCTCCACAAGGGGGTGCTGTTGTGCTTTGCACCAGTGACACTGTGTCTTTTTCAATTCAAAGCTCTTATCTTTAGTGATTTCCCACAATCACCTGTAGATCCGTAATAAATAAACTACACTCTGATGGAGGTTAATTGCTCTGTCATTTCACAGCTCTGTCGGACAGACTTCATAAAATGTTAATAAACTCTGGCCCCGTGAAGTCCTGTATGTAATTGTAACCCCCCAGGAGCGATTCTCCCAGCTTTGCCCAGGCGTGTCATGTATGTCTTCTACAGGGTTTTGAATACAGGACCGATAGGAAGGGTTAGCAGCGGTGTTCGTCGGCTCCACCTTGCTGCATCGGCGCAGAGTTTACCGTCAGAAGTGTGCTGCAGTTTGAAGTTCACCAGAAAGGTCACATTTGAATTTGCCTTTTCTGTAGCGCAGGTCAGAAGCCTGTGGTTTTATTGTGCGGCGCGACAAAGGAGCGGCTTATCTTCGTGTACTGTATTTAATAGGATTAATTGATGCTATCTGCTGGGGTTTTATTTGCATCTTACAAGCCTCAGATAGGAATACATTTGTTCAGACCACGATGCCTTGCTGAAAATGGGGCCTGTCTTATTCAGCTTGATCAGGACAGTGGTGCTGGACGCTGTGGTAATAAACAGAGCATGGTTTATGTGCAAAGTGAGTGAATTTCTGTGGCTGGTGATGCAAAGTGGGCAGAGTCAGAGTAAATATATGCAAATGATCAACCAATAGGAATTCAGCAATCTGCAGGATGAAACCGTGGCAACCAAAGTTCAGCTCGAGTTCACAGACGCCCCCAGGCCGTGTGCGATCATTCACCCGGGCGATTGAGTCGATAACACAAGCGCTAGCCAGGATTGGCCGTGTTAGTGTTCCCCTCCAAGCGTGTGGAGCTCTCCCTGGACAAACCCAGGAGTGCCATACGATTTACACACCACAGATGTGATGATCTGTGTTTTTCCAGTGTGTTCAGCAGCTGGACGTTATATAAGTGCAGAAGTGTGTTGCTGGTAAATGACCTCCATCTGTTTTCACTTAAAGTCAAAAATGTCAGCAACAACGACGTGCCGTTTAACCAGAGATATGCTTTTACACTCTGCTGTGTTCTGAAGGAGCCATATAGGAACCGCAGCTCTTTCCACAGACGACCTCCTCCTTTCAGGGCTTCGGTTCCTATACGCTTCGCTCAAAATATACACAAAGGCATCTATTTTAGTCCGGCGTCCACGCTCTCGCTCCACGTCCATCTTTCTCTAAAAGGCGTAGATTGATTCTAATGCCCTCTTTCCACAAAACATGACCCCACTGCTGGTTAGAAGCCATTTACGAGTCCCAGGCCAGCTCTTCGTCTGGCTTTTACAACCTCCGCTCTTTCATTGCCTCTTGAATTTGTGGACTCTGAGGTCCTGGGCTTCTGTTCCCTTTGTTCCCTTTTTCTCAGCTCATCTCTGTCTCTCATCTCTTTCTCTGGGCTCTTGTATTTCTTCCAACTCATCTCTCTGTCTCAACCCGTCTCTTCCTTTTGGCTCATCTCTTTTTCTTTCTCTCACCTGACCTCTGTTAGCCGTCACTTCATAATTAGCCGATAGCCAAATAATAAGCTCAAAGTGTCAGAGCTCTGAATGGTACAGTGGTGATTACCTTGGTGATGTTTTACAGTGGATGAAGAAGGTTTACATGTAAAAGATCTGCAACATTTCTTATTTTCATATCGATTACATGATCGTGTGCCTGTATTTTTAAGGAACAGTAATAATAAGGATAAATGGTGAGAAAAAGGATCCTGGAAAAGGAAACTCACTTTATATAAAAGTGTGTTAAAAAAAGAATAAATAAATAAATAACGTGTGTTTTTGGACTGTGGGAGGAAACCGGAGCACCCTGAGGAAACCCACGCAAACACAGGGAGAACACACCAACTCCTCACAGACAGTCACCCGGAGGAAACCCACACAGACACAGTGAGAACACACCACACTCCTCACAGACAGTCACCCGGAGGAAACCCACACAGACACAGTGAGAACACACCACACTCCTCACAGACAGTCACCAGGAGGAAACCCACGCAGACACAGGGAGAACACACCAACTCCTCACAGACAGTCACCTGGAGGAAACCCACGCAGACACAGAGAGAACACACCACACTCCTCACAGACAGTCACCCGGAGGAAACCCACGCAGACACAGAGAGAACACACCACACTCCTCACAGACAGTCACCCGGAGGAAACCCACGCAGACACAGAGAGAACACACCACACTCCTCACAGACGGTCACCTGGAGGAAACCCACGCAGACACAGAGAGAACACACCACACTCCTCACAGACGGTCACCCGGAGGAAACCCACGCAGACACAGGGAGAACACACCACACTCCTCACAGACAGTCACCCGGAGGAAACCCACGCAGACACAGGGAGAACACACCACACTCCTCACAGACAGTCACCCGGAGGAAACCCACGCAGACACAGTGAGAACACACCACACTCCTCACAGACAGTCACCCGGAGGAAACCCACGCAGACACAGAGAGAACACACCACACTCCTCACAGACAGTCACCCGGAGGAAACCCACGCAGACACAGAGAGAACACACCACACTCCTCACAGACAGTCACCAGGAGGAAACCCACGCAGACACAGGGAGAACACACCACACTCCTCACAGACAGTCACCCGGAGGAAACCCACGCAGACACAGAGAGAACACACCACACTCCTCACAGACAGTTACCCTTCAGGAAACCCACACAGACACAGGGAGAACACACCACACTCCTCACAGAAACTGGTCCAAAGTGTTTTTGAAACTCCAATGTCTGTTATTGAGTAAAAAAAAAACATACAGTCTCAGTCCGCTCTGCTAGGTGCTCTCTCTGCCCAAGGCAGAAGCATCTGGAATTATTTTAGACAGAGAGTTGAAAAATATGAACTGAAATGAGGATATTGCTCTATTTCTGCTCCAAATGAGGCTAATATTAATTTACGTTTCGTTTCGGATCAGTTAAGGTGGAAATGTCTTCAAACTCAGTAGACGGCTAACTGCATTAGCGACAGTGCTACAAACTAAACAACTCGAGTTACAGATGGGTTTCTGTGGCGATTCAAACAGTGAATAAAACCTTACAGACACGTTACACTTCAGCCACCTACAAGCAACTGTCATTTCTTTCCATTCAAACATGCCGTTCCACCTTAAAAACTTGGAGTTCAGAACTGCGTTTCTCCACAGTTGTAGACTTTTCATTTATTTCACTCTTTTTAACAAAGCAGAAGTAATTTTGTTACTGAAATATATATTAAATAACATGTCTCTGTTTCTTTGTATGATTAATTACTTATATTTTTAATCAATTATTAGTCCTTATATGTTTGTGTGTGTGTGTGTGTGTGTTACATGTAAATTCTAAAGCAGCAATAGCTTACATAATATAAATATATTAAATTATGAGAAATAGCTGATTTATTTGTGATTATTTAATCATTAGTGATGTCACTCAGAGTTGCCAGCTCATTATGTCCATTATGACCTTCTCTCTGCACCGATTGGCCATTTTATCAGAAACACCTACCCTATAGCTGTCCTTCAGAGATCCAATTACAGACTGCAGCCCACCGGCTCCTGCACATGTGGCGTCCACCTCGGCTCCATCCATTATCAGACAAAGACCACCGCAGGACCACTGCTGGACAGATATTATTTGGGTAGTGGACCATACTCCGCACAGCAGTGACATTGACACGAGAGCGTGTCCTCCTTTCCTACGAGTGTGTCATGCACAGCAGTGTTTACACACATCCTTGTCACTGCTGGGTTGAGAGCCAAACAAAAATATCCTGCCAACATCAGCCCACAAACTGACCGCTGATGACAGGCTGGAGGGTGACTAACACAAACTCTATGGAAAAAAGATGAGCCAAGGTGGATGTGTCTAATCATGAGGTCAGTTTGTGTGTATCCCCCTCGTATCGTTCCACTCCGGTCTATCACACACAGTGCTGTGTGCCAGTCACAGACAGTCCATCATTTAATTAATTTCCTCTAGCGCTGGGCGATACGAGCGCAAATCAATATCACGATTAATTGTACATTTTATCTTGATTACGATTATTTTTGACCCTCACAGTTTACTGACGAGGCTTGTGCTGTAAATACGCTCCCGTTTTAAAGCTGGGATAAGTTTGATAATTGATAATGGGAGCTTGTTCCTCTGTTGTTTATTGGGCACTGTTTATATTTGGTGTGTGATTGTACTTTGGCTGTTTTTTTCTCAGCGTTTACGTTTGAGTTATTTTTGTTCAGTGTTGTCTTAATTATAGTCAAACACAGCACGCCCACACGACAGGCGCTGTGTTTGTTTGGTAAGAGCTGCTCGAGTCTCTTGGTCGGCCTCGGCGTTTAGGTTTTCCATGTGGCCTATAGGGGGCAGAATCACGTGACTACAGCTTGGCAGCGTGGTTTTAAAGGGACAGTACATGAACACACAGTGGCGACTTAACATATCTTCTGCTTCTCAAGGTCCCACTAATCCCAGACACATTGAATGGTGTTGAGGTCAGGGCTCTGGGGCGGTCAGTTCATTGCTCTGAGAACACCAGCAGATTATTTGTACTGTTCTTTGCAAATGTTCTTCTTCTTTTGTACCTATTTCCTTTTCTCGGTTACAACTTCTTGCCTTATCTTTTGAACTTAGTGGACTTTAAATATATGAGGAGGGTTCTCTGACCTCTGCTGAGTGCTGTATGAAGTCGTACATCGTTAGATGTATGTTATCAGTGTTTACAGTGTTTTCTGACCCCTACTTGATGCTGATGTAGCTGATTGTTTTGTCTTTGTTTTGCAGAAACCTGTCTAGGAACCCGCTCACCACTCTTTCCTGGCAGCTCTTCCAGAACCTGCAGCTGGTTGAACTGTAAGTGGCACCTGCTCCTTTTCATGTTTTCACGTCACTGTGTTCACGTTACTGATTTAAAGAATCTAAATCTGATTGGAGATGCACTGGGTTCACAACCTGTACTTAGAACAGCTATTTGTGCAAACAGCACGGGGGATTAGCCGTGGTTAGTCTATTTTAGTTCACAGCCACCGTGTGACGCATGGGAAAGCTTCTGATTGGACAGGCTTTGTGAACCTGAGATTTGGTCTAACACCCCGTGCAGCATTCAGCAGGACCCTGAGGTCAGGACGCTCTGCATCATGTGACGCACATTGCTGTGGTTCCTCAGCGATTGACAGATTTTAATTAAAAATGAAGCAGCAGGCGTGGGTCTAAATGAAATCTCTACATTAATGAACTGCTGAGAACAAAATGGTGGTTTTTATTAATCAGTGATTCATTTTCCAACAGGCATTGCTTCAGACTGTTCTTAATGTTTTATCCCGAGCAGTACTCAGTTGCAGCCATTTTCTCTGCTCAAGAAGCATTCAACTACAAACCTCATTTCCAAAGAAGCTGGGATAGTCGTTTATTTCCGTCGTGGATTTTCACAAACATTAATGACTGAAAAAGTTGGTTGAAAAATGTATACAGCGTATAATTTGACGTCAGTAGAATGTCACAAAAAACTGGGAGAGGAAGGTGTTTCATCAACAATCACCTAATAGTCGTTCAGGGCCAAAGACTTCGGTCTGAGTGGCTTTTGGGAGCTGAATGTTTGGGACATTCCTGTACTGTACCAGTCTTCATGTCGTAATTTGCTTCTTAAACATTTGATGATGATATGCGCTCTGAAGCGTGCAGTTAATCACAGTTCGCAGCAGCCACACATCGCTTTTAAAAGGGACAGATTATGAAAAATTTACCACAAAAGTTATCCATGTTCTGTGCCTGTGAACATTAACGTGTGATTCTGGAGCCCACCAGCCCACACACTGTGAAACAAGACCACCCAGTCAGTGGGCCGCTTAAATCTGAAAACATAAACAAGCCCCACCCCCTCGTCTGAGTCTCTCCAATCACAGCTCAAAGACGAGGTTAAACAGACTGAAACCTACACATGGAGTGCTATTTAAAACAGAGTGACGGATAAAAAAAGAGAACAGAGTGAAAATGGCTAAAAACCAGAGCTTCTGCTCCCCGCTCCTCACTGCTCTGCGCTCGGTCGGGTGAACAGTGAGTGGCTCGTTATCATTTAAAGGAAGAGACGCTGAAGCGGCCAAGTGCTGTTTAAACAGGGGGGAGAATGCTGCTGTGTGGTTTGATCTTTGTGGTATTTTGGCCGAAGCAGGTCACAGACAGTTCTCAGAACTGTGTTCACTTGTGGAAAAGAAGGTAGACTAAGTCCCCTTTAAATTGTCGATTGAATTCTTCTTTGGCAAAGTGTCATTGATGCTTTTTCACTCACGCTTTTAAAAAATAAAGGTACTACAACGGGTCACTTTTTCAAACTGCAGTTTGGATATAAATATTAGTCTTTTAGCTCTTATAATGTATATCTCACATTCACTCACACCTATGGACACTTTTGAGTCGCCAATCCACCTACCAACATGTGTTTTTGGACTGTGGGAGGAAACCGGAGCACCCGGAGGAAACCCACGCAGACACAGGGAGAACACACCAACTCCTCACAGACAGTCACCCGGAGGAAACCCACACAGACACAGGGAGAACACACCACACTCCTCACAGACAGTCACCCGGTGGAAACCAACACAGACACAGGGAGAACACACCACACTCCTCAGAGACAGTCACCCGGTGGAAACCCACACAGACACAGGGAGAACACACCACACTCCTCACAGACAGTCACTTGGAGGAAACCCACACAGACACAGGGAGAACACACCACACTCCTCACAGACAGTCACCCGGTGGAAACCAACACAGACACAGGGAGAACACACCACACTCCTCAGAGACAGTCACCCGGAGGAAACCCACGCAGACACAGAGAGAACACACCACACTCCTCACAGACAGTCACCCGGAGGAAACCCACGCCGACACAGAGAGAACACACCACACTCCTCACAGACAATCACCCGGTGGAAACCCACACAGACACAGAGAGAACACACCACACTCCTCACAGACAGTCACCCGGAGGAAACCCACGCGGACACAGGGAGAAAACTACCGTGTAGCACTATATAAATAAAATAACTCTTATCTTTGTACTTCTTTAGTATTAAACCAAGTCAAAATGGATGTACAAGACACGATTTCGGTTTAATTTGTGTTTCTCTCACTGCTCTGTGATTAAGGATATTCACTGTAACACAGGTAATTTATTTGGTTATACACACACCACCACATCACCGCATATGAGTCTGTGTTTATGTCGCAGCAACACACTGGTAGAGACTGAACGTCGGGGCTCTGCTGCAAAGCCGTAAGCAGCCGACTCATTTGTGCTGGTTAATTAAGACATGGCAGTGAAATGTATTGGTTTTGTCTGCTGGGAGCCTGACCTCATTTTCTTGTTTGTCATGAATATTTGAGCAGTCTGTGTGTACATAAAGTGATGAGTTTGTTCATTGATCATCGAGGGAGGCCGTGTTGTCATCGTACCACGCTGGAATTAGTAAAACAACCCGGCTCTTGACAGTTTGACACTTCCCATCTTAAAGGCGTGTGCCCTCCAGGGTGAACCCTCAGTGACACATCGTCGCCCCCTAATGATGGGTTCATTCTGTTTGTCCGACTTCGATCTGTTTGTTGGTTCTTCACACACTGTGTCCTAATGTGTCCAGCTGCAAGTCGTGCTCAGGGGGCTCTGCTTTTTTAGGGGCACCCACTGTCGGGGATAATAAAGCGAGGACGCCCCAGCACACTGCTTTAGGATGCGTTGGGATAAAAGCTTTGGAATGAGTTGGATCTCTACTGAAGAACTTTGGGGTCATTAAAGGCTCTGTAAAGATGACATTTGAAATAGTGGGAGCTCCATCAACAACCATAAAGTAATGAAGCTGTGCCAGGGTGGGATTCTTTTCTTGGGTCACATGTCCACGTGTGTGAGTGACTGGGTGAGTGTGTGAAACTGTCCACAGGTGTGAGTGTGTGAGTGACTGGGTGAGTGTGTGAAACTGTCCAGAGGTGTGAGTGTGTGAGTGACTGGGTGAGTGTGTGAAACTGTCCACAGGTGTGAGTGTGAGTGACAGGGTGAGTGTGTGAAACTGTCCACAGGTGTGAGTGTGTGAGTGACTGGGTGAGTGTGTGAAACTGTCCACAGGTGTGAGTGTGTGAGTGACAGGGTGAGTGTGTGAAACTGTCCAGAGGTGTGAGTGTGTGAGTGACTGGGTGAGTGTGTGAAACTGTCCACAGGTGTGTGAGTGTGTGTGTGTGGCTGGGTGAGTGTGTGAAACTGTCCACAGGTGTGAGTGTGTGAGTGACTGGGTGAGTGTGTGAAACTGTCCAGAGGTGTGAGTGTGTGAGTGACTGGGTGAGTGTGTGAAACTGTCCACAGGTGTGAGTGTGAGTGACAGGGTGAGTGTGTGAAACTGTCCACAGGTGTGAGTGTGTGAGTGACAGGGTGAGTGTGTGAAACTGTCCAGAGGTGTGAGTGTGTGAGTGACTGGGTGAGTGTGTGAAACTGTCCACAGGTGTGTGAGTGTGTGTGTGTGGCTGGGTGAGTGTGTGAAACTGTCCACAGGTGTGAGTGTGTGAGTGACTGGGTGAGTGTGTGAAACTGTCCACAGGTGTGAGTGTGTGAGTGACTGGGTGAGTGTGTGAAACTGTCCAGAGGTGTGAGTGTGTGAGTGACTGGGTGAGTGTGTGAAACTGTCCACAGGTGTGTGAGTGTGTGTGTGTGGCTGGGTGAGTGTGTGAAACTGTCCACAGGTGTGAGTGTGTGAGTGACTGGGTGAGTGTGTGAAACTGTCCAGAGGTGTGAGTGTGTGAGTGACTGGGTGAGTGTGTGAAACTGTCCACAGGTGTGAGTGTGAGTGACAGGGTGAGTGTGTGAAACTGTCCACAGGTGTGAGTGTGTGAGTGACTGGGTGAGTATGTGAAACTGTCCACAGGTGTGAGTGGCTGGGTGAGTGTGTGAAACTGTCCACAGGTGTGAGTGACTGGGTGAGTGTGTGAAACTGCCCACAGGTATGAGTGTGTGAGTGACTGGGTGAGTGTGTGAGCGACTGGGTGAGTGTGTGAAACTGTCCACAGGTGTGAGTTTGTGAGGGACTGGGTGAGTGTGTGAAACTGTCCACAGGTGTGAGTGTGTGAGTGACTGGGTGAGTGTGTGAAACTGTCCACAGGTGTGAGTGTGTGAGTGACTGGGTGAGTGTGTGAGTGACTGGGTGAGTGTGTGAAACTGTCCACAGGTGTGAGTGACTGGGTGAGTGTGTGAGTGACTGGGTGAGTGTGTGAAACTGTCCACAGGTGTGAGTGTGTGAGTGACTGGGTGAGTGTGTGAAACTGTTCACAGGTGTGAGTGTGTGAGTGACTGGGTGAGTGTGTGAAACTGTCCACAGGTGTGAGTGTGTGAGTGACTGGGTGAGTGTGTGAAACTGTCCACAGGTGAGTGTGTGTGAGTGACTGGGTGAGTGTGTGAAACTGTCCACAGGTGTGAGTTTGTGAGTGACTGGGTGAGTGTGTGAAACTGTTCACAGGTGTGAGTTTGTGAGTGACTGGGTGAGTGTGTGAGTGACTGGGTGAGTGTGTGAAACTGTCCACAGGTGTGAGTTTGTGAGTGACTGGGTGAGCGTGTGAAACTGTCCACAGGTGTGAGTTTGTGAGTGACTGGGTGAGCGTGTGAAACTGTCCACAGGTGTGAGTTTGTGAGTGACTGGGTGAGCGTGTGATGCCCTGTAATGGCCAGGGTGTGTTCCTGCCTTGTGCCCAGTGATTCCAGGCTCCAGACCCACCATGACCCTCATCAGTATGAAGCTGTTACTTTAAATGACTGAATGAAGGAAGGAATGAATGAACAGTTCTGGGTTGCGATAAAGCTCCACTGAACAGTTTTGGAGTGAGTTGAAGCGGAACGGAGCACCACTGGGATGCGATGAGACTCTGTAAATAAGCTCGTTGGAATTATTTGGAGTGCTGAAGCTCCATTAAACACATCTGGGATGAACTTAAGCTCAGCCGAACACGTCCGGGGTGGGTTTTTACACGTGGCTGTGCCGGAGTGAGGACGCTCTTTTGAACACCTTGTGGGATTCAGAGTTGTGACTGAACTCTGTCAAAGACCTTTGGGATGAGTTACGACTGTATTTGAGGGACGGTACCCCTCTGAGCAGCTTTGGGATGAGTTGGAGTGATCATCCTGCACCAGTCCCTCGCCTCAGTGGTGCTCTTGTGGCTGAACTCAGGCAAGTCATGAAAGCAGTGTCCTATCATCGAGTGGAAAGAAGAGTAGAGGCTGTCACAGCGGGACGGGGGAGGGGAGGGACAGTTGTCTATTATTACCCCTGATTTTGGAACAAATAGATGAGCAGGTGTCTGGACGGAGGTGTGTGTTTGTAGTTGGTTAAAAGCAGCGAAAGTAGCTTGTGTTCCCTCGGTCTGTTTAAAATCGCCCAGGTAGGGTTTTTGGTTCCTCTCAGACATGTGATGTTGAAGTAGCAGTTCCGTACTTCACCTGAGACGGGAAAGTCGTCAGTCACGGTGAATTAGGCTTATTTACCAGGTGGGTGTTGCAGTTTGTTTGTAATTATTTCAGTGGCGCTCAGCGTGAGAATGGCTGATAAAGTGCCCACCTGCACTCCTCCTCTTTATCTCCTCCAGCAGAAGAGACCCCGTCGCTCCTCAGCTCTCCCGGGCCATCTCCACCTTAACGTCTCGGGGATTTGATGAAGTTACGTAATGGCTTAAGCAGTCATCAGAATATTCAGGCCTGCCATAATCGGTCCAAGCACTGAGTCACAGTCCTCAGAAAGTAGAGGAGATGATGCGTTTGAGAGTTTGGAGACATACATAAACAAATTAAGGAAATAAATATATGGGAAGGATATGGTCAGTTGTACTGCTTTGAGCTACTGGACATAGAGTACTGTCCATCCGACATTACGCTTATTTAATTTCTTGAAAACATTGATTTCTCAAATTCAAGTGGTAAAAAAAATATTTAATACTTCACATAGCTTATTTTTTCAGTTTTAACAAAACAACATTTTTTCTACTCCTCAAAACGTCACAGGGAGAACACACCACACTCCTCACAGACAGTCACCCAGAGGAAACCCACACAGATACAGAGAGAACACACCACACTGCTCACAGACAGTCACCCGGAGGAAACCCATGCAGACACACGGAGAACACACCACACTCCTCACAGACAGTCACCCGGAGGAAACCCACGCAGAGACAGGGAGAACACACCACACTCCTCACAGACAGTCACCCGGAGGAAACCCACGCAGACACAGGTAGAACACACCACACTCCTCACAGACAGTCACCCGGAGGAAACCCACGCAGACACAGGTAGAACACACCACACTCCTCACAGACAGTCACCCGGAGGAAACCCACGCAGAGACAGGGAGAACACACCACACTCCTCACAGAAAGTCACCCGGAGGAAACCCACGCAGACACAGGGAGAACACACCACACTCCTCACAGACAGTCACCCGGAGGAAACCCACGCAGACACAGGGAGAACACACCACACTCCTCAAAGACAGTCACCTGGAGGAAACCCACGCAGAGACAGGGAGAACACACCACACTCCTCAAAGACAGTCACCCGGAGGAAACCCACGCAGACACAGGGAGAACACACCACACTCCTCACAGAAAGTCACCCGGAGGAAACCCACGCAGACACAGGGAGAACACACCACACTCCTCACAGTCACCCGGAGGAAACCCACGCAGACACAGGGAGAACGCACCACACTCCTCACAGAAAGTCACCCAGAGGAAACCCACACAGACACAGGGAGAACACACCACACTCCTCACAGACAGTCACCCGGAGGAAACCCACGCAGACACAGGGAGAACACACCACACTCCTCACAGACAGTCACCCGGAGGAAACCCACGCAGACACAGGGAGAACACATCACAATCCTCACAGACAGTCAGTTTTAACAGAACAATATTCCACTCCTCAAAAGGCCAGTCTTGTTAGTTGGTTGCTCTTTCTGTTTCTCACGGTCCCAGAAATCTCACACACACTCAGCGATGTTGAAGCCATTGATTGATTAACAGTTGTATTCTTTTGTGTCTATTTCCTTTTCTCCGCACGTATTGAAAAAGCTTGTGAAAGTTGTATAATCGCAGTCTTAGAAGTTGGAGACCTTTTCTGAATCAAGGTGCGGTTGGGATTAATTTGATAATGAAAGTGATCTCTGACTGTTGCACCGTACTCTATACATTAGTGAGGGATATCTGTGAGTAAAATTATAACGTTATTGCCAGTGGTCTGAATCACTAGCCTGGCCCTGAACCACTGCCACGGGGATCACTCCTTAGTGATGCTCTTCTGTGTCTATTCTTGGGAACGCTGCCAAACTGGTCTTGAGAAAAATAGGTCCTGCCCACCGCGACATGTCATTCACTGCAGTTGTTCTATTCCTGGGTCCGAAGCATGACACATTGTTGTCCTTAGAGGACCTTGTATTGTTGAAAGCTGGGTTCATTTAAGGCCTTCGGCCGTTGTGTCTCAGCCTGTTCTTCTCCGAGCCGCTCCCTGGCCCTTAGAGGAGGGATAGAGACTTCTCCATTCCCAGAACTCCATTATTTCCAAGTAGACTGTGGGGGTTTCAAGCACTGATCTGGCACTGCTGAATAGGATAACGACAGAGTGATTTACATTTTTCATTGTTAATCAGAGTCAGAAATATTATTAAGTTACCTGAACAAAAGAAACATCAGCTGAGTCCAAAAGGCTTTAATACATGAAGCCTTTGGAAAAGTCCATCCATCCATCCATCCATCCATTATCTGTAACCCTTATCCAGTTCAGGGTCGCGGTGGAATCATTGGGCGCAAGGCAGGAATACACCCTGGAGGGGGCACCAGTCCTTCACAGGGCAACACACACATTCACTAACACACTCACACCTACCGAGAGAACACAAAACACTCCTCACAGACAATCACCCGGAGGAAACTCACACAGACACAGGGAGAACACACCACACTCCTCACAGACAGTCACCCGGAGGAAACCCATGCAGACACAGAGAGAACACACCACACTCCTCACAGACAGTCACCCGGAGGAAACCCACGCAGACACAGAGAGAACACACCACATTCCTCACAGACAGTCACCCGGAGGAAACCCACGCAGACACAGAGAGAACACACCACACTCCTCACAGACAGTCACCCGGAGCAGGAATCGAACCCACAACCTCCAGGTCCCTGGAGCTGTGTGAGTGCGACACCTACCTCCTGCACCACCGTGCCGGCCCCTTTGAAAAGTCTATATATATATATATATATAGCTCCAATGAGAGGTTAGTTTTCTCCTCTGAGTGTGTTGAGTTTGTTGTGTTGGCAGCTGTTTCAAAGCCAGTGGTGCCTGTCTTCACCTGAGGAGTCATGTTCAGTCTTCTCCCTCCAAGTCTATGAGCACTGAAGGATTGGGAAAGTCAGTGTAAAAGTGGGAAATCACTTCAGAATTGAATTCTCAAAAATAATAAAGTTAATAACTCTTTAACACCATTTGCTTTTATATCCCAAGGCGTATTATTCAGGTGTAGCACGGAAAGCAATGCCAGTTAGGTTTATTACAGTGTGTATGTGTAATAACTCTCAATTACTGCAATTAGTAGTCAACAATTTATTGTAATTTTCCATTAAACTCTAAAAAAACAAAGCCATAAATAGATGTCAAGGCTAGGGCTTCGCTGTGAAAACCATCAGAAAACCTGTCAATAACCAGACGTTTTCATTTGTATTTAAAATGAAGTAATTGAGATATTATCCATTAATTTGGGTTCCCCTTTGTTGTCCGGTCTAGTCAGTGTAGCAGTGTACGTTTGGTCCTTCCAGTTCCCACCAGCTGCCAGAGATTTAGCTGAATACCAATATGGCAAGAACCTCATTCTGGTCATTAATTAATCCCACTTAACAAGCTGGATGTAATAAGCTTTAGTCAGGTGGCCTGATCATTTCTGAGAAAGATGAAGAAATCATAAGATGGGTGTGTTGATCAAAAACTGATTGCTTCTGACAGCAGCGGTGGGTTGAGTTCAGCATGTGGGATGCTTCCGATTGCTGGGAAGGATTTGCAAACCACTGAAGGGCTTGGAAACGCACTGTAATGTAGCGTGTTCTCCGTCCCGAGCGTTCAGATTATGGGAGGAAAGTGTCACGCTGAGATGAAAGACGCTGTATAATGATCTCCAGTGCTTCTGCGTCTGCGATTGCCGCCGCCTGCGTTGCACGGGCAGAGTCCTGCTATTGTGGCGCTAATCATGACTGGGTCAGTAAGTGCAGTTGTATAATGAGTCTCCGATACTTGTTTATTTGCTCAATGTGCTCTTTAGGAAATGACTCTTATTTTGTCGTATGGGAGAAATTGGGGACGACGCAAGAGCACGCTGCGTATTATCATGCAGCTCAGGACAGTTACTGTGTAATTTAGTTGTCAGGCAATTATGGAAATATTTATGTCTTGCAGTCCTGTTATCTGTAATGTAATATTGTAATTATGTAACAGGGTCCTGAATTAACCGAGGATCACCAGACCCTTCCTTTCATACACACGGCCGGCCTGCTCTTCACATTTGTTTCTCCAACCTCTAAACACCCCAAGCTATCGTAAGCATTCTTTCCCGTCACTTCTCTGTACCGCTCTATAACATCTGAACCTGCTCGGAGACACACTGGGGAACAAGCAACACACAAGGGCTACAGAAGCCCAGAGAGGGCAGGAGGTCATTAGTTAGTCACTGTGCAAGGAAAAACACATACCTCCACATGGAAAAAAAAAAAGAAAAACACGATAGAGAAGTAGCACAGGGGTCACTGGGGGTAAACCTGACAGACAGGTGCTCCTAGGGCCCGGGTGCAACAGCTTAAAATTACTGGGAGAAGTCAAAGCAGTGCAGTCCAAGCACACTATCATCATTCATTCATTCATTCATTCATTTATTATCTATAACCGCTTATTCAATTCAGGGTCGCGGTGGGTCCAGAGCCTACCTGGAATCATTGGGTGCAAGGCAGGAATACACCCTGGAGGGGGGGCCAGTCCTTTACAGGGCAACACAGACACTCACACACTCACACCTACAGACACTTTTGAGTCGCCAATCAACCTACCAACGTGTGTTTTTGGACTGTGGGAGAAAACCGGAGCACCCGGAGGAAACCCACGCGGACACAGAGAGAACACTTCTCACTCCTCACAGACAGTCACCCGGAGGAAACCCACACAGACACAGAGAGAACACACCACACTCCTCACAGACAGTCACCCGGAGGAAACCCACACAGACACAGAGAGAACACACCACACTCCTCACAGACAGTCACCCGGAGTGGGAATCAAACCCACAATCTCCAAGCCCCTGGAGCTGCAACACCTACCTGCTGCACCACCGTGCCGCTCTAACTCCATTGGCCTGTGTCTGAATTTTATAAAATTATTCAACAGAATTTAGTTAAGAAAGAAATAAAACTGTGTTTGCAGTAAATTTCACATCCATTTAAATGTAAATAATAAAACACCTGCACACTTACAAACCCAAACCGTAATGTTATTATCATTATTAGTTCATTTCTGATCTTAAATGTGTCTGAATTGCACTTATTTAGGTTCATTTTTTACGGTTTTCTCCCAAATGTATTTTCTCGTTCCTGGAACCCTGGTGGTACTGCGACAAATGTCTTGAGTAAAGGGCTTAATTTTTCAGTGATCTCAAGATGACAATACAGACATATAATGAACTCACGACCTCTCTGAGCAATCAGTCAAACACAAGGAGATTACGAGGCTCAAGTCCAAGAGTCGAGAGCCGCTTCACTTCGAAGTGACCCAGTCTCAGTGTCTCAGACTCAAAGGAATCTGATCATATGTGAAACTCAAGTCTGGATGTGGACGGTCCGTCATGTGAACGCTACTCTAAATAAATACATGTCCAGAAGCTGAACCCTGGTGTTGCCATGCAGAGGACAGTGGTGTTATCCACTGTGCTACTCAAGGCACAGCCCTGTTCATCATTCCACACACGTTCCTCAGTACAGACGGAGTATTATCTGCAGTTTCATTGGAGGATCAGTGTTCTGGATCTGTTATAATATGATATTTAACTGCATGTTGTGTCTTGTGTGTCTGTGTCCAGGAGGCTGGAGGGGATTGTGTTTAACTGTGGCTGTGAAATTCGCTGGATCCAGCTGTGGCAGCAGAGAGGAGAAGCAGGCTTAAACACCCAGCAGCTCTACTGCAAGAACGGAGCCTATAAGATCCGCCTGCGGGCCATGAGCATCGCTCACTGTGGTACAGACTCTTTGTAAACACTTCTAAAATCCAGCTGATCCTCACAATGATGCATTTCTACGCTTCTGGAAGCTGGAGCGTAAAATGCGCCCGATGCAGTAAGCCAAACCGAGAGATCTGGAATTCAGTTTCCAAAACATGTGAATATTCAGACAGAATATTCTGACCCTAATGGACCTTCAATGTTCTGCCCACAAATGAAGGCTGCGGTGAGGTCTGTCAGGCTTCGCGGAACGCTGGAACAAAATTGACCACTTTATATTCCACTAAATATTTTAAAAGTCAAATATTAGGAATGCATCACTTGTGCAGTGCCTGTGCACATTAATTTGAGGCTCTGGAGCCCACCAGCGCGCACACCGTGAAACAAGACCGCGTAAGAAGACGTGGGATAAAACTAGGCATTCTAATTTAGCTACATAGATCTACACAGAGCTGCACAATGTGAGAGAGCAATGATGAGGTTAAACTGAGTGAGAACGGAGAAGAAAGAGAACTGAGCAAAAACGGCTAAGAACCAGAGCTTCTGCTCCTTGCTCTTACCTGCTGTGCGCTCGGGTCGGGGGTGAACAGCGAGTGGCTCGTCATCATTTCAGACGCTGAAAGTGGCTGTTCTGAACAAGGCTGTTTAGACAGGGGGACGAACACTGTTGTGGTGTTGGGTCCTTGTGGTATTTTGGCCAAAGCAGGTCACAGAGGTTTTATGAAGACCCGTTTTCCATGTCTTCACTTGTGGAATAGAGGTAGTAAAGGATAGTTTATCAATTGACATTATTATTATTATAATGACATTAATAATGATTCTTTTAAAACTGAATGTTATGCAATGTTTCAAAACTAAGGGAATGAATCACAGTGGGTTGAATGGAAGCTCTGAAAGGACACAAGGAGTATGTGCCTCAGTGTCCCGCTGTGGTCCACGCCATGATTCTTTAGACCTCAGGTGGATGATCTCTCCATCCAGCTCGAGGGGTTAGACAACACTCCCAACTGAACCTTCATCTTTTTCTTTACCATCATTTCCTTTTTGTTTAATGAAACACTGAGCTTGAGCTTTTCTTCCCTCTGGCGCAGACCTCCCGGATATCAGTGTAACTCACGGTAATCTGACGGTGATGGAGGGGGACAACATCACGGTCTGCTGCAACGGTTCAGGATCTCCGCTGCCCGAAGTGGACTGGGCCGTGGGTGGACTTCACTCTGTCAACACACATCAGGTGAACGGCAGTCACATGCTGCGTGCTCTTAAATGCTTGTGCATATTCATTATTGAACATGTCATACTCTTCTTTCCTTCTAGTCGACTGTCTATTGGCCAAACATCCACTCCATCAACCTCGCGCTTTTCAACGTGAGTCGGGACGACAACGGCTTCGTACTGACCTGCATCTCGGAGAACATGGTGGGGATGACCAATTTATCACTCCAGCTGGCCGTGCAATGTAAGCCCCTTTCATTTAGTCGGTTAAATTTATATTAACTGAGCAGACACGTATTAACAGAATGGGCATCAGCCGTGAAGCTCTGAGCGAGAGAGTCCAGATACAGGAGGACAGTGGCTGAGTAGCTCTTCAGATTTGTTTGGAAATGGCTGGCACATTAAAGTGGACGGGGCGGCACGGTGGAGCAGCAGGTAGGTGTCGCAGTCACACGGCCTGGAGGTTGTGGGTTCGATTCCCGCTCCGGGTGACTGTCTGTGAGGAGTGTGGTGTGTTCTCTCTGTGTCTGCGTGGGTTTCCTCCGGGTGACTGTCTGTGAGGAGTGTGGTGTGTTCTCTCTGTGTCTGCGTGGGTTTCCTCCGGGTGACTGTCTGTGAGGAGTGTGGTGTGTTCTCCCTGTGTCTGCGTGGGTTTCCTCCGGGTGACTGTCTGTGAGGAGTGTGGTGTGTTCTCTCTGTGTCTGCGTGGGTTTCCTCCGGGTGACTGTCTGTGAGTAGTGTCTGCGTGGGTTTCCTCCGGGTGACTGTCTGTGAGGAGTGTGGTGTGTTCTCCCTGTGTCCGCGTGGGTTTCCTCCGGGTGACTGTCTGTGAGTAGTGTCTGCGTGGGTTTCCTCCGGGTGACTGTCTGTGAGGAGTGTGGTGTGTTCTCCCCGTGTCTGCGTGGGTTTCCTCCGGGTGTCTGTCTGTGAGGAGTGTGGTGTGTTCTCCCTGTGTCTGCGTGGGTTTCCTCCGGGTGACTGTCTGTGAGGAGTGCGGTGTGTTCTCCCTGTGTCTGCGTGGGTTTCCTCCGGATGACTGTCTGTGAGGAGTGTGGTGTGTTCTCCCTGTGTCTGCGTGCGTGTCCTCCGGGTGACTGTCTGTGAGTAGTGTCTGCGTGGGTTTCCTCCGGGTGTCTGTCTGTGAGGAGTGTGGTGTGTTCTCCCCGTGTCTGCGTGGGTTTCCTCCGGGTGTCTGTCTGTGAGGAATGTGGTGTGTTCTCCCAGTGTCTGCGTGGGTTTCCACCGGGTGACTGTCTGTGAGGAGTGCGGTGTGTTCTCCCTGTGACTGGCGCCCCCTCCATGGTGTATTCCTGCCTTGCGCCCAATGATTCCAGGTAGGCTCTGGACCCACCGCGACCCGCCCCTCATCTGAGTCTGTTCAATCACAACACTTTATTTTTGTTTATGTGACAAAAACAGACAGTAAAAAAGGTACAGTGAGAACTGAGCGGAAACGGTTAAAAAACCAGTGCTCCTCGCTCTTCACTGCTGTGCACTCGGGGTCGGGGTGAACAGCGAGCGGCTCATTATCATTTAAAGGAACAGGCGCTGAATGTGGCCTTTCTGAACAGGGCTGTTTACACAGGGGGGAGAGCACAGTTCTTAATTAAACAAACCCCAGAGCAGTCTTCACATCTGGAAATAAGTAGTTTTTGATGCTGTAGAACAAAAGAAAACTTGCACATGATGAGCTGTCTGGAAGTAACTAACACACACAGTAGTGTAGACTTTAACAATGTGTCTGACTCGTGTAAATATCTGAGCAATTTGAGGAGCGTTCTGTGCTATTGATTGATTCTGGGTGATTGAGACATGCTTTACTTCCACACATCACCTCACCGCTGAAGATGGCTTTGAAGCTGCTGGCTGCTGTTTGAGATTACAGCACAGGCTCAGGAGTCAGTTGTTGTGACAGGCAGCTGCATAATTGCATACATTCGGGGGCTATTGAGTCATCCCAGCCAGTGGCCGACAGAGAGCAGAGGCATAGTGCAGGAAAAGAGAGCCTCGATCGAAGAGCCGCGATGGGGATCCGGTCTTGAAACCGTTATGATGATGCAACGCTGCTACGATGGCTTCCTTCAGAGCCGGAATCAACAATATTGCCAAAGTCTCCAGCAGGAAGAGGCGTCCAATCTTTAGCGGCAGCAGAGATATTTACACTGAAGCGTTTGAGTCATAACAAGGTAGTGTCAGGCCGTTAGTCATCCTGCCGCTGTCAGCTCGCTTTTTCTGGCGATCACGGTGAATTCCACCAGTCAGACTCTCTCTTTCCGCTGGGTTCTGTAACTCTGTGCGCACACTTATCCCATGTATCCTGACACCTTCTCAGTCCAGGGACGTCATCTCTGTTCACTGGCAATGGCTTCGACAGCGTTTTCACATGAGTAATGTAGTTATTTGTTGGTGCGGCTCAGTGAGGGCTCTCATGTGAACTTCATGATGCTTACGATTTTTATTCCTGTTTAAACTCGATGGGAACCTAGCAGGCGGTTGGCTGTTTGACGTATTTGCAAATTCAAAGTCAGTGCATTCTAGGACATCAGTGCCATCTCTGTCGAGTGATGTGTAGCTGTTTTGTAGATGTTTATTGTGTTGTTACATGTTAACAATGTTAAGATGTTAACAGTTATTTTCATTATGGATTAATGGATTAATTATTATATTCTGATTTGGATAAATCACAGTGAGGATCAGACTCGGACCCATTGTAGAACCCAGTACAGTGAGGATCAGACTCAGACCCAGTGTTGAACACAGTACAGTGAGGATCAGACACAGACACAGTGTAGAACCCAGTTCAGTGGGGATCAGTCTCAGACACAGTGTAGAACCCAGTACAGTGGGGATCAGACTCAGACACAGTGTAGAACCCAGTACAGTGAGGATCAGGATCAGACTCAGACCCAGTGTTGAACACAGTACAGTGAGGATCAGACTCAGACACAGTGTAGAACCCAGTACAGTTGGGATCAGACTCAGACACAGTGTAGAACCCAGTACAGTGGGGATCAGACTCAGACCCAGTGTAGAACCCAGTACAGTGAGGATCAGACTCAGGCCCACTGTAGAATCCCGTACAGTGAGGATCAGACTCAGACCCAATGTAGAATCCAGTACAGTGGGGATCAGACTCAGACACAGTGTAGAACCCAGTACAGTGAGGATCAGGATCAGACTCAGACCCAGTGTTGAACACAGTACAGTGAGGATCAGACTCAGACCCAATGTAGAATCCAGTACAGTGGGGATCAGACTCAGACACAGTGTAGAACCCAGTACAGTGAGGATCAGGATCAGACTCAGACCCAGTGTTGAACACAGTACAGTGAGGATCAGACTCAGACCCAGTGTTGAACACAGTACAGTGAGGATCAGACTCAGACACAGTGTAGAACCCAGTACAGTGAGGATCAGACTCAGACACAGTGTAGAACCCAGTACAGTGGGGATCAGACTCAGACACAGTGTAGAACCCAGTACAGTGAGGATCAGGATCAGACTCAGACACAGTGTTGAACACAGTACAGTGAGGATCAGACTCAGACACAGTGTAGAACCCAGTACAGTGAGGATCAGACTCAGACACAGTGTAGAACCCAGTACAGTGGGGATCAGACTCAGACACAGTGTAGAACCCAGTACAGTGAGGATCAGACTCAGGCCCACTGTAGAATCCCGTACAGTGAGGATCAGACTCAGACCCAATGTAGAATCCAGTACAGTGGGGATCAGACTCAGACACAGTGTAGAACCCAGTACAGTGAGGATCAGGATCAGACTCAGACCCAGTGTTGAACACAGTACAGTGAGGATCAGACTCAGACACAGTGTAGAACCCAGTACAGTGGGGATCAGACTCAGACACAGTGTAGAACCCAGTACAGTGAGGATCAGACTCAGACACAGTGTAGAACCCAGTACAGTGGGGATCAGACTCAGACACAGTGTAGAACCCAGTACAGTGGGGATCAGACTCAGACACAGTGTAGAACCCAGTACAGTGAGGATCAGGATCAGACTCAGACACAGTGTTGAACACAGTACAGTAAGGATCAGACTCAGGCCCAATGTAGAATCCAGTACATTGAGGATCAGACACAGACCCAGTGTAGAACCCAGTACAGTGAGGATCAGACGCAGACCCACTGTAGAAACCAGTACAGTGGGGATCAGACTCAGAGACTGAGAAATACCAACAAACACAAGAGCCTCGAGAACCTAAAAGTAGCTGCTATAGAAGTTATACGTAGAAAGTACACAGGAGGCATACGTAAAATAATACAGAAGCGTACAGAGACATTACACAGAAAAGGAAAAACAGACAAAATCAATAATAATTAAGAATAAACCATTAAAAAAATCAATACATATAAACTAAAAAATAAGTGGATTGAAAAGCTTCAGCATCATCAAGAAACAGACAGAAGCAAAAACAAAAATAAAATACATGAAGGAGAAAACAAGGAAAACTAACAGACTTGGGACAAAAGCCTTGGAGTGAGAACGCTAGCAGCACAGACACCTGTGAAAAAAAAAAAAAAACAGACCTTGAATCGTAAACAAACACAGACACAAGGAATCGGGAATCGTTAAAACACATGACAGGGCTGTGGCTAACAGAGCATCGTTTGAATGGCGACGCTTAAGTAACTCTAACTTTCAGATGTGAAGAACTTCATGTGACTGGCTTGTCACTCACTCACTGTGTCTTTGTTTTCAGGTCAAAGGAACGTGTAGAGCTCTTCTGTACACATTAATCCTATGTATTGACACATTTAAAAAAATAGAACAGAAGGTGGTAAATGAACCGATGATCCAATTAGCGAGACGACACCACTGAGCTTTTTTTAAATACGTGCAACTGAAAATGCTCAGTAGGCTGCGGAGGTGAAAAGAAAGATGACAGATTGGAATTAATTACAGGGATCGACCTATAGACAGATTCTACTCTTCTACAAAGGCCTTAGACTAGATAGTAGACAAATGCTGTCAAGATTTGATTACATTCAGCCATGAGAACATTAAAGAGGTCTGTACTGATGTTGGATGGTTATTCCTGGATCACACACACCGCTCCAACTCTTCACATAAGTGTTGAATGGAGATCTAACATGGAGAACACATTGTACAATGCACTACAGCCCACTTCTGGGTGGGGGTTAACTCCTCTAGCCAGTGTCCTGGGTGACTTTAGATACTAATACTCCAACAGTCTTGTAATGGCGGCCACTGACTCTCATTGCTGAAAGCACAAACCTGAATTCACTAAAAGAAACCTTGTGGCTGAAACTGAAATCACAAGTCCAGACATAATGAGGCAAACAATGGACATAAAAAATACAAAAAGGAGACAATAAATAAAAGCCTGTCATACATCTGACATGTAATCTTCATAATAGAGCTGGCTACGCCACTTTAAATCTGGCAGCCGTTACATTGTGCTGCTCGAGCTTCTTATTCGGTTTTCCCGTTCCACCTTAAGTGGTACAGCTATAACATTCTGGCACCAGTCTTCCTTAAATAATGGAAATGATGGAAAGTTTGGATAAAAAGATGATGAATTTAAAGCCAGTTTCATCTGTGTTTTGGTTATTTAGATGGTGTTTACTGGAAGAAGTTTTGTTGTTGTAGCCCTTGATAATCGTGAGCAGTGAATATAAATCTCTTGTGTTATGTTCCTGGTAGAAAGTGTGAGCTGTTTCAACACAAATGAGTGTTTATAATTAATTACAGTTGAGGCCTGTTTTATCTGTTTGTTTCTGTCAATTTTTTTCTCTCTGAAAGAGATATTTAAAATTTTTTTGTTGTAAACGTCTGCGGCTGAAATAATGCTTCAACACTTCTATCGCTCATGAGTCAGAGACATAGAGATGAATCACTATTTTTTACAGTCATTTTTTTCCTGATATTTATATATATTTTTGACGGAAATAGACAATTTTCATTATTTTATTCAGTGGTATATTTTCCATGGTTGCTTTACTCATTAATCTAGCTCGTGAATTAAGCCTGGTTGTTGGAGGACGGCATAGTGTTTAATCAGAGCTTTGATGGACGATGTTGACAGTGAAATAAAGTGACAGCCTCAGCCCTGGAGAGGGGTGTTTGGCACGTTCCGTTTTGTTGACAGCGAAAGGCAAGGGGGGGGCTGCTGTTTTCCTCGTTAAAGAATGATCGCGGCGCAGCGGTGGATAGGTTTGCTCGAAGTGTGCCGTTATGTAACATGTTGCAAGGCTGTACAGCTTTGATCCCAGAGGTATCCGAGTGACTGGGCTAATTAGGACCTTCCCTATGGGAGCGTATTACTCCGGTTGTGCTGGGAATGTGTGTCTGGCGCGGGAAGTAGAACCTGAGATTCTTTGCTTGCGTTTGTCGTTGTGATGGTTGTGATATGAGGAAGTGTGGCAGGTGATGGACCAGAATGTTATAATGTGTGCTCATGAGGAATATATGTGCGCATGGAAGTTATATATCGATAGTTATCAACAGATTTAGACCAGTTTTGAAGAGAAGTTGTGGGCCAAAATGAATTATTCCCAATATTGAAAAGACGTTGAAAAACGTTTTCCTTCCTTAGTGACAGCAGCAGCCTCTAGACACTAGATGTTGGAACACTGCTGTGAGGATATGATGGCATTCAGTCGCGAGAGCGTTAGTAAGGTCAGCTAGTGATGCTGGATGATTAGTTCTGGATCACAGACACCACTCCTTCTCTTCCCTAAGATACTGGATGGAGATCTATCACCCCAGAGAACCCAGGTTTACTGCTCTTCCAAGCCCAGCGCTGGGGTTCTTTACACCCCTCTAGCCCACACTTGGCACTGGGCATGGTCCAATTGCCTTAGACCCCTGTGCAGCTGGAGATACATAGTTGAATGTCTGGGTACAGAGTTCACATGGGGCGTCTATAAAGTTTTGGCCATGTAGTGTATTTCAGGATTTGTTACAGGATTGGATCACAATCACAGGATCTGTGTCTCTCAGTCTCTCCCTCTCTGTCACTTAGCCGCCACACTCACACTCTCTCTCTCTCTCTCTCTCTCTCTGTCTCTCTGTCTTCCCCCCCCACCCCACCCCCCCCATGGTAAATAACAGGCCTGCTGTAGTCGTGAGGGTGAGCATGGCGAGAGAAGGGTGCAGTAGCATGCTGATTCCTAAACACACGTCATCTGTTTGGACTAAGGGTGGGAAGTGTGTGTGTGTGTGTGTGTGAGTGAGAGAGAGAGAGAGAGAGAGACACACAGACGGAGCCAGAGAGAGTGTGGACCCCAGCTCGATAGGAGGGACATATCTATCATCAGCGTTCATCACCCAAAGCAAAGCACAAATCACTCGGGGGAGAGGGAGGGCGTCTGACAGTTATGACGCACTCTCATTTGGACGACAAACAAATGCGCACTCTCACGCAGAGGAGCTCTCGCGCCGCTTTCATTTGAAAAATGGGCAGCAAGGCAGAGTCTGTGACAGCAAGATTACAAGATCTGCTTTTCTTCTCACATTTAACAACCGCTTTTCATCGGAGACCTAATTTGGGAATGTGCACTGGTGCATATTCACTTTAAACAGGCTTCCCTTTGAAGTTTTTATAAAAGGTGCTTTTATTAATCTCACTGGAATAGAAAACCTTTTTTTTTTTATCTAGTCCATATTTCACTCCATGTTAGGCCAGGCATTGTAGTGTATTATGGGTGCCATATAATCCTTTATATACCACAGAAAATACATGATATTGCCTGGCAAAACATGACCTATGAATGCAGGAGTCATAGGAAGTAGCACATCTTATGAGTCCTGTATTAGAAATGAATAAGGTGTTATGTGGGACACCAAATACGTGTGTATAGTTGCTCATGAGCTGTTATAATCACATGCACGGCACTTTATGTCTTTATAATGTAACATGATTCGAGTCTTACAAGAGCAAAGAGACGATTGCTGGTGTGCTATTAGCCTTATAGCCATTTTCACAGAGGTGTTTGTGGTATTTCAAAAACAGGAAATGCCCAAAATACCTCCCCTTGTCATTGGAAGGTCTGCTTCATATCAATGTCTTTGTTTACATGTGGTTTTTATTCTGTTATTGTGTTGTACAGAAAATATGGAGGGCAGCTAATTAATGCAGAAAGTTTGGTTCATAAACCATAACACTGGCAGCTGTTTTTCTTGTTTGTTTTAATTAAAGATAAATACTAGATGATCTACCATTAAAAAACAAAGAAGACCAAGAACAATTTTGTTGATTTTAAGAATTATGACTACTTATTTATTCAATGTAACAGGTTAAAGCACGTGAAGTTTAATGAGGCTGTGGGCAGCTCTGTAGAGTTTTGTAACGCCACAAAATGTCTCCCCACCACAAAGACATGCACTCATACAAAGTAAGACAAATTCAGCAGTCCTCCTCTCTCTCTGAGATAGAATACTGTGTAAATGTTGCCGAGTTCAGAGGCATCCTGCTGAGCTTGCGAACTAACCACCGCCGTCACGGCAAACACAGCCCCAGAAACACACACAAACAGAGTGTGTTCCGGGCTTATTTCCTATTATTCAGCCACGCTTCGCACTGAAGAACCTACTGTTCTTTGGTTCCAGCTGGGAGCTCATTTTTGTGGCTCGCAAACCAGTTGATGTCGGTGGAACCACGCCGAACCGTTCCAAATTTAGGATGTAGGAGTCAGTGAAAATGCTCTTCTAGGCCCGGCCCGGTAGGTATTATAACGCCTTATGACTCCATGAACTCAGATGAGATGTGCGGAGCATGTAAGTGTAGCTACTTAAGAGCACTTATGCCAGGCATTATTATAACTGCTTATGAATATATAAAGCCTTACGAATACAGGATTCATGGGAAGTGTCATCTGAGTGCTTTTGTTACTTTCTTGAGATTGCCGAGCCTTCTGTCTCTAGTCATGTATCTTCAGTCTGGTCTGTAGTCTGTTTGTGCTCTGAGAAATGCCTTGATTTTCCTCTTTCAGTCCAGGACTGATGCACTTGATTCAGCTCATGAACTAATAATCAATACATTTGCATATTAAAGCTCCATTCTGAGACATTCTTTGCATAGAAAATCTCTTACACCTAACATTTGATTTGATTATGCAAAATTAATTTGAAATGAATATTAATGTCAACCTAGATTCAATAAGACCATGAGGTATTCATTTCCCATCTCATATTTCAAGAAGGACAGATTAGCAGCGCTTGTACTTTAACAGCGCAGGAGGGTGGGGTACAGTACATCACCAAAAACATTCTTTTATCCATCCATCCATCCATCCATCATTCGTACACTGGCTTTCTCTAGGCTCTTCATCCTATTCAGGGTCACGGTGGGTCCAGAATCATTGGGTGCCACACAGTAACACGCTGTGGACAGAACACCAGTCAATCAATCAAGACAAATGTCAATTTTCGAAAGTATTAAATTATTTAGTGTCCAAACGTTGCCGTAATTCCAGCTTCTGTGTTTTTGGTGAGACATGTTTTCAGTTTTTCCGTAACAGAAGCCTTCTCTGGTTTTCTCTCAGTTCCTCCAGTGATCCTGATGCTGAAGGAGCCTGAGCGCAGACACCACACCTGCATCGAGTTCATCGTCCGGGGCTTTCCTCAACCCACCCTGCACTGGCTCTACAACGGTCAAGACATCAAGAACCCCTACATCCGCATGGAAATGGACGTGTACCAGGACTTCTTAGAGGGGTGCCTCACCTTCGAGAACCCCACACACTACGACAACGGAAACTACACCCTGGTGGCCACCAACCCCTTTGGATCGGTCTCCAAAACCGTCTCAGGACACTTCCTGGAGGCGCCTCCTTTTCCCGAGGATGGTAAGAGACGTCTTTACTGTGTACTTTCACACCTTTAGGTTCTGGACATTACAAAATTTTTGATGCTTTATTTTCTATTAATTCAACACAGTGGTGAATGAATGGTTCTTAAATATTTGATTATAATGGTAGAAAAAGCAGTCCTAACAGAATTGATGTTTTATTTAACAAGCCTTTCGTCTCCTTCCCTTTCTGCCTCTAAAGAAAATCTGGAGGATGGTGAGTATCTCTTTGACATTAAGTCGAGAGGAAAAGTACTGAGTGTAAATACACAGTCAGTCACATCACAATATTCTGACCACCTCCTTGTTCCTACACTCACTTTCCATTCTCTCAGCTGACCACTCAGTGCTGGTGCGAGGGGATCAGACACAGCAGTGGCTACTGGAGTTTTTTAAACACTCACTGCTGGACTGAGAACAGCCCACCGACCAAAAACATACAGCCGACAGCGTCCTCTGTCCACTGATGAAGGACCAGAGGACGACCGACACACACTGTGCAGCGACAGATGAGCTACTGTCTCTGACTTTAAATCTACAAGGTGCACCAACGAGGGAGGAGTGTCTCAGAGTGGACACAGTGTTTAAAACAATAAAGTGGACAGTGAGTGTAGAAACAATAAGAAGGTCATAATGTTCTGATATGACAGAGTATATTAGCAATACATTTTATGCCTTCATGCTACACAACGGGCTCACCTTAAAGTAGCTGGATTCATGAGTTATAAGGGATATAAGGAGATGCTTTAGGACTCGTGGTAAGGTTTGTCAGGCTGGGACCCGCTGTTGTCTCGTGTTGTGGGACGAGTCGGTCTTGAGCTAAAGCAGTGAGGAATGGTGATCATTATCTTAGCGAACCGAGAGCGGATTAAGAGCGGTTTCCTTTTCGCACGACTTCCACAGACGACAGCGAAATGCCTTAAATCTTCCCGAGTGTCCAGGTTTTCAAAGCCGGAATGAAGCGGTGTTCCTGCCATTAGTCCGGTGCGGAATATAATGAGGGAGGAGAGTGAAAAGGGACAGATAGTGTGGTCAGAATGTGACCATGGAGGCCGGCTTAGACCACGGTTGTCATGTCCCTGGTGGAGTGCAGGGAGAATTTCTGCAGAAGTGGAGGATCTAAGTCTAATTGTTATTGAGCCCAGAGGAGGGTGGTCTGCACTGCTGGTGATAGCTGCACTGATACCGCCTGAGCCCACTGTGGCTGTTCCATTGTGGGTCAATTAATTGGCTGGAAATGACTCTTTGATCTTGAGTGCCAAGTCGTCACACTACACTACTGTATTTCTCTCCAGCCAAGAACCGGGGCTGGGGTTCCAGAGGCTGATGGTGTTGTATTGCACTGTTGGTACTTTGTACTAAACCAGGTCAGTGTATTCATTTCAGCAGCCACCAGTGAGTTCAGATAAAGTGGGTGACAGTGGTGTTAGAATATTTCACATTATGGAAAAGAAAAAACAATTTCCTAAAACAGATCATGTCTCTTTCTCTTCATCAGACCCTACACCTGGTAACGATGGCAGTAGATCGGACGAGGACTCTTTTGGGGTAAGGCGGTCATTTTGTCTATGTGAAGTAGCCTTAGTTTTAAAGGAACAGTGGGTAAGATTGGTGTTTTTCCTCATGGGCTATGAGTGTAATTCATATTTACAGCATTTTTGCTGAAATCAATAGGTGTGGTTCCTACCCTCCTCCACAATTTACATAGTGCAGTTTCTGCAGTGCTGAGCCTGGAGTAGCAATAATAGAGGCACTGTTCTCCCTATAACAGCTTAATAAAGCTGTACTAAAGAGTCTCTTTTAATGACA
This sequence comes from Hoplias malabaricus, assembly GCF_029633855.1. NCBI lineage: Eukaryota > Metazoa > Chordata > Actinopteri > Characiformes > Erythrinidae > Hoplias > Hoplias malabaricus. The sequence goes on along the minus strand of NC_089815.1, from coordinate 5,005,909 downwards.
CATTAGCAACACAGGCTACGAGACATGGGTTTATCCACTGCTACAAATAAAGTATGTAGAATAGCCTCCTGCATGTTTTGTTTGATCTGATTTTCAGTGTAGAGTCAACATCTCACATCACACTCAGAAAAGTCTATTACACGTGTCACAACAAGCAAGTCATACACCATACTTCATCAGTAGCCACGTTGTTTCAGCACGATTTAATGCAGTTACAAAGGTATTTACTGCAGTGTTGTCATCACCCTCCCTTTGCTTTCACACGCTGTTTCTGCAGATGTCTATAGCTGTGGGATTGGCTGGATTTGGCTGTGTGTTTCTCATCGTAATGTTCGTGCTGATCAACAAATACGGCAGACGCAACAAATTCGGAATGAAAGGTAAGAGTGTTAAACTTATGTTGAGTTAAAGGGGACATATTCTACCTAGTGAGCGAGTGTGTAGGACTGGCGCCCCCTCCAGGGTGTGTTCCCGCCCTGCGCTCAGTGATTCTGGGTAGGCTCTGGACCCACTGCGACCCTGAACTGGATAAGGGTTACAGACAATGAATTAATTAATTAATATTCTACCTATTGAACACAGTTCTGGCGTCTTAATAAAAGCCACTTTGTCAAAGTACCACAAGGATCAAACCCCAGAGCAGCGTTCTCCCCCTGTATAAACAGCACAGTTCGGAATAGCCACTTTCAGCGCCTGTTCCTTTAAATGATAATGAGCCGCTCACTGTTCACCCCGACACCGAGCACACAGCAGTAAGAAGTGAGGAGCAGAAGCTCTGTTTTTTAGCCGTTTTCGCTCGGTTCTCTTTCTTCTCCGTTCCCGTTTTCTCCATTTTCTCTGCGCTTGCTGTGTCTGTTTTGGACTAAATCAAAACAGCTCATTTATCCCTTGTTTTCTGACTTAGACAGACCCACGAGAACAGACTAGTCTTGTTTCACAGTGTGTGGTTTGGTGGGCTCCAGATTCCCAAATAAATGTGTTCACGCAATGAAACAGTGACTTCTTTTTGAATAATATGTCCCCTTTTAAATTAAGCCTGGTGTTCCTCAACCTTGCTGGTATTTATTTGGTGCCGTATTGTCCCTGTTGTGTAGTTATTCCAGTGGGTAAATGCTAATTAATTGTTGCTGTCACACAGAAGCCTCCAACAACCAAAACACTAGCGGCGCTGAGGGCTATCCACTGTGGTTTGGTAATCGTGACACGTGCAGGTGTTTGGAGACGTTTTCAGAGCTGAGGCAGAAAGCCTGGGAGGAGCGTGAGGGCACTATGGAAGAGCAGAGAAGATTCCCAGCTATTAATAAAGTAAAGGAATTGGAGAATGGAGCTTCTCCCCTGCTCTAGCGGTGTTTACAGAGATCATTGTGCGATGATGAATGTGGATTTTGCCGAGTGATAATTGGACTGGGTTTAGACGCTGTATTTTTTCAGCCGTGTGGCACATCGTCCTGCCTGGTGGGCTTTTGCTTTGGTGGGCCGGCTGAAGCAGCCGGAGAAAGCGTCTCCAGGCTCCGGTCTCTGGGGAGAGCAGTTGGCAGGGCTGCCTGTGTGCCCACATTCTTTCAGTTTACCTTCAGGCTTGTGGTAATATTGCAGTTTGGGCCCAGGTGGAAGTGGCTATTTGCTGAGGGGTCTTTTGGACCCTGAGGGTTAACCTTTAGAGGTCTGGAGCTGTTTCTGGCATTTGGTTAGACTTCAGCCTGCAGCGCTACAGTCCTACCTTCCTCCAGAAATTACATAGTGCAGTTTCTGCAGGGCTGAGCCCAGAGTAATAAAGACAGAGGCTCTATTCTCTAAGGTAGATTACACGTAATCTATCCAGATACATGTATTAAATATCATAACTTTCTCTATTTAAGCCCCTGAGTCCATTGCTGACACTCACCCTGAACATTTTGAGTAAATTAAGAACCTAATTCAAATATCAAAACTACAGTATTAGATTATTATTATAAAGTAGAAAGAATAGATTCTTTTGACCTTTATCTCCATCCCAAAATTACAAGAGAGTCCTAGCATTTTAATTTGATATTTTTTGATCCACTGACACTATTTTACATTTAAATATTCATTATTAAAAGCTTCAGTCTTAAAGGCTAAGCACCACTTAATGAACCTCCATGAATATTTCACATTATTTTAGTTACTGACATATAGAAGTATGAATTAAAATGAAAATAGCAGCTTAATTTGCTTTAAAACTGACAATTTTATTAAATTGACGGAAATTCTTGAACGCGACCGTGACGTCACTGGTGGACAACAGCTGAACAACGGCGCGGTAAAACCCCGTTATGACTGACTGTTATGACAGTATCTAGCTAAATAACCAACATTATTCATGACAATAGCCTAGCAATAAGCTAAACTCAAATGTAGAGGTACCGTTATTCTTGTAAATGTGATCGAAGTCGAACTCGAATTCATCCGACACTATAAACCTCCGTAATGCAGCTACGTAGCCGAGTATAATCTGAGACACCGAGTTTAGCGAGTCAAGCTAACGTTAACTAACACCAACTAAAACAGGCGAAGTGAGTGTCCTTACCCTGTTTACCTCCATGTTACAGAGGCTCTTGAACACCTTTCGTTGGTGTCCTTACATGCCCATATTGTTGGAAAAGCGCCAGTGAAATGAGCTACAGATAACGGAGTGAGCGGATGGTCCTTTCCAAAGTGCCCGTTTAAAGTTGACAAATTTAGTCCATTTTCTGGATATTTTGGGATCTTTGGGCTATTTGTTCACAGATGTCCCACTGTACATTGAATGATTGCAGCCAAAAACAACACACCTTTTCGTCATTTTGCATTAAATTAAGTGCAGCTCTAGAGTTGTTGTCCACCATCTACGTCACAGGCAAGACGCCTGGGGGGGGACCAACTTATTCCTTGAATTAGTAAGAAATAACATGTTTTCTGACTCTCAATAAACACAAGTTAGGAACTCAAACTCCACTGTATTTATTTGTTTGACACTTTCATATCGCTGGTGTTTAGCCTTTAAACGGCAACAATGCGATTAATCACAATTAATTTCAGCTAATTGTGAGATTTATTCATTCTTTTTTTATTTTTATTTTTTTTAATCGATCGACAGCACTAACATTCACACGTTAAACTGGGCACACATTCTTAGCACACTACGAATAGTTTCTTTACCCAGTGGTGGGAATAAAGAAACATAGCTTTGGCAGGATTTTTCTGCCTGTTCTGTGAGCGACGAGAGAGAAACAATCAATATCAAATTACTCCATGCTTTTGTTCTCGCCGGTAACAGCAGTGACATCTAAGGTTTGAGAAAATCAAACAGATAGGAAGAGATGAGAACGATTTTGGTTTGAAGTCTATTCAAGGCTCTATTTCTTGTGTATTTCCTGTGTAAACTAGCATTAGAAGTATTTTTCCCAGGAATTAGCCCATAAAAGCAGTTTGCGCCTCATTATGGCTTTGCCGTATTTCGTCTCGCGGTTGATGGTATCAGAGCTGTTTATTAAAGTGCTGAAAGAAGAAAAAGAGGCGGAAAAAAATATGAAAGGGAACTCGAGCAAAGTGGCAGTTGTTGTTTGAGCTTATCTTTGGAAAGCACGCATCCATCTTTCTCTTTTTATCTCCTAAATGAAATCCCATAGGCCCCTCCCAATTTTCACAGCACCATCAGATCCCTCACCGTGAGCTTGGCTTGTTGTGACGCATTCGGGCTCAGGCTGGAGACTATCAGAGTAGAGGGCCTCATTACACTGTACTTTGCGATAGTCCACAAGGTTGAAGAGCCATAAAAGAACTGACATTCAGACGATGACGTCAATATATAGCTTCTTACAGCATCCCCACGCTGCCGTAATGGGGCACTTGTCCTGTTTTTCTCTTCAGATCAGCTGGAGGTCTCAGCCAGCCATTACCTGAGGCCCCGCTATATTGGATTTATGCCTCACTCAATCGCTCTGGGGCTCTTTTTTTTGGCGCTTGGAGTTTGATCACAGCCTATTCTTGGGCATCCAACAAAATCACAGTTTGTTCCCAGGGTGTATGACAGGTTTTTTCCCCTGTTAGGACCCACTGGATTGCGATTAAATCACTGCAAGATGGCGTGCAGCACCACCTGCGATTGATTTTCCTGCCATTCGGACCTGGCCGATGTTTAGCGACGGCTGCTGCTAATGCTGCAGCGCACAGGGTTTGATTTATTTCTGGCCCTCGGGGTTTGGGTTATAATAGCAGGTTTGGGCTGAGTGTCATGAGAAGTAGGGATATGAGAGAGAGAGAGAGAGAGAGAGAGAGAGAGCAAGGCAATCAACCATTGATCAATACCTGTCTGCCTCTTTGGATCATCCTTGGAAACGTGCGTGTAGGAAAACAGGTCGACTGAGTATTCAGGCCGTTTAGTGAGATGACATTGATTTAATATCGCCTCTGCTAAGTATCTTCAAATATCCTCATCGCTGCCACAGAAGGCCTTCCCTTTGGCTTTTATTCTACATCCCTTCATCTTCGTCTCCGTCCAGGATCCCGTGAAATGATGACGTGACCAGGATGATGAAAACGTTCAGATCAGTTTTGGCGCAGCTTCCGCAAAACGACAAAATATCAAAACTACACTCCGATTTTTGCAAGATGTTATGTTACAAGAGCGGTGCGTAATTCTGACGCTGGTTTACACACATTACAGACATCGAGACGTCCACAATGCTGCACTACACTGGTGCTACACTGAGGATGGAACAAAGCCTCGCTGCTGCATTAAGAACACGCAAAACATGCAAAATGCTGCCAATATGGCACTAATATTATGAGGATTGTTGTTGTCTTGAGCCATGTGTGTGCTCCAGGAGAAGAGTTGAACTTCCTCTTATCAAAGTCCAGAGAGAACATGACATAAAAATAAAATAATCTCAAACAGGACACAGGCTAATTAACGTAATGCACATCCCCTTCGGTACATTACACTGATTTCCTCCCAAATGGGATGTTTTGTAGGAGGTTTTTTTTTTCGTAATTCGTTCTGCTGTTATCCGGGAAGGATATTAAGGACTAGAGCTCCTCGGGCTACGTTTTCCTCATAGTTCTGGTGTTGTGCCATTGTTTTGATGGAATTAGAATCCGATTCTTTTGTCCTGCCTCTGCTCTTTAATTGAATTGCATGATTTTGTCGGAGTGATCACAGAGAGAGACGTCCTGTGGCCTTTTGTATCGGTGAGATTCTATTTCAGACCTGGAGTAATATCTCAGACTGTCACGGGGAGTGGGGCGGCTTTAGTTCAGTAGCAGCAGCAGAAGCAGAAATGATCTGCTGATGACTCATGACCAGCGCATCAGGAACTGTGAGGGTATATTTTTCCCTCCGGTTCTGGGTGGACGTTGGCCTTTATGTTAATGTAAGTGGGTGAGAGATACCCAGAGGATAGATGTTCAGACCCACTGCAGTTTTTATTTTCTCGCTATTTTTATTTATTTATTTATATTTTAAGAGTCACAAAAAATCCAGCTAAATTTGTTTACAGTGGTTCATATAGCATTCAGTATCACATCATGTTGCTGTATTCCAGATATGCAGTTATTACTGTAGGTCAGTAAATGTTTACTGTACGCTATTTACAGTGGTGTTGTTTATGACCAGAACCAATATCATTCAGTCATTGTCTGTAAGCGTTTATCCAGTTCAGGGTGCGGTGGGTCCAGAGCCTACCTGGAATCACTAAGTGCAAGGTGGGAACACACCAGGGAGGGAGCATCAATCCATCACAGGGCGACACACACTCACGCATTCACACCTAAGGATGCCAATCCACCAACCAACGTGTGTTTTTGGAGCGTGGGAGGAAACAGGAGCACCCGGAGGAAACCCACATGGACACTGGGAGAACACACCACACTCCTCACAGACAGTCACCCGGAGGAAACCCACGCAGGCACAGAGAGAACACACCACACTCTTCACAGACAGTCACCCGGAGGAAACCCACACTGACACAGGGAGAACACACCACACTCCTCACAGACAGTCACCCGGAGGAAACCCGCGCAGACATTGCCATTGCCATTATTGCCATTATTAATATTATTGTACCATATTCTAATTTTGTTTGTGCAGAGCAATATTACCATTAACTGTACATACATTACATATAATTGAATTCCCAGCACTGTGATCACACTATTCATTGGTGTGAAACACGTCTCATTCCCGAGACATCAGAGCAGTTATTTACACTTACATTCGTCTCAGAGATCACAAACAGACAGTAACTCTGCGTCTGTTTTATTAAACAACAAGATGAACTCTTTAACTCAAAACAGCATCGTGTTCGTTGTAATGAAACATGTCGGTCAGGGTGTCTTCGGGTTTCTAAAATCATGACCCAAGTGAAATGAACTTGACGAGGAAATAAAAGCCGATCGACACAAATAAACAAAACCGCAGGGAATGCTGGGATGTGCCATCGTCTGTGCTGCAATATCCAGACACAGATTCCTTCTCTTTAGCAGCTAATTAACGTGATCCGACATGAAGCTCGACCTGCTTCATCATTTAGTACAGGACCCTGTGTTTTACCCTAGTGTTTCCACTTGAAATATAAAGACATTTCTACAGCGTGTTCCAGTCTGAAGAGTGCAGAGTTCCACACTGCAGAGATGGAGGAGAGACCTTAGCGGAGGAGTAGGAGTCTGGAACAAGCTCCTTTCCACTGCCCACACTAGCTCCTTGGCAGGATCTCATAACATGAAGAACATCCGGCCAAACGTTCCTCGTCCGCCCCTCACACGTTCTGGCCGTTAGCCCCACCTGCCCGTCAGCGTTTTATCGGCTCCGTCACATGAGGTTAACCTCCCCTCCGCCGTGCTACAGAAAAGAAGCCTGCGGCTGTTTTGCACACACCAGTTAACCAGAGCATTTCATGGCTGACTGACTGGTTTAGCTTCAGCTGGTGATACAGTACACACAGCACAGCGCACAATAACCGCGCGCCGCTTCTGAAGCTAACGTGAAATGTAGTTTCATCAACAGATGGCCAGGCACAAAGAAACAAGAATAAACTGACTTCTGACTGAATAAAGAAACAATTTTTGCATTCACTGTGTCAGTGTCGGCAGCAGCTCCGGATAAACGCCGCATTCTCTTCGCCAGAAGCCAGGACTCTCCCTCTCCATTTTTCAATTTTTGAAAAGATAAGTGGCTCACTTTGCTGTCAATGGATTTTACCTAGATCCCATTCTACCTTGAATTCTGATCTCTTTCACGCGCGTGAACTCCCCACTTTGCGTTTCCGTCACACGCTCAGGAAAGGGAAGAGCTTTGGTGCCAAACACCAGATCTTTTCCAAGTCGAGGAACACACGTGGAATAATAACAGTGAAGAATACATTATTTAAAGAAACAGTAGGTAAGATTGCTCCTGAGGCTCCCCCTAGTGTAATTATTATTAACAGCACTGTACTGAAATCAGTAGGCAGGGTGGGGGTTGGTTCCTACCATCCTTCAAATGATACACAGTGTGGTTTCTGCTGTGCTGAATCTAAAGAAACAAAAACAGAGGCTCTATTCTCTCTATTACTGCTCAGTGCAGCATCACAATGACTTTGATGCAGTAATTTTAAGGGTAAAATAATACGTAGAGTTCCTTTAACTGGGAAGAAATGAAGTACTGCATGTGGAAATGTGTTTGTTATTGTCACCACCTCACTACGCTTAGGGATGTTGTCAGAAACCGTTTGACTCTAAACTGCCCTCTAGTGGATTCATTGCCATTCACAGCAGTGTAAAGGACGCAGAGGTGGTTTGAAATGGACGTATTTGTTGATGTAAAGGGGGTGTACACAAGGCTTTACTGTATAAACATATACTGAATATAACACAGAGGTAAAAGCTCGTTCTGTGGCACGTCTATTTGTGTATACTTATACACGAGGGGTCAGTCCTTTCCACGGGAGATACGTTCACGTGTTAGATCGCCCACCCACGGCATGGCAGCCTGTTATTGACTCCACGTACCGATGCTGAGTTGTAGTGGAAGTCCGCCTCTTAATGAAATGTAAACTAGTCCTGGTTGAGAGTGTTTGCTTTGCGCTGAAGCTGTTAGCAGTGTTTACTTCTTGCGCAGCCGATGCAAAGCGCTTTGCTAACATATGCAGCCTCTCTTAATGATGCTTCACTCCTCTGAGCTGATCGTCTGAAGGATGCCGGGCGACTGACCCTCATTACCGGGGAACGGGGGACGCTGGGAAACAGCCTCTCCAAAGGGTGTGGGGGCCATCCTCTCGCTCTGAAATGGAGATGGAGGTGTGTGTCACGCGGAGACGAGGGGGTCATTATTGGCCGCTCAAAGAAAGCGCACTAAATCAATTTAATGACTGTAGAACGGGCCGATCTCCTCTGCCACAACACCATTAAACATGATTTAGAATGGCGTAATATGCACATGCTTTGATAATGATGGGGGTGATGATATGCAGATTCCTTAACACCACCTTTTAGAGGATTTACGCCTCTCCGACAGATGCCAGGAAGGAGCTTGTCCTGAAACTAGGGTTTTTTCACACCCTTCCCTCTGCCCCTCGCAAACTTCTGAGAAGCGGTTACATAGCGCTCGCTTAAATCGCTAATTTGTGCGTAGCCCCCGGTTCATGTTCGCAGCGAGAACCCGTTTGTTTTATCTTGGTGTTTGTTGCCTGGGTAAGTGGCGGAGGGAGAGAGACAGGAGACAGAGGAGAACTCGCCCATGGGAGACTGGTTGAGGGATGAACAAACATGCTAGCAGACAGCACTAGCTGAAAACAAGGCCACACAGTGTGATCGATGTGGAGCCCCACACTCCACACACTTCCATCGCAGCTGTGGTGCTCTTCCACATGCAGCTAGCCTCGAAACTGACTGCACATGTCAGCCACTGTGTTAGGGATAGCGCATGCACACTTCCCTCATAACTTTGTTTTTGGCTACTGGTGCGCTCCTGTGGACATAGCATGAAATATTAGCAGCACTGGGCTGTGGAGTAGTGGATCTGCTGTGAAGGAGCACTGTGGGGCATTTCTAATCCAGCCATATTCATAGAAATATAATACGATCAATCAGACAAATGACAGAAATGTTCCAGCAGCTGGTGAAGCTAACGAAGCTAACCTAAACAGCACATGAAAGGTTCAGTTCTGCGTCTAAGGTACGCTGCACAAAGGTTTAAGTCGATTTAAATGGAGGTAATTCCTGCTCCAACAATGTGTTTAAACCTGTCACAATAATTATATCACTGATTTATGTAATAACATATGGAAATGTGTAATTATATAATGAACGTCACCAGTCTTTTATTCACTCGCACCGCTCTGTTCTCTGCTTTTGTCTGATCTCTGATCTAGGGCCATGATGTTGATTCGAAAACAGTAGTTTTATTCTTTTTATTAATTTTTATTATTATTTTGTATATAAAAACAATATTTATTTTACAGTTCCAATGTCTGAATTTATTTAATAACTAAACATATGCTTTAACGTGTGCACGCTCCCGACACGTAGGCTGTCCCACCTCTTAGACACCTTAAATAACCTGCCTACTGAGATACCTTAATCTGGCTGAAATTTAAGGCAGTATCGAACTGTCCTTCAGCCGCGGAGGCAATCCCATGATGCAACGCAAGCACAACTCCTGTCTATTTCGCTCTTCTCCCAGAGCATAAATAATTAAAATCCAAATAAAAACAGGAAGACTAGATTCCACCGTGCTGAGACGCTGATGGCTACAGTTATTTCTATTTAATCATTCTATTTAATTCTCTAATAGCAGTGGCTATTGTGACAGGCCTAAACACATGTCCGAGCACTGTTTAATACTTCAGTGAGTCATAGTGCGCCACGGTTCATTTCTCTATTACTGCATTATCATAACAAGTCATATTGAGACACAGAACGACTCAGCAGATCCAAGCCTGGCCTTCTGGATTCAGTTGGAAGCTGAACAAGTGGCTGGTGTATAGAAAGTGTACTGGCGCTCTCACTTCAAGAGCTCACCTGTCCTTAACCGCACCGACCATCACGGTCCGTCACCTTCACCACTGGCTTTGTTCTTGGGTTTTATTTTTATTTTATTTATTTTTGCTTTCCACCAAGGAGTGTAAACAACCCTTAGACTTTGTAACAGATCAGCTGTGTATGTACCTACAGTACGCCACCGCTACCTGCACAATACATTAAAACACAAAAGACAGGGAGTGTGGGGGAGGTGTGCTGCATGCGCTAGCTTTAGCGTAACTGTCATCTATAATAGGCAATTTCTGTGATCGTCATGGTGTGTTGTCACGGTTGTCATGGGAGATGTGGATGTGCTGGGCGAGAGCGCTAGAGGGAGTGAGAAATTCTTTTATTTCCACGCTACATCAGGACCCTCTCACTAACTCCCGGCCAGCATTCAGCGACTGGACACTTGATTTAACTGAAGCACTACAAGCCTCGTTTATCAGCGCACCGTCGCAGTCGATGAAAATCACAGATTATGTGTTCCCACGTACATGGAGGCAAGAACCAGTTTCAAAAATTGGAAGTGATATGCAAATAGAAACAGAATGCAGCGATTTGTAAATCGGCTTTGATCTGTTTTTAAAGGAAAACAGAACAAACACGAGATATTTAACAATAAACATTATTGGTGTCATTGTTTTGGGGCTGTAGCAGCTCTGCCAGCCTGCAGTGATGTCAGAGGAGCGCTACTGGACATGAGTTAAAAATCATGTGTTTATCACCCACTGCTCACTCTTTAAGCCGAATTTAGATTCGTATTCAGCAGCTTTTTGTACGAACCTGCACTTTAAATTTTACAATGACCTCTGGCGCTAGAATGTAATTTCTTCGCCGTTTAAAGGCTAAGCACCAGCGATATGAAAGTGTCAAACAAATAAATACAGTGGAATTTGAGTCCCCCCCCCCAGCGGTGTTCGGAAACTCTAATAGGCATCTTGCCTGTGACGTAGATAGTGGACAACACTCTAGAAGCTGCACTTAATTTAATGCAAAATGATGAAAAGGTGTGTTGTTTTTGGCTGCAATCATTCAATGTACAGTGGGACATCTGTGCACAAATGGCCCAAAGATCCTAAAATATCCAGAAAATGGACTAAATTTGTCCACTTTAAACGGGCACTTTGGAAAGGACCATCCGCTCACTCCGTTATCTGTAGCTCATTTCACTGGCGCTTTTCCAACAATATGGGCATGTAAGGACACCAACGAAAGGTGTTCAAGAGCCTCTGTAACATGGAGGTAAACAGGTGAGGACACTCACTTCGCCTGTTTTAGTTGGTGTTAGTTAACGTTAGCTTGACTCGCTAAACTCGGTGCTCAGATTATACTCGGCTACGTAGCTGCATTACGGAGGTTTATAGTGTCGGATGAATTCGAGTTCGACTTCGATCACATTTACAAGAATAACGGTACCTCTACATTTGAGTTTAGCTTATTGCTAGGCTATTGTCATGAATAATGTTGGTTATTTAGCTAGATACTGTCATAACAGTCAGTCATAACGGTGTTTTACCGCGGCGTTGTTCAGCTGTTGTCCACCAGTGACGTCACGGTCGCGTTCAAGAATTTCCGTAGAGAGCTCGGGTTTTTCCGTCGATTTAATAAAAATGTCAGTTTTAAAGCAAATTAAGCTGCTATTTTCATTTTAATTCATACTTATATCTGTCAGGAACTACAATAATGTGAAATATTCATGGAGGTCCATTAAGTGGTGCTTAACCTTTAAGGTGGAGTTGGAAATGTACAGCTATCTACAGAAACATCAGTGAAGGGTCGTAATATTTTGAAACTATATTAAAGTAAAATAATACAATCTTTACATAGTGTTCAAAGAAGGAAATAATGATGTTGGTGGGTTTCTTTAGTCGTCTCGCCGGGGCGCTCGGGTGTCAGAAAAATCTCAATTTTAAGCTCTGTGTCACCCAAAAGATCTGTTGTCCCACCCCCAGGCAACATCCAGGGACAGGGCTAAGTGACAGGGGCAAGGGGTGAAATGGGATTGGGCATAAGTCTCTTTAGTGCTCAGCTGTCTATCAGAGTCTGATAACAGGACATAGTGATGAAACACAGTGGTAAACCTGTTTCCGTCCCATTTATTTTGAGTGAACTCATATTGATATAAAACAGCGTTCATAAAGAAAAAACATCAGATGTTGTGGTTTTATAATTAACAATTTTTTTACCAGTGTTTTACAAAAACAGCGAGTGTCTGTCTTCAGCTCAGATCTTCATAACAACGTATCGTCAGAGTCTTAAACATGGTGTTTCCACTCGAACGGCCGCCCCGTGGTGGGACTTCACTTTAATGATGTGTAGAACACCAGGCTGAAGGTTTTTTAAAGCGGGGCAGTGTAATTTCACTCACGTTCATCTCGTCCATGTCACAGCTCTAATAACACAGTCCCTGCTCTGCTGTTTCTGCTCCACTAGGAATGAATTGGACAATTCTGGACTCGCTTAGCATGATAATTAGACACAATGGTAAAAGTAATTAACCAACTCAAGCAACCTTGCAAATGATGCCAATTACTTTAAGACGCTAATATGACAGGGAAATGGGACACGGCTCGAGGTCAGTGGACACGTCAGTCAGGAGATTGGAGGCCAGCGTGGCCAGGGTCATGGGAAGCGTCTCACGTGAGGATGCGTTAAATGACGCCACTGTCTAAATAGTTTATAATAATAGTAGGGATAATCATCAAAAGAAAAAATCTCTTCAAAGTCGAACTTACAGTGAAGTTCACAACATTCTTCACTTTAAAAGTGAGTGAGTTATTCATTCATTCATTCATTATCTGTAAGCGCTTATCCAGCTAATCCAGGGTCCCGGTGGGTCCAGAACCTACCTGGAATCATTGGGCGCAAAGCGGGAATACACCCTGGAGGGGGCGCCAGTCCTTCACAGGGCATCACAGACCCACACACACATTCACCTACACCTACGGACACTTTTGAGTCGCCAATCCACCTACCAACGTGTGTTTTTGGACTGTGGGAGGAAACCGGAGCACCCGGAGGAAACCCACGCAGACACAGGGAGAACACACCACACTCCTCACAGACAGTCACCCGGAGGAAACCCACGCAGACACAGGGAGAACACACCACACTCCTCACAGACAGTCACCCGGAGGAAACCCACGCAGACACAGGGAGAACACACCACACTCCTCACAGACAGTCACCCGGAGGAAACCCACGCGCACGGGGGGAAAACACCACACTCCTCACAGACAGTCACCTGGAGCGGGAATCAAACCCACAACCTCCAGGTCCCTGGAGCTGTGTGACTGCGACACTACCTGCTGTGCCATCGTGCCGCCCGCATAATATTTATATATATTTATATTATATTTAAATAAGACACACCCCTTTACCCCAGGGTTATCATCTGATCTAGGTCTGTGTATCTATCTGTTAGAGCTGGACGATACAGCCCACATTCTTTATCACAATATATTTTAATACGATGTAATTCCGATATCAATATCAACAAGAAATAAGCCACAGAACTTTAAAATTGACGGCAATGACCCGATGGCAGCGCCCTGTAACGACCGTCAGTCGTTACATTCTCCCTATTGCGATGTTATATTGATATATAGTCCAGTCCTACTACCTACCTCTCTCACTCTGTTTTATAGCTTGTGTTTGGAGAGAGTGATTAACGGAGCCGAGTTCTGCTGAAGCTCCTCTTTAGATGTATCTGACTGATAGAGTTGGAGTGAATATCTTCCCACACAGCTCAAATCCCCCTGTGCTCGTTCTCACCGTTCATTTGCTTTACTTCAATGAACACTGTAGGTGTTAGGCTAATCCAGTCCTGGGGATTTTGCTCTATATATATTTTCCTTTTCCCAAATTCAGGTGCCAAGGTTGTGTTGTATAAATATTGTATTGACTTTCATTCTTCAGGAGAAGCTCAAGTGGCCCAGAAATACTGTACGACTACAAACACAAATTACACATGTGCCATGTTCAGAGCACAGGCAGAGATCCTGAAAGAGAGGGTGGGGGCAACAGAGAGAGGGGAAGAAAGGGAGGAGAGAGAGAGAGCTGGTGCATGGGCGGATGCAAATGAGTGGTGTTATTTAACAGGAAAAGCGCTGTAGTGTTTGTTGAGGAGCGTCTGTGAGAGATGTGCTCTCAGCATCGCGAACGCTCTCTGAAAATAGTATATAATCGTTTTAATCCCAGATGTGGGAGGGAGTCTCGCTTCTTTTTTAATATCACAGTTTACCCTGGAAAAAAAGAAAAAAGACCAAACCCCCCTGAGCGTGTGTGTGAGGGCTGAAAGTACCCCCCCCCCACCCCCCCACACACCTTCTCCTCGAGGATCAAACAAAGGGACTGTACCGATTGCTAGTCACTCGCTATTTTCTTCTATTTTTTCTTTCCCTCTTTATTATTGCCCCTCTCCTCTTCAGTCGTATCAGCATAAACAGGAGGGAATAGTTTAACGCTCGCCACTTTTCATGTCTAAGCACTTTCATTTGCCTCCTTTTGATGCGCGGGTTTGAATAATAATGCACATCACACGGTAAAAGGGAAACTGGAAATGTGGAAAACACTGCTCCAGGCGGTGAACATGGCCGGGTCATCGCTTCCAAACCAACTCGGGATTTATTAGAGCTGAACATTTGGGGATCTAAGCGACATCCGACTTGGAGGGGTTTTTACACCCCACCCACCCCAATAACAGAGTTTTTCCTTCGGAAGAATAATATTTAACCTCGATAATAATAACCTCGACAGTAACACCTCTGGACATCCTCCACTGTTTCTCCTTCAAATTAGAATCACTTTATTGACCACTGTGCTGCACACAGAGGAGTTTGTCCTCTACATTTAACCCAGTTCATGCAGTGCAACATTTACACACACACTAGTGAACACTAGGGGGCAGTGAGCACACATGCGCAGAGTGGTGGGGCTTCAGTCATGACCCGCCGGCTCTGGGCCAAGTTCCCTAACCACCAGGCCACGGCTGCCACAACCCTACCACAAGTTTTGGAAGTATTTCTAAAGCACTGAAGAACTACACATGTCGTTAAAGTATCAGTACGCTTTAAACCAACTAAACAGCCTGTGACAGGCAGTGGTCAGTGGACTTTAGCTGAATGAACTGCAGAGTAACAGGCAGCTGACTGGATGTCAGGCCGTTACATCATCCCGTGCCCACGCATTTTTATCACCATTTGCTTCTGTTTCTTTAAAAATGGCCCTTATTTGTAAAGAGTGCTTTAAAAATAAATACATTCTTAGTTTCTCAGACTATGCCTCTGCTGTTTGGCAGTTTGTTGGAGTGTAAACTGCCTCAGGAAATGGGAATATGAAAATATATATATCTTATATAGCACTGTTATTGCTGGGAAGCTATAGGTCGTGTGGTGTATCTTCCACACATAGTTCAGTAAGGGAAAGTGTGTGTGTATTTATATCTTTTTCTATAGATTTATGACATTTAGAGGCATTTAAGTGCCACTAGTGTAACATGTTATATATAAATCATGCAGGTTTTTTTTTTTTTTCTTAGAGCCATTTCTAAGAAATCCATTAGTTTTGCTTGATGTGGCCAGGAGATTGCTGCAACAGGGACGTCTTTTAACTGTCTTTGAGAGCAGTTCTGGGAAAATATAAAACAGGACAGAACAGGACAAATAGGATTTGCCGTTGAAGTGCTCTATAATTGCTTTAATTGTTTATGAAATAATCAATGGCATACAACTGATCACAGGCGATTTCCCTTTCCTTCCGGCGGTGAATTATTTTAAAGCCGTTCAGAGACATGACTGACATACACCTGCAGTCCTGTGTTTTCAGGTGTCAGTAATAACCTCCTTTCCGCTCGTAATTTGATAGTGGACCTGAAATCTCTGCTGGAAACGCCAGGCGTCTGGACCGAAGCCGCAGCAGTGGGGGACTCCTCCGAGCATATGATGAAGTTATTTGTCCTGATTTGCGCTTCACGGAACGGCAGAGGAAGAGGCGCTGTGTTTCACTGGCGAACAGCTTCATGTAAAAGAAGACGCTGAAAAGGATGATGGTCAGGGTTTATTGAAAATCCAAACAAGAACTGTTTGCTTTCCCTCAAATGCCGATAAGCCTCGGGCGATGTTCTGTAGCCCCCTCATTAAATATTTATATTTCGTTTGAATGAGTCGAAGGTGTGAATGTTCTGTGTGCAGGGTGCTGCAGGAGCGTATTCAGACGTATGCGACCGTTCTCATAGAAACGCAAGGCTGCATCTCGGCTCGGTGATTGTTGATTATCTAACTGTGAGTTCTGTATGTTCGTTGTGGAGCGCCGGAGCTCATGACTGTGTGTGTGTTTCGGTACTGCCTTGACTTCCAGGCTCACATCACAGCGAGCCTGGAAAATAATGTCCGTTAAAATAATGTTGTTTTAACGAGCAGTTTGGACGGTGAGTGTACGTTATACTCAGTTTTGATTTTCAGTTTAAAAACTGTTACATGACCTTGATTTGACTGTAATTCATGTTTAAATATCACTGCTATCCTCACCTGACTACACTGACGTTTGGCACATGATCTGAACGATAAGTATGTGTACTATTTTATAGGTGGGTGGGGGGGGGGTACATGAGCTTTGCCTGACGTAAACAAGGACTACTGACGTGCAGACTGACCAATTAAATGTTTACAGAGAAGGTTATCGACCAATAACGGTAGCTCTACAGTCAGACCGTCCAATCAGAAGATTTTCGGCTACTTCACCACGCCCCCTTCTCACTCAAGTGAACCAATCGGAGTAGGGGAGGGCGGGACTAGTTTGTGAACGGAACTTCTCGAAGTCCTATGTAAGCTCTAGAAAAACTTTTGTGAAAGTTTGTGAAATTCCGCCCGGACATAAAGTCTAAAAAAGAGGAGATGTCCGGGTAAAAGAGGACGTCTGGTCACCCTATATTCAGGGATCTAAATTCCCGTTGCCTGCTGCCTATGGCCACGTCATTTCACATTTAGGTCGCTAAAAAAGAGATTGTATTTTGGGATAGGACTTTATATTGTGGCTTTGTTCCCAGTTTTAAACAATCACTAGAGCAGCTTAGTTTTCATACATTCATAAATCTACAACATTAAGTGGAAATCTCTATTGTGGGCAACACCTTCTAAATTTTATAAAAATGTTTTTGTTGGACCACCTACTGGGCCGGGCCTGGACTGACTGCCTGAGTCCTAATGTTGAAATGCCCGTTCACAAGTAGGAACGGTTTGTTCAGCCGTATTTCACAAAGAGAACTTAAAGTGGCGCTACTACACCGTCTGTTGTTAGTTCATTTGGAACCATTCGGCACGTATCCACTGACAAAAACTGGTTTGCAAACTAGTTCCCTAGAAAAATGAGTTCCCAGCTGGAACCAAAGAACAGTAGATTCTTCAGTTATTATGTCTGCGAATAATAGGAAATAAGACAGGAACACACTCCGTTTGTGTGTGTTTCTGGGGCTGTGTTTGGTGCGACACCATGCCCAAGCCTTGGTGGTTAGTTCGCAAGCTCAGCAGGACGGCAACATTTACACAGTATTATATCTCACAGAGAGAGGAGGAATGACACTATTTTCATTATGATCCCACGCCTGAACGATTTGATCAGCATTCGTCGAGTTTAACACGACCGTTAGCTAAGTAAAGGTCTCTGAGCGACTCTTCGCTGCCTTCTGTGGCGGCTGGTTTACTGAAATAGAGCCTACGTGTCAATGGCTGAGTGTAAAAATTGATCAGATTATTATGATGATTATGTAAAAAAAAAAAAAAAAAAAGGTTGAAGCTCATATGGAAAACACCTGTAGCTCGAGTATGGATTTGAGAAGGATGTTATGTTGTGTGAAGCATGAAGCCAGTTTCCACGACAGACCGACACTACACTCTCATTCTTTAACTACAGGAACTCGGTCAGGAAACACTCCTCAGGAACACGGCTGCAGCTTTGAGCTGAAAACAGAGCTCTGACCTTCAGTGATCCAAATAAAAACCCAGATCAAAGCCTTATGAAGATGGAGGAGGGTCAACAGGATGCGATTATAAAAATAAGTGTTCTACACTATACTGCAGTACAGCACAGAAATAATCGTGACTAGCTGCTTCATTATGAGAGGGACCCTTCAGAGACGTCTGGATCCTATCACCTCCACCGTTAACCATTCTGTCAGGGATGAAGTATTTGGAATTTCTCTAATGCAGCCTCCATATTGTTTCCTCCCACGCTTCAAAAGCACACGTTGGTAGATGGATCGGCGACTCAAAAGTGTCCGTAGGTGTGAGTGAATGTGCAAGTGTGTGGTGCCCTGCAAAGGACTGGCGCCCCCTACAGCGCGTGTTCCCACATTGCACCCAGTGATTCCGGGTGGGCACTGGATCCACCGCGACCCTGAACTAAATAAGGGCTTACAGACAATGAATGAATATCGAGATAGTTCCATTGGCTTTTATTATGTTTCCTAATACTACAGTGATGTGCTGCTAATGCTACACACAAACAAACAAAAGAGTGAACACATCTACATAGGATTCCCTGTGCATCCCGTTGAATATTCAGATATTATCAAGTGCATCGTTCAGAGAAATGTGTTAAACGCAACCCTGGGTGTTGAATTATTAAAGAGAAGCGATGGTGCTGTAATCTTGATGAAGTGTGTACATAGCCATGTGTGTGTGCTATTGGCATTTAACCCCAACTAAGGGTGCGTTACTCAAGCAGCTTTGGAGCAGCAGTCAGAGAGAGTTCAGCAGTTTTCCAGCTCTGTAAGCACCTCGTTGTAAAGGCGATGACACAGACACTTAGTTGGTTGTAGAAGGTCCTCCCATAATACTTTGTTTTTAATATTTAATTTTATATATTAAATATTTAATTTAATATTTGTCATTGTACAACGTACGACAAAATGTGTCTTTCGTATTTAACTCATCTGTGGTAGTAAACACACACACACACTAGTGTACTACGGGCTGTGAACACACACCCAGAGCGGTGCCCGGGGAACAGTCGTGGGTTCCATGCCTTGCTCAAGGGCCCCTCAGCTGTGGATTCAGTGAATAGGACAGTGCTGTTCCTTCACTCCCACCGCCCACATGTTCCCGCCAGTCTTGGGAATCAAACCGACGACCTTACAGTCCTCTTCCCTAACCTTTAGGCCACTGCTCCCCATTATTGTAGTATTATATCCCACAATATCAGAATAACCCAGTATTAGAGGCTTTATTTAGCGACGTAAACACAGCGTCACTGCTGTTGGACTCAGGCGGTGTATTCCATTTGATTTGTGCTGAAACATGTATTAAATATCACAACTAACTCTCGCTCCTACCCTTCCTCCCACACCTCTCTTTTCCTCTCTCTCTCCCTCTCTTTCTCTTTCTCATGGCCTCTCTCACACACACCTCCTGTTTCATCGTCTAACCTGTATTATCTGTGTTTGAGCCACAGGCTGCGCTGTAGCGTTCATATTCTCCTTTAAAGCCTCTGTGTTCGATGCTAAATCTCTCTCTGAAACTTTTACTCAGCAAATGAAGAGACTGTAGTTCAGAAATCAACCAAACTACATTATGTTTTATTATAAAGTAAAATAATAAGAGAACACTTTCCTGTGGCCAGTTTGTCACACATTTATCTCTGTCCCAAAACTACAGGAAAGTGCTAGAATGTTAACTTTATTGTTGACATTTTTTAATCAATGGACACTACTAATAAAACATCATTTTACTGTGTTGATCTTACATTGATTCTTTTACATTGGTTGTTCTCCCTGTGTCTGTGTGGGTCTGTCATTGACTGGACAATAAAGGTCACAGGCACTGGGCTCGGTGGAAAACGAACTGCTGGAAAGTACAAGTTGTGGTTTAGTGTTGCCCCAGATAAGACACTGGTGTCGATTAGTGCACAAAATACTTGAGCAACTGGGTTCCACACAAATCTACCAGCATTCACCAGCATTATGTTCTGTCAGTAATGGATTTATTCTTAAGAGTGTTGTTACAGTGTGTGGTATGATGAGAAACATCATGTGGTGTGTTCTCCCTGTGTCTGCGTGGGTTTCCTCCGGGTGACTGTTTGTGAGGAGTGTGGTGTGTTCTCCCTGTGTCTGCTTGGGTTTTCTCCGGGTGACTGTTTGTGGGGAGTGTAGTGTGTTCTCCCTGTGTCTGCGTGGGTTTCCTCCGGGTGACCGTCTGTGAGGAGTGTGGTCAGTTCTCCCTGTGTCTGCGTGGGTTTCCTCCGGGTGACTGTTTGTGAGGAGTGTGGTGTGTTCTCCCTGTGTCTGCGTGGGTTTCCTCCAGGTGACTGTCTGTGAGGAGTGTGGTGTGTTCTCCCTGTGTCTGCGTGGGTTTCCTTCGGGTGACTGTCTGTGAGGAGTGTGGTCAGTTCTCCCTGTGTCTGCGTGGGTTTCCTCCGGGTGACTGTCTGTGAGGAGTGTGGTGTGTTCTCCCTGTGTCTGCGTGGGTTTCCTCCAGGTGCTCCGGTTTCCTCCCATGCTCCAAAAACACACGTTGGTAGGTGGATTGGCAACAAAGAGAAAAAAAAAAGGTGTCCATAGGTATGAGTGTGTGAGTGAATGTGTGAGTGTGTGTTGCCCTGTGAAGGACTGGCGCCCCCTCCAGGGTGTATTACCGTCTTGCGTCCAATGATTCCAGGTAGGCTCTGCTGTACAAGCTCTAGGTGCACAATTGAACATCAAGGTCTGCAAGTGGGTAAGTGCCTGGCCTTCCCTCGCTTAGGGACAAAGCCACCCTGTGTCCCCAGGCTGGAGTGTCCCTCACCAGAGCAGTCTCTCTCAAGTCTCACAGTTCCATCTTGGTCTGCGGGGCTGGATCAGTGGGTCCCCCTGTCGACAGGGTGTAGCTTAAAAGGTTCACTCATCATTCGGAGTGCTTATATATCCACAAACAAGGGCCTGCCGTGCGTTGTACGATGAATCATATCACAGCAGTTTAAAAACAACAGCAGAGTATTCCCTTAATTACTGTCCGTCTTTGTACAGTACACGGAGGAGCTCGTGCGGGTGTGTGTTTCCTGAGGTCTCAGGGTAACCCTACTTACGGACTCGCTTTGTTCCAGCCACAAAAAAAACTCCTACTACAGTTCTGTCCTCTGGGGCGGAATATGCTGAGACAATGCATTCCTCAGCCACCTGCTCCGCTACTTGAGCGGACTCAGACAATAATTACATTTGCGTTCAGCTCCGCGACTGATTGAGCCCATTATCCTAACCCAGATTCGGAGTGACATTGGCTCACCTCCGCAATTGCTTCTCCTGCCTTCAATCAGCCAGCCATGCACACTCTGTTCCTCACAGCACCGGGCTGGATTTGTAAGCCCCTCTAAGTGGTGACTGGACCTGTAACAGCACTATGGCTTGGGGGCAGCATGAAGGTTTTATTATTTTTTTATGTATTTATGTTCTTTTTTTTTTTTCCTTCACTGTGATTTCCCGTTCCTTTGTGTGCCCTGCAGACACAGTGAAGACCTATATTTCCACCCCGCTTTCATCACACTCAGGGAGCTTGAGGGTCTCCCTGATATAATCAGACCACCCTGTTATGTCCTACTTTTGAAAAGTGATTGACTGTTAAGTTAAAGAGTGGTAAATGAAAAAAGAGGTGTATCAAATGGGTGAACATCCTTGGCCTGAATCTGCAGTGCGTACAATGCTTCCTCAGCCTCATCCTCCACTGGAGGGGGAGAGGCTTTTGATCATTAACAGAGTCCTCACACTGACAGAAAGTTGAGAGATATTGTGGAACAAGAGCGGAAACAAAATGAAACAGAACCACTTCAGTTAAGATGACACAGTTAAAAAGAACCTCTTTTTCCGCTGGTGTGGTCCTGGCTCCGCTGAATCCTGCCGACGGAGAATACTTTAGTTGTTCTTTCTCTTGATGCGACTGTTTTATTACACCCTCTTTTCCACCAGTGAACCCACTGTGTTCTGGGTCCTAATGAAATTACTCTGACCTGCTTTGGTGAAAACACCACAAGGATTAAACATCACAGCCTCACTGTGGCAGGTTTCAGCTCCTGTTCCTTTAAAACGACGACGAGCCGCTCGCTGTTCGCCCCGACCCCGAGTGCACAGCGTTGAGGATCGAGGAGCTGAAGCTCTGTTTTTTTAGCCGTTTTTTTATTGGTTCTCTTTCCATTGCAATTGTCTTTGTTTTTACTCAGTGCTCCTGGGTCCAGCGCTGTGATTGGAGAGACACAAACAAGGGGGCGGAGCAATTGTAAAGTTTCAACCCTCTATGTGAGAGGCAGCACAAGATCAGTACGGCTCGTTTATCCCATGTTTTCTGACTTAGGAAAACCACAGAAAACTCACTGGGTTGTTTAGCTTCACAGTGTGTGGGTTGGTGGGCTCCAGATCCCTGTATTAATGTAACAGTGCAATATGCAAATAAGGTTGAAAGGAATTGATAGATATGATAATAAAACCTTGTAAGGTGCAGCTGAATGAACGGGATGTTGTGTTTATTTAGCATTAACATTACTTAAGCTTTACCTGGCTAAGCTAACTTTGCCTGATGCTAAACCTTCAGCCTTGGTTCTATCAAGAAGACAGTGTAGGGCCTGTGTGTGGGCCCCGTTTCAGAGCCAACCGTTCTGACAGGTTTTATTTCAATTATTAAGTAAATATATCTGCAGATTCAGCTGGAATCGTGAGCATATGTTGGGGGTGGAAATGCCCACATTCACACATTCGCAAATAAAAGAGTACTGATTGAGGGAGTCCTCTGAACCATGTACGTTCCTCTAGTCGCGGTGCTAGGACTAGCGTAGGTTATTCTTAATCAACGCTTAAGTATCTGCATTAGCAACTCTTCTCCCAGGTCATCAACCCGCAGCAATTAAGCAGCATGTCTCCCACACGTCTCGAGCGCGCTCCGATTCTCTCACACGAGGCTAGGGCTGTTTTCTTTTTCCCGAGGCCCTCCTGCCTGGAGCACTTTTGTTGTCAGACAATGGTGTACCTGATTCAATTAATCAACCTTTCGTCAAGCCCTTGATTAATTGAATGAGGTGAACCAGTGCTCAGTAAAAACAACAAAGTCAGAGATTTAATTGCGAGTGGAGGAGCAGACAGTCTGACATTGACTGGACAATAAAGGTCACAGGCACTGGGCTCGGTGGAAAACGAACTGCTGGAAAGTACAAGTTGTGGTTTAGTGTTGCCCCAGATAAGACACTGGTGTCGATTAGTGCACAAAATACTCGAGCAACTGGGTTTCACACAAATCTACCAGCATTCACCAGCATTATGTTCTGTCAGTAATGGATTTAGTGGTTTTCCTCCGGGTGACTGTCTGTGATGAGTGTGGTGTGTTTTCCCTGTGTCTGCGTGGGTTTCCTCCGGGTGACTGTCTGTGAGGAGTGTGGTGTGTTCTCCCTGTGTCTGCGTGGGTTTCCTCCGGTGACTGTCTGTGAGGAGTGTGGTGTGTTCTCCCTGTGTCTGTGTGGGTTTCCTCCGGGTGACTGTCTGTGAGGAGTGTGGTGTGTTCTCCCTGTGTCTGCGTGGGTTTCCTCTGGGTGACTGTCTGTGAGGAGTGTGGTGTGTTCTCCCTGTGTCTGTGTGGGTTTCCTCCGGGTGACTGTCTGTGAGGAGTGTGGTGTGTTCTCCCTGTGTCTGCGTGGGTTTCCTCCGGGTGCTCCGGTTTCCTCCCACAGTCCAAAAACACACTTTGGTAGGTGGATTGGTGACTCAAAAGTGTCCGTAGGTGTGAGTGTGTGTGTTGCCCCGGTGAAGGACTTACTAACATGACCATTTCTTTCAAGGGCTGAATCTGAAATATCTCCCTCCACACTTTGTAGTGCACAGTGTTGGTCATAAAATAGGTTTCTGCACTAAAACTGTACATTGTTTGTCAGATAATTAAAACAAAGCTTCAAATCCCTCTCTCAAACTTTTATTGCGGTGTCTGTGTGTTATTCTCTGACTTCGAGACACTGACCACAGTCCAATTAAAAAGCCTTAAAGAAACACAATTTTATTTTAAAATTACAGCTTCACGTTTACTGGGGAGACTGCGGGAGCTTCTTTCATTGCTACTCTGGGCTCAGCACTGCAGAAACTTTACTTAACTTTCTGAGGAGGGTAGGGAAACACAACCCCCTCCCTCCCCACCCCCGCTCCTTTCAGGACAGTGCTGTAAAAGTGAATTCCACTGTACAACTGTAGGGGGAGCCAAGGAGCAAAAATACAAAATCTTACCTAGTGTTCCATGAAGCTAAAAGGGCAGCAGCACTCTCCGGAATATATAAGCATCCCGCTGCACTCCCCTGCAAATTACTCGAGAACCTCTAGCTATGTTTGTGGTTAAAATGCAGCATGAAACGTGCAAAATCCTGTATGATAACATCCCACTGCTTCAGACGAAGCCTTAAACATTAAAGTTACGACACACAGCAGTGGATTCTCTCATTAAACGAGCCCTGGCACAGCAGCCAAGATCGTGACAGTCTCAAAGACTGCGTACGGCGTACAAAAACATTTTGATTGGCACAGCAATCAGATCTATTTCATGCCGAATCAGTGCTACGTGAGAAATAAGGGAAAAAATATGTGCCTCAAGCTATCATCCTGATAAAGACAAAAGGTGGCTTAGGTTTAAAGGCACAATCATGGGATTGCGTGACAACAAAGGGCCAGCCCCCAGCGCTAAATTCTCGAAAACACCGAGGGGGCAGAGATCTGGTTAAATTTTCCGTTTCCGAGCAGTAAATGCCAAAGTACCAAGAATAACTTCACACAGTATTTGAACCAGACTGAATGGTGTTGGAGCGATGTATTTAGAGCTGGGATGGACCACACCACACCTGCTCTGCGTGGGGGTCCTGGCCAAGAGCAGGGTGAAGGGGGGGTTGCAAAGTATGCAGAGCGACAGGTGGGCTACAGTCTGTAGCTGTAGCGCTTCAGAGTGCAGCTCTCTGGCCAGCAGCGCTGATGAAGTGTAGACACACGGAGGTGTATATATGTTTATGATACTGCCAGTGAAATGGCTTTGTGCCGTGCTCAGGGCTTCTCCGGCAGGACGTGTGAAATCCCGGTGTGTGTTTACCTCCCTGCTATCTGCCGAAATAGCTTCTTAAAAGGCAGATTCTGCTCCAGTTTAAGCACACAATAGGCGGAATGTGTTTTTTGTGCTGCCGGGGACATGGCGCTGTGAGCTGAATGTGATTCAGTGGCGGGTGTTTGCTGTGCTCTGCTGGAGCGCCGGCGTCTCAGGGCACTTCCAGGGTCTGATCGATGGCAGCTTTACAGTGGGCATTGGAACCGTCTCATTTTTCCGCTCCTTCCCTCCGAGCCGGTAATAAAAGGTAAATGTTTAATGGCCTGGGCTCAATCGCCGTACACCACCCTAGTGCTTCCAATGATGCCGTATTATCCGCTTTCAAGCACCTTCTTCTGTTTAACTGGCCGGAAACTGACAGACGAGACCTGACTGTAACCTCCAGCCTGAGGGAGACCGAGGCCTTGCTGCCGGTTTGGACTCACTGTGGGTTAAGTGGTTGTTATGATTGTAAAAGAACTGGGCAACTGATGATGTGGTCACCGTCACAGCAGCACACCTTAGGCTTCACTCAGGTGTGTGCTGATGGTTATAATGCAGTGTGATCTTTTACGTTTTAGAATGTGTACGAACAATTTTGAAAGAAACGAAGATATTTTCTGATTGTGAGTTTGTAATGGTGAACGAATGAGTTACACATTTACGTCGATTTTCTAAAACCCCTAAAGCACAGAGTAAATGGCCTCTGTTGTTGCTAAATTGTGCTCAGCACTTCAGAAACTGCGCTATGTAACTTTTAGGAGGGGAGGAAAAACACACCCATCCCTCCACTTTGAATTCGGTACGGTGCTGTAAAAGTGAATTACACTCTGCCGCTGTAGGGGGAGCCCAGGAGCAAAAATACGCCTGTACACTCACCACACATCAGCTGTAGGGGGAGCCCAGGAGCAAAAATACGCCTGTACACTCACCACACATCAGCTGTAGGGGGAGCCCAGGAGTAAAAATACGCCTGTACACTCACCACACATCAGCTGTAGGGGGAGCCCAGGAGCAAAAATACGCCTGTACACTCACCACACATCAGCTGTAGGGGGAGCCCAGGAGCAAAAATACGCCTGTACACTCACCACACATCAGCTGTAGGGGGAGCCCAGAAGCAAAAACACACCTGTACACTCACCACACATCAGCTGTAGGGGGAGCCCAGGAGCAAAAACACACCTGTACACTCACCACACATCAGCTGTAGGGGGAGCCCAGGAGCAAAAATACGCCTGTACACTCACCACACATCAGCTGTAGGGGGAGCCCAGGAGTAAAAATACGCCTGTACACTCACCACACATCAGCTGTAGGGGGAGCCCAGGAGTAAAAATACGCCTGTACACTCACCACACATCAGCTGTAGGGGGAGCCCAGGAGCAAAAACACGCCTGTACACTCACCACACATCATCTGTAGGGGGAGCCCAGGAGTAAAAATACGCCTGTACACTGACCACACATCAGCTGTAGGGGGAGCCCAGGAGCAAAAATACGCCTGTACACTCACCACACATCAGCTGTAGGGGGAGCCCAGGAGCAAAAATACGCCTGAACACTGACCACACATCAGCTGTAGAGGGAGCCCAGGAGTAAAAGTACGCCTGTACACTCACCACACATCAACTGTAGGGGGAGCCCAGGAGCAAAAACACACCTGTACACTCACCACACATCAGCTGTAGGGGGAGCCCAGGAGTAAAAATACGCCTGTACACTCACCACACATCAGCTGTAGGGGGAGCCCAGGAGCAAAAACACACCTGTACACTCACCACACATCAGCTGTAGGGGGAGCCCAGGAGCAAAAACACACCTGTACACTCACCACACATCAGCTGTAAGTTGAGAGGAGACGAGAAGGAGTGGCCGAACCTGTTTTTTAAAGATGGAATGATCAGGAGCCAAGAGCTGACCACAGTGGCAGGTTCAGCTGGACATTAGTGTGAACCCCTGACCTCAGAACGTCAGGACCTTGGTCCCCAAGGCACAGGGACCACCACAGTGCCCCCTGTTGGCCTATCAGCACCACTTGGAGGCCTGGCTTCACTGGGTCTGTTTTAGTGTTACGAGTTATTCCTTGGACATTGATGACATGTTATTTCACAGTGGATACTATAGGAGTGTATACATTTATAACAACTACAGGGGAGCTGCCTAATGCTTGTGGTATAAACTTAGAAACAATGTCACATTCGTTGCAATGTTACAGACAGCTGTTGTGGCGGACTTCACTTAGTTTACTCCATCACCGTGTCAAAGCCCCAGCAAACGAATAAAGCTGTTGTTGTTGCGTTTGTTGTTAATATAAAGTGGGGATGCTGTTTCAGAAGATGGAAAAAATGCTGCAAGACTGACGCTACAGTGGCTCTCTCCTCCTAGGAGGCATGTATATTGCATGGTGTTTTGTGGATCCTACTTCTTTCTTTGCTCACATGTGGCTCAGCCTCCGTAGGCTTTCTCTAGTTTATGCTCTGCTCCTCTCACAGATTCTGTTTGACAAGTGTAATTCAAAACAGCCAACACCAGCTTCTAATTTCGTACCATTTCTTGGGATCGTTTATATAATTTCACATTGCCGTTTTCAGTTGTACGTTGATGCCGACGTGCAGTAAACTCCTGCAGATAAAGGCTGGTAATGTTCATGCTCTCCACGGCTCCTCAGTGGTCCACAGTATGTTTTAACGTTGGCTTCACTCATCCGATTCCCTCTCAATCCGTTCTTTTGCCCTCCGTGATTCTGCTTATGAATATGTATGAGAAACATTCACACGCCTTACAGGTTTCATTAAAGGTGTCATGCATTTCAGAGACGAACCGTGAGCCGAAACAAGGCACGCCTCTCAGGTTTGGGTTTATACGAGCAGAAATCTATTTCTTCTCTTACTCCTCGGCTTTGCGGCTTTTTATACCTCCATAAACAAAATGAACAATAGAGCTGATGGAGGAGTCATAAATTTTCCGTGGCCTACTTTGTGAAGGACCATAAATATTGACTGCTTTTCCCGCCCTGGTCTCGGCTACAGTAACGTTTAACTGAAAACACAAAGGAACGGTTAGTACTACAGTAAACTGAAGTGTTAGTAATATCAGAGCCCAGGATTTACTTTGTGTGAGACGTTTACTGTCCCTGTGAGGAATGACACTCCCGTTCTCCGGCACCGCTCCGGCGAAACCAGGGATCTTCAGGGAAATCTACATTAGATTAGAAACTTCAGGATCATCATCTGCACCAATTCAGCAGTGGTGCGTTTGTCCAGATTCACTCGTTATACGCGGTACGGCCAGCGTGTGGACACGGGTCATACGGCGTTTCTGTTTCTTTCCGCTATGGTGCAGCATCAGCCTCCACTCTTCTAAAAGTCTGTACACTAGAT
This sequence comes from Hoplias malabaricus, assembly GCF_029633855.1. NCBI lineage: Eukaryota > Metazoa > Chordata > Actinopteri > Characiformes > Erythrinidae > Hoplias > Hoplias malabaricus. Next base: position 4,977,472 of record NC_089815.1, on the reverse strand, counting down.
GATGGACTCCAACGGTCCGCGACTGGACTCCTTGACTGTGTTCTGTTGAGGCTCTCGGAGCTGGTTCTAATTTGGGCAACACTCCGGAGTGACGGAGGGTGAATTAAAAGCAGCACCAATGTGGACCTACTACTATTGTTTGGAGCTCTGTATCCCCCTGGAATTTCATGTGCAGCTGCTCCAGAGAATTTAATTCCGAGTTATGTGCATATAATTATCCATCCATCCATCCATTATCCACCGCTTATCCGGGTCCGGGTTGCGGGGGAAGCAGTCGGAGCAAAGAAACCCAGACCTCCCTCTCCCCAGCCACCGCCTCCAGCTCCTCCGGGGGTTTACCGAGGTGTTCCCAGGCCAGTCGAGACATGTAGTCTCTCCAGCGTGTTCTTGGTCTGCCCCGGGGCCTCCTCCCCGTTGGACATACCCGGAACACCTCACCAGGAAGGTGTACTGGCATATAATTGTAAAAATTAAAAAGTGTATCTACAAACTTTCAAAGGAAGTCAGTGTAAAAAGATTTTATTCCGAATCATTTCGAAGCATTTCTATTGGTCTATTCTTCATGAAATGAATGGTGGAGGACAACTGCTGTGTTCAAATGATGTAGTAATCTAAACATCCACAAAAACGGACATGCATTTTTTTTTTGGACGGCGTCGATGTGATGTTACATACCACATACCGTATCACCTACAGGGTCATGACCCATTTTAGCACGTCGTTTTTGCCCTGTGAAGGACTGCCGCCCCCTCCAGGGTGTGTTCCTGCCTTGCGCCCAATGATTCCAGGTAGGCTCTGGACCCACCGCGACCCTGAATTGGATAAGCGCTTACAGATAATGAATGAATAATAAAAACTGTAAAATGAAATTCTCGCCTTCTCAGGACAGGTGCCTCGTGTTCAGTACGAGGGGGGAGATGGCGGCTGTGCATGAAAGAGCTATTCCACCAAGCTATTAAAAGTATTTGCACCACTTTAATAACCTTTCTCAAGCATCTCCACTCAGAACTGGAATGAATTCTACTATGTGCATGTGTTCGTTATTTTAATCCATTATCACTCCGTCTTCTGACCATCGCTTTACTGATTTCTATCAAAACAGAATGACAGTATAATCTGCTAATCTTATTTATTTCATCTCTCACACCACAGAGCGGCGCACGCAAAAAAGACGCAGGGCAGAGTTGATCTCAGAGAGGCATTGTGTCACATTTTGTCCTCTAATTGTGTTCCTGTAATTGATTTGTTGGGCCATGTATATATATTGCCCCCCTGAGTGCAGCCATGAAGAAACCGCAGTTGGAGAAGGCAGCTGTGTTTCCGCTCGACCGCTGATGGGAGCTTGTGTGTTTGCGGAATTCGGAATGTGCCTCCTGGCTACTGATCACATGGAAATCTTCATATGTTCTGAAAAGGCTTTCAGCGTTAGGAAGGTCTGAAAATGAATGAGGCGGGCGCGAGGAGGATTTTAGATTTTAAAGCAGAGCTGAGGCTCTGAATCTCTGCAGTCTGTGAAAAGATGAATCAAACATGGAGCGAGTGGAAGGTGGAGTACATTAGAGTGAAACAGGCAGCTCAGCTTCAGCGCCTCCAAAATCACACTCAGGATCAAAGCCCCTCCACGAGGTTGGGTTCACCGAACCTTCTGGAATCGGTTCTAAACGGCTTTGTTTTGTGTCCTCTCGCAGGTCCGGTCGCAGTGATCAGCGGCGAGGAAGACTCGGCCAGTCCTCTTCACCACGTCAACCACGGCATCGTCACGCCCTGCACGCTGGACGCCGGACCGGACGCCGTGGTCATCGGGATGAGCCGCTTTCCTGTCCTGGAGAATCCGCAGTACTTCAGGCACAGCCACACCTGCAACAAGCCCACCACCCGTGAGTACACCGTCCTTCACCGTCCTCGTTGTGGTCCTTTTATTTAAAAAAAAAAACTAACCCAACAGATTTCTAATACAGAGTTTTCCCCGCATCCTTAATGTATTCATACAACAGAAGCAAAGCCTTATTAGCTTCTTTGGTTTTTGCAGTAGAGCTAAGAAGTAGTGGAAGGCAGTAAACAAGCAATTAGCACTGTGCTAACTGCATGCCTAAAGGCCAGATTAGTTTTCAGTCTGCATATCCGCAAACACGCGCAGTGGTTTGGAAAAACGGTGACCGGTTTGCGAGTCGGAACGCGCAGAAAAGAGGAAAGTGTCAGGGTTTTCTTTTCCATCTCTGAAAATTAGCCCTCAGTCTTCTGGCCTGGATCTCAAGGGAAATTCAGACACCAAACATGTCTTGACTGGGGTCAACAGTGGGGGGAATATTTGGCTCGGTCAGTTCTGGAAAGGTGTTGGACATGAAGACGTCCGCGACAATAGGTTTTGGCATTCCACTGGAGATGTGTTTTTTTATTTTTTTTTTATATATATATCTGCCTGTACAGGCTGTTCTTTGTTCCCCTGACAGTGTACACTTACATTATACGCTGCACACAGTTATGGCCTGTCCGGGTGTCAGAAATATACCCCTGTGCCGCGTGGTCAGGGCTCCTGGCCTAACATTCATTCCGAAGTGTAGCATCGCTGCTAACTATAGTATGTAGGACATAGAGGGAGAGCAGATTCAATAAGCTGAAGCCTCTCCTGCTAAAAATAGATGACTCATGGATAGCACAGGCTCGCTCTCCTTGCAGATTGCACTGGCACGAACGCCGCCCTATTGTTGTCCAAAAAAGGTTTCTTGGCCGCTCTTTCCGTCACTGTTCCTGGTAGGATTTATCCCGCAGGTTCGACGAGTCGTAGCCGGACGCTAATGGCCATCCTTCATTTAAATCCTTTCAGACGAATCAGAACGCTCTCTTCTTTCTCCTCCCCGCAGTCCAGTTTACAGAGATCCTGAAATTATAAACCGGATTCCTCTTCCTACAGCACAAACACACACACATTGATATTCCCTGCACACTGCAGCGGGCTGTTCACTCCGAGCGCTGATGGCCGTGAAGAGATCTCAGTGAGAGGGAAGGGAAATTCACATTTAGCTCTCATGAATAAATTAACACATTATTCATTATAGATCCCATAAAACCTTTATGGCCACAGACACGTGAACGCGGCGTCCAGGTCCTGATCTGATGAGAGTATGGTATTTACATGATCATTTTTATAAAGAGGGGTTGATACACAGCCGTGTTTCTTCTGTCTGCGAAATGCCTCTGAATTACAGGAAGATGGAAAGTCATTGAATTGCAGTGAAATTGCACTTCACAGTATATTTCAGGTTATTACAAAGTACATTATCTGTGTTATAATCTAAGCATTTCAAGCCTAGTTTTTACCCAATTACTCCAGCGGCGGGGGCTGTCCATTGAAAATCCTTTAGTTTGGGAGTCATCGGAAAAGTGTCTGGAAAGCATCCCAGGAAGAAAATAGCAGTGAGGTGCAACAGCAACATAAATGGCTGCTATAGGGAATGGGTTTTATAATGGATTTGTGTGTTTACAGGAGCAGGGCGAAGACATACGTAATTATACATGAGTAAATGTAATAATAAAATAATAAATAATAAAATTGTCATCATTGAAATTAATATAATTTGATCCTCCCCATTCCTCTGTGAATAGACTGTTCTCCAGTCTCTCAGCTCCGGGAGATGATCTCCAGGTAAAATCATAGCCGTGATGTCATTTTTTAGTTAACACATTAGCTTAGCAATTAGCATTTTCTATTACTTTCCAATCACACCAGTATTTCTGAACACAGCTTCTTCTCAAAATAGCGTTTTAAAAATAACGTGTGAGTTCTGGATGCTGTTAACACACTCTTTAAGCTCTGACTGGAGTTATACTCTTCTCTTATTAAAGCAGGATGAACAGCTTGGGAGGTGCTCCTCCAATGATATCAAGAGACAAGGTTTAAAGGGCACCAATTATGATCTGGAGCCCACCAACCCACAAACCGTGAAACCAGCCAATCCAGGGATGAGTTGTTTTGTTTTGTGTTGATTTTTACATCAGTGAAGAGACATTAGATTTGCCCCGCCCCCAATCTGAGTCTGTCCAATCACAGCGCGTTAACCGTGAGAGGGCAAAGACGAGGTTTAACGCAGCAAAACAAACAACGAGCGCAGAGAAAACGGAGAAGAAAGAAAACGGAGCGAAAACAGCTAAAATCCAGTGCTTCTGCTCCTGGCTCCTCACTGCTGTGCGCTCGGGGGCGGGGTGAACAGCGAGCGGCTCATTATCATTTAAAGGAACAGGGCTGTTTATACAGGGGGTGCTTATAAACATAAACAGCAGGAACATAGTCGCAGTTTTATAAATCTCTAGATGTTTTAACGTAGTTTCAAAAGAAAATAAAGACGTATCTCAAGCTCTTTATGGCTGAGCTGTCAGTACAATGTGAATGTTTAGAAGCCCAAAGCCATAAGAGTTCAAACCAAGTTGCTCCACTGAGGTTCTCCTTAAACACGCACTTCACAGCGTTTAATTTGAACACAGAGCTGTGTCTGGAGCATTTGAGCAGAAAAATACTGCCCAATTTCCTGCCTGTCATTCAGGTGTCCCTTATGTGAGGAGTGCAACAGCTGCGGTGACTTTCAGGATTCCTGGCTTTTCTTTTTCCTCTCAAACTTGGGATGAGTTTGGAATAAACCGATTTCAGAAAGGATTTGCTGATTTGGGATCTGTATATTCACATGTACAAGTGGTTTTGGGATCAGGACTCCCCCCCTCTCTCCTGCCCGTTAGTAAAGTCCGGTACTGATGTTGTAGCATCGGTTTTGACCGACGAATCCAATCCAGCTGATCTCAGCACTGTTGATTGGTACTCCATAGTCCAGTAATGATACTCCTCTTACTGACGTTGGTCATTGGCCGCCATTAGGCTGAGCTTGTACAACTTAACCTCTGTGTACACAGTGAAATACCAATAATAGTTTAAATGACTAATTCCAAAAGGGCTCTACAAGCTTTAGACTTATAGAGGACATTGCCAAGATGTAACTAGTTCACACTGCAACCCAAATGTTTGACAGTGGAGTGACATTGATAGAAACGACCACCATCAATTTCTGTAGAACAATATCCCAGCATTCTTCCTGCTGCACATCCCTGGCTGCCATTTTGTCAGCGATTACTGTACTCACCGTGCTGTACTGTCAGAATAGGAGAAGAGAATCTGTGCAGACATACACCCATTGACTCTCATGTCTGCTCTGTATCAGTCTGAGAATCATTCCTTGTGCTTTGCCCGGGGGGAAGGCCTCCCCCCAGAGGAGCCGTCCCAAGCCTGTGTCCCGCAGACACGTTCACCGGCTCGTCCTCTCCGTGTCCTGGTTTCTGGGTCCCACGTGTCACATGTGAGCACCGCTTTCGCTGCTGTGACTGCTAAATGGTTGTTAATTAATGACATTAGCGCCACTGTATAATTTATTCATTCCTTACTTCAAAGTTTCTTATGAGGAAGTGCCACCAAATTACACTATAATTATTGTTTTATTATGGGTTTACATCTGTACCTAGGGATAAAGGCTTGAGCGCAGAGCAAGAGGAAGAAAATGGAGCCTACAATACAAGCAGTTACAGTCTTTTGTTTCAGCTTCTACTCTTCTGGGAATGCCTTGTACTCGTAGGAACATTTCTGTGAAGATTTGCTTGCGTCACACTAACCTAACGGAGGTCTTGTACTGATGCCTCCAACCCCACTCGTCTCACAGGTACGGGGATAGACTACAGTCTCTGTTGTGTTATCACATGCCACCAGCAGGATTTATGCATCTGCATCAGCTTTTATTACGAGGAGGAATCATTCTTTAAGCTCAGAGTGAAGAAACTGCTGGAGACGGGGCTGCACGGACCTTCTCGTCTGCCCTCGTCTGCTTGCAAGGAACCGTCTGATGACAACAGGAGTTTATCTTTAGTCTGGAAAGCAGCAGAAGGAAGACATCCATGCAGAGAGTGATGGACACGGTGAATTAGGGAATAGACACCGGCTCCTTCATGGACGTCTAGACTTTGAGAGCTCCTATTGTCACAAATTATAATAGTACAACCCTCTAATCTCGAGTGCACTTGACCCCATTCCGGCTACACAAAGGAGACTAGAGTGAAATAAGAGATTGATAGCAACTGGTCAATAACACAGGCTCTCAACATGTTCAGCTAAAGGGACAGGCTTCAGCTAGACATAAGCACACACACCTACACTCACACGTCCTGTAGAGTCCAGTACAATTTGTCAGTTTGCATCCCCTGACTTTTAAATGACAATAAAAGAAAGATGAAGATGTTTATTTTAATTTCAACTCATTATTTTATGACGGTTCAAATTTCCCAAACAACCATTAATTAGAGGCTAATCTGTGTGTCCAGCCTTTGCTCCTCTGAGCAGATTTCCTGCACTGTTGTAGATTCAGCCCATGCCTGCTACATATCGCTCCACTCTCATGTACCCAAGTCTATCCACAGATTGTTTTACTATATTCAGGTCTGGAGACTGGGAAGGACACGGTGAAGCTTTCACCTTCTTCTTTTTAAACCCCGCCTCAGCTGACTCTGCTTTCTGCTGTGGATCAATGTCGTGATGCAGGATCCATCCGCATTTCATTTCTAGCCGTTTGACTGATGGTAGGAGGCTGTGCTCTGAAAGTGTTTGATATTGGACTGCGTTCACTTTCAGCAGAGCTCCGGTCCCAGCTGTGGGCACACACTGGCAGAACATCAGTGATCCGCCACCATCTTTTACTGAGGGAATGGTGTTCTTCTCCTCATACACTCTCAGAAAAACTGTCACTGTGGTGGTGGTGGTGGTACCAGTCATTGTCTCTTTGATGAGAACCTCAAGGGTACATCTTAGGACCTTTAATACTTTTTTTTTTTCTTTTTCTTTTTATGAGGCTAAACAGTCAGGCGCAAACAAGACGATGTATTGCCGTGAACTTCTCAATGGAGCCACCTGAGACTGCTTTAGAGCCGGCATTAGCTGCATTAGACTGATCCGGGGAGTATCGGCTTTTAATCCGGAGGTGTTCGACAGAAGGCAGAGGGGGTAACGGAGGGGGTGTGGAGTGGAGAGGAAGCCGAAGCTGAAGGTTAAAGCAACCCATCCAGCTCTGTGAGACAGGTGCACGTGTAATGGCTCTCTCAGAGGATGGGACGAACCCAGTAGACCACTTAATGATGGAATAAGTGAATATAAATGAGCTATTTGAGACAGAAGCGGAGGCCTGACCCCCTCTGCGTTTGAATGATGATAAGAGTTAGAGGTGTAAAAATCCATCGGCGTGATGGAGGTGATCCAGCCGTATCGATTTGGGAATGTTACAGTGAATTGCAATAATATTCCAGAAGGCATGCGCTTATTATTCGGTCTGAATCAACGTTTAGTTGCAGTTTTCAGACAAAAAACAAGTGTAAAAACCTTTTAAAGCTTTGTTTATATACTGCATCATTTTCTAATATGTTTTTTCCATAATATGGGCTCTTTAATGACCCGAAACAATCACTTCATTATGCAGATAAATATGCTGCTCATAAGAGTTCTCCAAGAGCTTCCACAGAGGCCTTTCACTAGGTATTTGAACATGTCTTCGAGGATTTGATGGAGCCCTGAGAACATTTACCTTGATGAACAGGGTTCCTCTGCTCCACAGCCCAGTGCTGGCTTCATACAGAACCTCAGCTTTGTGTACACCTGCTCTAAAACACCCTAGTTTTATACAGGTTGTGTGCGCACTGTTGAAGGTCTCCACTGTTTGGACACTGGTGTGTGCTTCTGAAAGCTGACGCAGTCCTAAACGACTGGAATCCTCTGCTCGTGTAGTTGGAGGTGCGCTGTTGATAAGAGTAAGACTGAGGCTGCTGGGTGCCGATCAGAGCTCCACTGCGTTTGCCGTGTGTGGTGGAGTTGTGGGCAGGGATTTGGACGAAGTGACGTGTGAGGAGAGTCGTGCTGCGTGTTGGCTCTGGACGTGCTAGCGCGTTGCTGTCTGAGAGCTTTTATGCCGCTAATTTCCAGGCAATAAGATATTGTTAGTGGAGAGGAATGTGTGTGTGTGTGTGCTTCACCTCCCAGAACGCTATCAGAGGGAAGACTGGCCAGAGTTCCCAAACTTTCTGGGTAAAGATCACAAATAAACGTGATGTTCTGCAAACCCCAGGCCTTTTAATCTTTGTGTAATCTTTGTGTCTTAAGTGTTGGCTTTTACGAGGTGTGTCTCTTTAGCAGCAGCAGCAGAGTGCTTCAGGGTCCTGTACTGGATTCCGTGTGTTCTCCCTGTATCTGTATAGGTGTCCTCCGGGTGCCCGGGCTACCTCCAACCATCCAAACACGCATGTTGCCTGTGCGGAGTTAGCGTTCCTGCCTCACGCCCAGTGACTCCGGGGAGGATCGGGATGAAGCCACTGCAGAAGATGAATGAATCAACGAAAGGCTCTTCTGGGAAATGTTGAAGTGCAAAGTCAATGGAACCTTAATTGTAAATTTAGTTTCAGGCTCTCGGTTTATATTTCAGACATTCATTACGACGTTCCGCGATCCAGAACCTTTAATGAAGCCGCGTGTGTTATTAGTCTTTCTCAGTACCTGCAGTAAACATGTGGCACCCTGATACATTTGTGTCATGTGTATCCTCCTCAGTAAATAAGGTCATATTAGAGGAGAGTGTTTATATCCAGAGGCTTGTTTGGAATGTATTGGGACGGTTTTGTTATTTGAGACATGCTAATATCCACAGAATAATGAGAATGACGGTGAGTACTGATGCCAAAATATTAACAGCCCCAGGTGACTTTCCCACAGATGGCGAAAAGAGGCTTTTTACAATTGACTCTCATTTGCATTATAGTCTGGGGCGTTTGTGTGTGTGTGTGTGTTTTGAAAGAGGGAGCTCACATTGAGGAGGAATGTGGAAAACACATCCAGCTGTAAGAGTGAACCTCAGCTCGAGAGCACCATCTGCACTGGAGCTGACCTTTCACTCACTGTGACAACACACATGAGTTTGTGTTCCTGTCTTTGAGGAGGGTTTGTGTTCCTGTCGCGGCGGAGGGGTTTCCATGCCCTTGTGTTTGACTGTAGCTAAACAGAGCTTAACCCCAGACACCAGAAGGTAATCCAAGGCTTTTTTTTTTAAAGAATATTTTCTATTAAAACAGCATCCTATGCTTTAAATCCCTGCGGGGGCTAACAGCACGGAACAAAGCGCTCGTGGTGGGATTCACTAGGTGATTCGCTTTTTATTCAGGGATCCAAAACGGGGTTCTAAAATGGTCCTCAGTGCATCTCCATATTGTTTACCTTAATTACCTTGTTTATTTATGTAAACACCACCATTTTTCAAAAAAGGTCACTCCAGTAGATAGAGGATTTTCTGCATGTGGTATGTTGCACATTTTAACCCATCCCCAGTATGTATTAGTTTGTCTTCTGGTTAGCATCTCTCCCCTGTTAGCAGGTTAGCATCTCCCCCCCTGTTAGCAGGTTAGCATCCCCCCCCCCCCCCGTTAGCAGGTTAGCATCTCCTGGGCTTGTTGTTAAAGCCAAAACCCTACACAGAGTTTGTTACACTACAAATTATTCAAAGAGAAACGTGCGTCTCCAATTTTGCTGATTTCTTTCGTTTACTACACCATTTGAACAGAGCAGATGGTTTCAAGATGAAGGACCAATAAAAATGCTACACATTTCCTTGAAATAACATCTTTTTACATTGACTTCCATTGAAAGTTAAGATGTCTGTTTTTTCCTCCCGTAAACGTACTATTCCTTTGAACAACAGCGATGCGTGAGATCCTGCATTTTTTTCTTTCGTCCTCCAAGTCCCTGCTGTGTTAAGTATTCTGCTGTACAACAGTTAACGTGAGTTGATTCACCAGAAGGAAATGCCCAGAGCCCGTAATGGTGTTACCTGTTGCACGGCGAGAGAATCGTAACGCGTCTAGGAATGAGTAGTTTATCTTTTTCTTAATAAATACATGGTCATTTGTAGATAAACACACAGAGGCTCACATCGGCAGCCTTCATTTCTCTCTTCTAACCCTAGGTGAATTTCTCTCATCGCCGGATTATCTGACTAATTGGTCTGAATGCCAGCTCCTTTCAGCATCATTGTGCCTTTGTAAAGGCTGATTAGCATTTTATGAGAGTGGTGTTGAGTTATTTTCTTTAAAAGACAAAAAATAACAGCCAGAAGACTTACATAAGGGCAATTATACACACTTCACGTTTTCAAATGAAGTGCTGTGAACCATGAGCTATAGGCTCTGTGATGTTCCCCGTGAGCACAGGGAAAGCGTAATGATGAAATACCGCACGCTCTCTAGGCTTTATTTCTGAGTGTGTTTTTGAGGATGTCTTATTGTTATGTGTGTGTTTGCTTATTGTCTCGCAGACGTCCAGCACGTGAACCGACGGGACATTGTTCTGAAGCGAGAGCTGGGCGAGGGCGCTTTCGGGAAGGTTTTCCTGGCAGAATGCTACAACCTCAGCCCGACCAAGGAAAAGATGCTGGTAGCTGTCAAGGTGCGGAACAATTTTTCAATTATAGGCACCGCCTGCTGGCTTTAGCGCTTCAGGCCGGGCCTCATGTGGGCTTTACTCGTGCACATCCTTCCAGCTAATGCTACAGTCAGGCAGGGGTTGCTGTTTGCACCCCCATTTAGGACCGTGAAAGATTCTGAGGGTTACTCACATCCAGTGTGAATATTTTCAGCTCCGAAAAATGATATAGTAGTAATTAATAAAGCGAAGAAACCGGAGGTTAGTTCGATTACCCAATTCAAACATGGTACTTTTGTATTATAAGACTTGACGTAAGCTGATACAGTGTTATTTTAGCCTGCTGTTTTCCCCCCTGTTGTTCATTAGCCTTTGTTTTATAGAAGGCTGACAGGGCGCCTGGTAATATTGATTTTGGTATGTTTTAGGGGCTGTATATCTTTTCCCCCAACTCTACACTATCTCTTCAAGCATCACTGCAGTGCCTCCTAGAGCATACGGTGAATTTAAATAAATGCCAAAATGAAGCCTTCGGGGCAGATCCTCTCCATTACCGAAGTGATATAACCAGACATCCTGTTTTACTGACAGTAATGTTTTGCTCTACCAGCAATAATGTAGTTTGGAGCTACTTTTTAGGACCCGTAATGATGTTTAGTGTTAAAAGTGCACTCTCAGCAACTGAACTTTCACTTTTAATTCAGTCGAGTGAATCAAAACCATCACGCCGTAAAAAATCAACTCCAAATGTTGCTGTACGATAGCGATCAGATGTGACGTTCTCCCCGGAGCTCCATAGAGAATGTACAGCACACAACAAAAACAGAAGAGTACACCCTTCTTTAAAGCCATTAACATGTTGGGTTACTTCAAATAGAACTGCCTTTAAATGGCAACATACCTCTGACTGTATGTTTAAAGCAATCAGGGTAAACTCTGAAACAAAAGTAGCTGCACCTCTGAAGCAGTTTAAAGTCCGTACGAGTGCTTCCAGCTTTGCACAAATATCATCTCCAGGATTTGGCCGCTCACTGAAGGCCAGAACATTGCAAACCCAACCTTTTCAGATGGCAGTGCTAAGAAAAACATTCCTGACAAACCGTTAAAGTCTGGTAAACATGGTCAGCCCCTTCAGACGGGGTTCAGGATGTTGTTAGTGTTGTAGTGTGCTAATATCCGGCCGTGTAAGTCCAGCAAACGTTTGGGAGATGACTTTTCTAGACGGCACCATGAATGTTCATCAACGTATTGGAGTAAAAAGAATTCTCTCTAAAAATGCTTGACAAGAACCAAAGCAACTTAGTGAGCACTTAGTGGAAAGTAAGCAAGGGATTCTGGAGAAGAAGAAGTGGAAATCTGTCAGAGGAAATCTATAGAACACCTTTGAGGAATTCTAAAGTGGAAAGTAGAGGAGCCAACTCTCCAGCAAAGAAAAGGTGAAAAGAACCAACTGTGAAGAACGACAGAATCTCTCTCCACAGATTTTTGGTCCATGCCAAAGAGGCTTGAAGCCATCATGAGAAACACAAAAAAAGGAAGTGTTTACTGACATTTGTTGCAGCTCTTTTTAAACTTTTCAAAGAAGTACTTACAAAGAAGGACTATAACTATCAGTTATTTCCTGTTGTGTAGCAGTACCTGCTCGTTTAGTCTTAGCCGCGGAGATACACTGTTTTTCAGCGTTGAATATACATTTAAATGGAAATATGTAAACGAATAAACAGAGGAAATGCTTTAGTGGCTGCTTCATTTTAAAAAGAGTGCATTAACCAATATACTTTCAGGCTTAAGATGTGTTTACATTCATGGCTCTTCACTGCGATGGCTCAGTTGTGGATATGCTTTAATCATTTTGTTCGTAAGTGAGGTGTTCTTACTTTATTTGGATACAGTATGTAATTACTACCTTTTTAAGACTGATAACCAAACACACCACACAGTGCAGAACATGGAAACTATGAAGTTGAAAGCACTCCACCAGCCAGGGAGCATGCTGCCATTGACGGGTGTCCGCCAGCCACAGTAGAGAGACTGTTAAGGACGTGCCGTAAAGCTACAGGAAGAGAACAGTTCCCTTGACAGGGGGCTGGAGAGCCATCTGTGGCGTTTACACCACGCTCCATCTGAACATTCTTTAACTCGTGTCAGATAGATTCACTTTGGAGCTCGGGTAATGATGATCAGATTACTGTACACACTGCTGAGGTTCAGTTATTTTGTAATTATACCATAATTGATTAGATTATATTTCATAAAGAACTGCCTGGTGCCGGAGTAATGGAGCGTGGGAGAAGTTGCAGGGCACACTGAGGAAATGAACATTCCCTTTTCTGGAGCTGCCGGCAGAGGATCAGCTCCAAGTGTGTGACAGTGTGATTGGAGTCCTCGATCCTGTATGTGATTTTCCTGTGTGGGATTACACTCAAATATGAAATATAATTCTATTTTTATATATAATCACTGTAACTCAGGTTATTAGATTAATTAGGATAGTGTTGTAGTTGCTGTGAGTGTGTTGAGCTGTTAGCGAGCAATGAGATAGTAATATAGGTTAAAAGCACAGTGCATTACATGCCAACAGTGCACTTCAGTCAGGTTCTGAGACCAACGTCCCCTCAGGAACTTCAGCTTCACTCTCTAGATTCTGTAGCTATAGCTCCTCCCATCAGTATATGGCCAGCACTAATATAAACACAACACTTTCTGGTACTTCATCAGATTCAAACGACAGCGACTCAAAAATACTCCAAAAACCATCCAGTTTGTTCCTAAAAGTGCTACACTGAATTGATGCATTTGAAGTAATGTGAAGGCCTATCCTGTGGTATCGGTATCTGTTGATTGTGGGATGTGCAGGGGCTTCTGGGAATGAAATATTTAATATTTTTATTTTTTTGTGATTAAAGTAGAATCCGAAACCAGGCTCTTAGATTATTTCAGTGTAGAAAATGAAGAGGACTCTTGGATAGTTACCTTTTTTTTTTAGGAAGTGTCTGTAAATTATGTAGAAAACCATTAGGAACAGGTGTCAGTTGCCAGAATTCATAGCAAAGTGCATTAATATACTGTAATTTAATAAAGCAGCCAGTCACTCTAAAAGCTGGATAATTGGCTCTAATTTTCTCACAGCTGTTTGCAGTGTAAACAAGGACAGTTTTAGTCCGTTTATGATTCTGTTACTTTGTCCTCACCTTTGTCTTGCTTCCTCAGACTCTTAAAGACCCGACTCTGGCCGCACGGAAGGACTTCCAGAGAGAGGCCGAGCTGCTCACTAACCTCCAGCACGATCACATCGTCAAGTTTTATGGCGTGTGTGTGGACGGTGACCCGCTCATCATGGTGTTTGAGTACATGAAGCATGGAGATCTCAATAAGTTTCTGAGGTGAGAGGACACACAGGTTTATTAAATCTAACCTCCAGGACTCAGTGGAACCTCCAGTGCTGTTTTTATAACATCAGTGGCAAACCACCCTTGTGCCAGGCCAGCATTTTGATAAATGTTTCTGTTGTTTATCAGAATGAGATGTGTTGCGAAGCTACAGTGGATGTGTGAGGTTTAGAGAAAACAATGTACGTATAAATAACGTTAAATTATTTATTCATTCATTGTCTGTAACCGTTTATCCAGTTCAGTGTCGCGGTGGGTCCGGAGCCTTCCTGGAATGATTGGAGGGGGCGCTAGTCCTTCACAGGGCGACACACACTCACACATTCATTCACACATATTGACACTTTTGAGTCGCCAAACCACCAAACAATGGCTAGAAACCAGAGCACCCGGAGGAAACCCACGCAGACACAGGGAGAACACACCAACTCCTCACAGATATTCACCCGGAGGAAACCCACACAGACACAGGGAGAACACACCACACTCCTCACAGACAGTCACCCGGAGGAAACCCACGCAGACACAGGAAGAACACACCACACTCCTCACAGACAGTCACCCGGAGGAAACCCACGCAGACACAGGGAGAACACACCACACTAAGCTCATCTAATAATCTTGACGTCTGAGCCGAACTTTGCATTAATAAGGGCTGTCTGCAAACTATTGGACACGGTGTAAATAAACTTTTTAGCCAATAGTCTAATCTTAGGTTTAAATGTATTTAATTTATCCAAACGGTTTCCAAACGCATTTAAATGTTTCCTAAAGAAACATAATCAAAAACTGTCAAACCCTTGTAGTTCACACAGCTCTTCAATGGAATAATCCAGTCTTAAACATACCAAAGCTGTACTTCCTCTCTGTGCTAATGCCGTTCTGTGAGTGTCACGAAATTCAAACAGGCTGCGCTTCTCTGGGGAAAAGTTCTGAGGCTGCTCCTTTAGAGCGAACTGATTACAGCCGAGCGCTGTGATATGAGATTAGGTAATTCCATTGTGACCTGGGTTGCATTTAGCCTCTCACACATGAAGGGTTTCTTTGGGCTCAGCTGAGTTAGCGTTCTGAGAAAGCCAATGACGAAACCCGACTCTGAAATGCGGCAACGGCACCGGGGCCGGACGGTTTTTCCCGAGCACCAGAGAATTGCGCGATGCCGGTCGCCGACTCCAATTAAGCCCAACGCAGACGCGGCGTGTGTGGAATTAAACAGGCCTAAAGACAGCTCGGTTTCCAGCTCGCAAGACGAGCGAGAGTGTGTTTTACATGCAAAATAGCTCCTCTAAGTCAGAGAAGGCTTGATTGTTAGCTCTCCAACACGCTGCTGAGGGGGCGTTTCCTTTTGCCAGGACTATCAGAGAGGCAGAAATGACGCTGGAGCACATTTAAGCAGCCGCCTTATGCAAATCCAGCCACAATCAGCCGAGCTATTTTCAGCAAGAATGGAAAAAGGAGGGGAGGGGGAAGGAAATCAGCAAAAACTCACAAAGCAAAAACAACAGGTGGTTTCTGTTTGGCGTGAAAGACGCAAACAAAACTCGTGATTTCTCCTCGCGTCCAGCTGCTTCGGAGTTGCGGCACGTTTACATGCAGCTCATGGGTGAAATGCCGGCCCGTTTGCAGAGAGTGTAAGGCAGCTTTTTTGCATAGCCTGACCTTTCCCAGCAATCTAGGACAAGCTCCGTACACGCATCTGCCTCGCCTCAGCCGTCACGCAGAGGAAAACTGCGAAAGACCGGCACTGGTTTGTGGGGAAATAATAAGAGCCTCCCTCTAATCCTTCGACTCTTCTCTTCTCTTCCTCAGGGCCCACGGTCCAGACGCCACCATCTTAGTGGACGGCCATCCGATGCAGAGCAATGGGGAGCTGGGTCTTTCGCAGATGTTGCACATTTCCACCCAGATTGCAGCTGGGATGGTGTATCTCTCGTCTCAGCACTTTGTTCACCGTGACCTGGCCACAAGGAACTGCCTGGTGGGGAACGGCCTGCTGGTCAAGATCGGAGACTTCGGCATGTCCAGGGACATCTACAGCATGGACTATTATCGGGTGTGTATCACGACGGTTATTAATGATAACAGCAGCATGGAGGAAATCAAAGAAATCCGAATGTATAAGCACTGTTATTGTTATTATTATTAGAAGAGGGTGTAGGTGTGGTGTTATAGAACATATTTTTATTTATTTTTGACATAATGTGTCAGCTATACGGCCGTCCAGAAGACACAACTGACAGCTGAACTAAAATGTTATTACCCCCACACAATGAAGGGCTTTTTTTATTTCCTGTACAGAGTGACACTAATATCGTGAAGCCCATGGCAGTCCTGCGAAAGTTGGCCTGCCTCGTCTTGTTGATGTGACAGTGATGGTATTGGGTTTGTGCGCATGTAGAACTTTGTGGCCACAGAAAGTGAAGGATGCCTCTGTCTAGGCCAGAGCAAGAACTGGAAGACTGGTCTTGCGTCACCCGATAGCATCTTTACCATGCAGATACACACACACCATCCCAGGCTGCGATATTGACAGAGCCGAGAGATTAGGAAATCATAACCGCATTGGACACGTCCACTGTGTTGAGTGATTATAAATAGGGGTTCTGCCAAGCACACAATCCACACACCGCTAGTCATATTGACGTTTGCCCGTCCTCTGGGGCTCCAGCGTCTGGCCAGCAGGAACCGCACCATTGTGAGCGAGAGCAAGCAAAAGAGAGAGAGAGATAGCAGCCTTTTCAGCAGCAGCCAATCCTTGCGCTTTTGTGCGGCTATTGAATGTGGCGCATTGACTCCCCATCGTCTAATGGCTTGTCAAGTATCCTGAGTGTGAGATCATTTGATAAGTATTTAACTGTTACAGGAACGAGTAGAGCATTTCCATAAAAAGAAAAACGACACATCAGCCGTCACGTCTTGTGACTTCGCATCGAGGGCCATTTTCACGGGCTCCGCGACGGCAGCGCGAGCCGAGTTTGGCGAATGTCGGCTGGACCGTTGTCGTGGAGGCTCAGGGGCTGCCCCCGCCGTCTGGGAAAGTCGGTGATGTGTGGGCCAGTCCTGGTTTCCCCACAAGATTACAGAACACACACTCTGGGTTGTGTCCACACAAGTGCAATAAGAACGGTGGATTGCTTTAACTATATTGCATTAGGTAGAGTGCAACAGTCTCACTGTATTGTGTAACCTTGATAAAGACCAATGACTCATAGATAGTGGTATCCGTCTTTGCACATCATTGTTGGGTTAAAGTGAAAAAGGAAGGTTTGAATCGGGCCAGGCCAGTCTGCTTTCTGTGCTCCTGAAGCGCAGATGCCTGGTGAGTTAGTCCTTGTGGGGCTGTAATCCATCCACTGCCATGCTGCACCACTTTCCACGCCACTAATCCAATCTTTGCCTCCACCGCGGAGCCCGACTGGCCTGTAATCCAGTTTACACACCAGTCAAAGAAGAAGCTCGCTCTCGCCCTCCCCCCCGACACCGCACCAGGACGATGGCAAGTGGGAACAGGGCGGGTCGTTGTTAGAGGGAAGATGAATATATGATTCTGTGTGTGTGGGGGACTGTGATAGAGATAGATAAAGAGTGTGTGTGGTGTGTTTTGTTATTAATTTGCCTCCCAGCTTGACTGATTACTCAAAGCCCAAGGTGATAGCCGTGTCATTTGCATGCCTGTTTAACTCCTTTTAATTCTCCCTCCTTAAAGAGGGATTTGGACTCATTTGAATGTGTGGAGGGTCCAGTGTGTGTGTGTGTGTGTGTGTGCGTGTGCACCACAGACAGGTCATTTAAACTCACCGTAACTCAATTAGTTGGTTTAATCTGGTGAGAAGCAGCACACTGCGGCTGCTGAAGAGATCGTGCTTCACCTTCACCTCTTAATGTCAAGAGATGTGCGAGTTAGCATAGCCTCCTCTTACAATGCACATTAGCATGTTCTAATATTGTATAAATCAGTCAGGATTATACCGCTCACATTACAAGCCTTATTGCTCAAATCTGATCCTCTCTGCACTGGCGATTCTCATTTTCCTCTGTACGTGACCCATTATCTGTCATTAACGTGAACAGACTCTGCCCAAATCCCACACCATTCTCCATGTTCTTTACCCAATTTTCTCCTCATTTTTAATCATTATCCATTCAGTCAGGAGAAGGCTAGCATACGCTTTCTCATATACACGCGCAGTGGGGCGGTCCTCGAAGCGGCACCTAAATCAAAACGAGGACGTTCTCGAGGAGCTGTTTTCCAATGTAGCTTAATATTGTCAGACAATAACTGGTGGCAAATGTGATTTCTATAAAGCTTTATTTAAAGGCTAAGCACCAGCGATATGAAAGTGTCAAACAAATAAATACAGTGGAGTTTGAGTTCCTAACTGTGTTTATTGATAGTCAGAAAACATGTTATTTCTTACTAATTCAAGGAATAAGGTTTAAAAGACCGTTAGTCCCCCCCCCAACGGTGTTGGGAAACTCTAATAGGCGTCTTGCCTGTGATGTAGGTGGTGGACAACACTCTAGAAGCTGCACTTAATTTAATGCAAAATGATGAAAAGGTGTGTTGTTTGTGGCTGCAATCATTCAATGTACAGTGGGACATCTGTGAACAAATGGCCCAAAGATCCCAAAATATCCAGAAAATGGACTAAATTTGTCAACTTTAAACGGGCACTTTGGAAAGGACCATCCGCTCACTCCGTTATCTGTAGCTCATTTCACTGGCGCTTTTCCAACAATATGGGCATGTAAGGACACCAACGAAAGGTGTTCAAGAGCCTCTGTAACATGGAGGTAAACAGGGTAAGGACACTCACTTCGCCTGTTTTAGTTGGTGTTAGTTAACGTTAGCTTGACTCGCTAAACTCGGTGGCTCAGATTATACTCGGCTACGTAGCTGCATTACGGAGGTTTATAGTGTCGGATGAATTCGAGTTCGACTTCGATCACATTTACAAGAATAACGGTACCTCTACATTTGAGTTTAGCTTATTGCTAGGCTATTGTCATGAATAATGTTGGTTATTTAGCTAGATACTGTCATAACAGTCAGTCATAACGGTGTTTTACCGCGGCGTTGTTCAGCTGTTGTCCACCAGTGACGTCACGGTCGCGCTCAAGAATTTCCGTAGCGTGCTCGGGTTTTTCCGTCAATTTAATAAAACTGTCAGTTTTAAAGCAAATTAAGCTGCTATTTTCATTTTAATTCATACTTATATCTGTCAGTAACTAAAATAATGTGAAATATTCATTAAGTGGTGCTTAGCCTTTAAAAG
This sequence comes from Hoplias malabaricus, assembly GCF_029633855.1. Classification (NCBI taxonomy): domain Eukaryota; kingdom Metazoa; phylum Chordata; class Actinopteri; order Characiformes; family Erythrinidae; genus Hoplias; species Hoplias malabaricus. The sequence continues at coordinate 4,958,330 of NC_089815.1, read as the reverse complement.
ATTATTTAACTTATTTACTGAACATCTGAAATGACCAAAGGACAAGTGAATAGACCATTATTCAGTCTGAGAATTGTCATGGAAACAAACACATTTCTGGGTGGAGCGGGGGGGGGGGGGGGTAAATATTCTCAGTATATTTTCTTTCTAAATGGAAGTTTGTTTGCCTTTGAGGACCACTCTAAAGTGCAGCCAGAAACTACTTCTAAACCAGTGCAACCAGACAGCTCAGCACGCTCGGAGGAGAACACCAACTGCCCGATTCTCCTGGCCTCAGGTGACTGGGGCATCATCAGGAATCAAACGCACGTTTCCCTGCAGTGAGGAGAGATATGATTCCAAACGTATTTGATTCAATGAAACCACTGACATTATTAAGGCATAATTAAAAAGTAAGTGTGGCGTTTGACTGTTCTCAGTACAGTCTCATAGCAGCTCAGCCTTCACTTGCAGTGTGAACGTAGTTGTGGTTAATTCTAATCAAAGACTGTGGCCACAGATGGATTTCCGTCATCTTTGGAGTAACTTTACAGAGAATACAGCAGAAACATTCACGACTTCATTGTCTGTTAATGTCAGGAGAATTCATTCACATTCATTTGACACCCATTCATCACCACACAGAGTAAAGAGCCGTGTTTAAAGCAAAAGATGAGAAATGACCACGAAGGAGATACAGCTTCATTCTGACAGCGGCAAAATATACGATCCTCACATTCCTCTGTTTGGTATCAACGCTCATTAACCCAAAGCCAGCAGATGTGGTAGAGGGCACGGTAATTAAAACGGAAATGCCGTATCCAGCTGGACGGAGTCCATCAATAGCCACTAGTCCGTTTTTGGAGGAACTCTTCTTCACGCTGCCACAGATATGATGAATGAAGTACAATTGACATGAATGGGGAATAGATTTGAGAATAATCCGGCCTAATGAAAGCAGAGTGTTAGCATGATTAATACATTATTGTTTAATCAATTTGTCTCCCAGAGCAGAGGATTTCACAGGAACAGAGGGAAAGAGAGATGGAACGACAAGGGAGATGAGCTTCATGGCTTAAGAATGTGTTCCATTCACTAATCAATAACCTAGGCTTTATCATCTAAATTACAGCAGACAGTTTAATGGGACGTGAAAAGACCCGACATTTAGTTTGGTCCGGATTCTTTTCCCCAGATTCTGTACTGAACTTCAGTGGTTTGTATTGTTATTATTATTATTATTATTATTATTATTATTATTAAGTTCATACACCAGCTGTAGCCCTCTGAGGTTGAGTTATCACTTTGGATTTGCCGCACTATTCACATGGAGTTCTATAATTGAATATTTAATGCATAGAGGGTTGCAGTGTATTACATTTGTAAATTGTCAACATGGAGTCTTCAGCCAGTTTGTTTTTATTCGGAAATGTAGAAACATGTTTTTTCTTCTCATTAAAAAAATTGTATTAGAGTTGCATCATAATAAAAGCACTCTTCTGCTTCCAAACGCAAATCTCGAAGGGTAGTGAGTATTGTTTTATAATAAGTTTTATGCTTTAAAGCACTAAGGCTGTGTAATAACACACACGTGTTTATAGTCTAAATATTTACTATGTTATAGCGCCGAAATATAAGTGACATACCTGTCTTTAACTCCATATTTATGACGGTAGACCAGTGTCAAATCTGGGCGGCACGGTGGCGCAGCAGGTAGTGTCACACAGCTCCAGGAACCTGGAGGTTGTGGGTTCGATTCCCGCTCCGGGTGACTGTCTGTGAGGAGTTGGTGTGTTCTCCCCGTGTCCGCGTGGGTTTCCTCCCACAGTCCAAAAACACACGTTGCAGGTGGATTGGCGACTTGAAAGTGTCCGTAGGTGTGAATGTGTGTGTCTGTGTTGCCCTGTGAAGGACTGGCGTCCCCTCCAGGGTGTATTCCCGCCTTGCGCCCGATGATTCCAGGTAGGCTCTGGACCCCCCGCGACCCTAAATTGGATAAGCGGTTACAGATAATGGATGGATGGATGGACCAGTGTCAAATCTTTATAACAGGTCCTGTTCATCCTCACGATGATTTATAAAGGTCCACGAAGGTGAAACCCCGCCTCCACACTCATCTGCATGCGCTTTAACGCTGCTCAGTATTAACTGATTAATTATCCACCTTAATCATTTTCAGTTTTGAGGACGCTCTTGAAGTAAAGAGCTTTGAAGTGTTTGCATCGTGAGTGTGAACAGAGCTAGTTATTAAGCTTTATGACACTGGTCTCATCAATTATAAAATGAACAGGGGAAATGTGTTTGTGAAATCTCTGAGGTGTTCAGACGTTTCCTTAAAAGGCAGCCGTTGCCAGATTTTTGAGAGCATGCCCCATCCACCCTCCCTCAGCTGCAGCTAACTTGTATGTAACTCCATACGTAAACGATCACAGAGGATACGTTTTTAAAATGTCGGGTAAATCATCTTTTGTTGTGTATTATTATCTGGGTTTAATATTAAATTAATTTGTGAAAATTTTAAAAATACGACAATAATTTGTTTTATGACCAATCTCAGCTCTCACTGGCGCCCCTTGTGTTTTCTGAGCACACCCCAAAACTTCGAATACCTCTGTGTCTGTTATAATAGTGCAACTGTGATTATAAGCACTTACATATGTTTAAATAGGCTTGTGTTCTTCTTTAAGAATTAAATCTTTAAGAATTTACGGAGTAATACAATGTGAAAAATATATATTTTTCATCTTCACATTACTACAAGAGGTCTGAGCATACTTGCTGTTGCAAATCTTTAAGAATGCAGTGAGAACACATTACGGATTTATGATTCATAGAAAGTGAGAGTTGTAGCTCGTGTAAAACAACCCCTTGTTTGTGTAAATAGTGAGTTCTCAGCATTAGTCGCGTTGTCGTCAGAGTGTTTCTGCTGTTGACACAAACAGGGACCGGGAGTCAACAAGCACTCGCGCAGTTCCAGAGAGTGACGAGTGCAGCATGAGTAACTGTGCTGTGTGTGTAATCCCTCCTCCTCCAGGTGGGCGGTCACACCATGCTTCCCATTCGCTGGATGCCTCCGGAGAGCATCATGTACAGGAAGTTCAGTACCGAGAGTGACGTGTGGAGCTTCGGTGTCATCATGTGGGAGATCTTCACCTACGGGAAACAGCCGTGGTTCCAGCTGTCCAATAACGAGGTACGGGAGGATATCGCAGATAGGGAGTTTTTATAGAAGCCGAGTGTGATCTCTGAGGCAGTAAAGAGTTAATGTGGCAATCTGCTGTGTGCGGCGAGACCGAGAACGTGTGATTGTGCATAAATACTGGTGCTTAGTGCAGCTAAACCTGTCTATAGATTACAGGCGAGGAATGAAAACACAAGCCTTTTACACAACGTAATCAGACTCTTATTTCAGTCCTGATTAACTTTTACTGAGTAAATGCCGCAGTGACTGTTTTGCAGTTACTGGATATGCGCAGTAAACCTGACTGCATCTGCCTGGTAGTTCATCTCCGTGTTTAATCTGATCATCGGATAATAATTGATTTAACTTCATTAATTAAACTGTTGAGTTAACTCTGAAATGTCTCCTGAGTTTTGGTGACAGCACCATACACCGGGTGGTGGGGGGGGGAGGTAACACAAAGCTGAATCTCTGTCTTCTACATTTCCTTCCTGCATGGTACCTAATGAAAAACAAGAAAAGCAGAAAAGTGTACAGTAGAGTGGTGTAGTGTAGAGCAGTGTAGAGTACAGTAGTGTAGAGTAGTGTACAGTATAGTGTAGAGTACTGTAGTGTAGAGTAGAGCAGTGTAGAGTACAGTAGTGTAGAGTAGAGTACAGTAGTGGTGTAGAGTAGTGTACAGTATAGTGTAGAGTACTGTAGTGTAGAGTACAGTAGAGTGGTGTAGAGCAGAGTAGAGTACAGTAGAGTGGTGTAGCGTAGTGTAGAGTACAGTAGAGTGGTGTAGAGCAGTGTACAGTATAGTGTAGAGTAGAGCACAGTAGTTTAGAGTAGTGTAGTGTAGAGTACAGTAGTGTAGAGTAGTATACAGCAGTGTAGAGTAGAGTAGAGTACAGTAGTGTAGAATACAGTACAGTAGTGTAGTGTAGAGTACAGTAGTGTAGAGTACAGTACAGTAGTGTAGTGTAGAGTACAGTAGTGTAGTGTACAGTAGAGTAGTGTAGTGTAGATTACAGTAGTGTAGTGTACAGTAGAGTAGAGTACAGTAGTGTAGAGTAGAGCAGTGTAGAGTACAGTAGTGTAGAGTAGAGTACAGTAGAGTGGTGTAGAGTAGTGTACAGTAGTGTAGAGTACAGTAGTGTACAGTAGTGTAGAGTAGTGTACAGTAGTGTAGAGTACAGTAGTGTAGAGTAGTGTACAGTAGTGTAGTGTACAGTAGTGTAGAGTAGCGTAGTGTAGAGTAGAGACGAGACGATGCAGTGGAAAAAGCACCATTAGCTCAGAGCCCCTGCGTGAAACTTTGTTTAGTTTAGAAATATGCCACAGACAACTAGTAAATAGGAAATAATAAATAAATAATGCCGTGAGAAAGCTACTTATTATTACGTTATAGATTATATTCTGTGAAAAATATTGATCCTACCTGGTTTTATGTTATGGTTCTATGTTATGTTCCTGATCCCTGGCGTACAGCGGTAATAGTTTTCTGTATGTTAATTAGCCTTGTCGTTTCTACCCCCTGCCCCTGCAGGTCATCGAGTGCATTACACAGGGACGGGTTTTGGACCGGCCCCGCCTTTGTCCCAAGGAAGTTTATGACCTCATGCTCGGCTGCTGGCAGAGAGAGCCACAGCAGCGACTGAACATCAAAGACATTCAGAAAGTCCTTTACGCTTTGGGCAAAGCCACACCCGTCTACATGGACATCCTCGGCTAACGCTGGCGCACTTCATTCTCGCCAGAGGCCAACGCAATCCAGGAATAACCAAACAGCCCCTAACCTTACTACTCCACTGTAAAATCACCTACACGCTGGGGATGGACTTAAGTGCCTGCAACACCTTTTTTCAAATACACTGGAATAAAAAGGAGAGAAAAAAATATTTAAAAACAAGTACTTTTACATTTTGTTTACTCGTACAGTACATAGTGTACAGAATTCTACGAAGAGAATCATTTTCCTAAAAACTGACGAACACAAACAAGACGACGACATTGTGTAAAGGGAACGTTGCCTTTGCCGTGGCAACCTCGTGTCTAAAGAATAAAGCTTTCCAGTGTTATCATTTTATAAACATATATATACATATATGAATATATTTTTATTTATTTTGTTTCATTTCCGAAGGTATGGGTGCCTGTCGTGTTCAGCGCTGTCGCTAGATCTTCATTTTTGTTTCGTTTGTTTTGAGCAGGGATGGAAAAGCCTTACTAGATTTGGGTTCGCATGTCTGCTCCGATTTCCTTTCTTTCTTTCATTTTCCAATGGACAGTTTTGATTTGTCGGTGAAGAGTTCTTGAGTGGGAATCAACTTCTTTAGAGTACTAAAAATATAGGTATATTTTAATTGTATGTGACTGTACATACTGTAAATTTATACACTTGTCCGATTAACTTATTTTTGGTTGTTTTTTTGTTTGGTTTGGTTAGTTTTTTTTTTGTTTTGTTTAATTTATTTTTTTCTTTCAACCCAGTGGTTGGTTCGTAGCATAGACTTTTGAAACACTCTACCATATGAGGGCGTAAATATTGTTCAGTGTGACCACTAGTGCAACACTTAATCACAAGCTTATGGTCAGTTCATTTCCCGTGTGGAGCCTGTTTGCTGAAGGCAAGGGGACATTTGCGGTGGAAACTTCAGCTCCCTGCAAAATCGCATTTAATGGCTGCTTTATATTTAAAGTCGCAACAAATACGAGGACACATAGTGTCACTGATGCGAAGCACTGTGGAGCAGTTCTTAAACATGAGTGAGTATGTGAGCGAGTGAGTTACAAGCCAGTTCCCAGAGGTGCTTCGCATCTAAAAAAAAATAAATAACAAAGACAAACCACAGGATTCTGAGGAAGACACCTATCCAGAGCAATGTTGTTTTGTTTGGTTTTTTGTCTTTTTCCTTTTTGCCAAATCTCCATAGTTACGTGAAAGCAGCGCCATCTGCATCTGAACTCTCACGGTGTTGTCGTCTGTAGCGAAGCGACTCTGTGTGATCTTTTGTTTCGCGATGGACGTGTCTGTAGTTATTTTACACCAAATCTTTTTGCAGCCGCACCATTTTGATGACTTCAGATTCTCTTGCCTCTTTGCAGTTCCAGAAAACGTTTGCTAAAATACAAACGCAAAAATGTATGTTTAGATTATGTATTAAATAAATATTCAAAACCTCATCGTCTTTTGGAGAGGCTTTGTTTGTTGCTGAACGCCGTGTCAGACGCGTTTTGCGCCGACGCCGCCTGGATTTTCAGGAGCCAAATGAAATCAGCCCCGCTGTCTGTTTGCACGCCGCGGATGGGTGTGTAGCCATGTGAACACAACGACCTAAATGGCCCTCGGTACACAAAAAAATAACAAAACATGTCGTGAACACAGCTCGTCCAGATGGGCCTGTGTTAATCACTTTGTTCCACCAGACTGAGTTTATTGTCAGTGTCCCAAAGTCACTGGAAAACTGTTTACAGCCGTTTAACTTCTGAAAAATCACCTTGAAAGTTCTCAAAATGTGGGTATTTTACTTTGTTTTAAATCTAAATTTCAGGAGAGTCCAATGGTGGTGGTCTTAACTCATAAAACCAATGATCACAAGGAAGTTTGAACACAAAGGTGAGCTCAGGTACTGAGGTTTATCACAAAGCTCAGTTGGACTCATGTGCAGCTGCTCTGTGCTTTTCTATAAAGATTCTGCCGACTGTGTGTGCAGCTGAACATCTGCCTCTGCACCGGGGGCACATTTAAGGACCTGAGTTCACTCGTTATAAGGAGTGTCTACAACCAGCCGCTTCATCTTCAGCGAACGTTTAACAGAAGGAGCCGTGTATTAGTTTTAATATCGACACCCTGCCTACATCACTTTTTTTCACCACTAATGGGATTATAAGTGAGTAATAAGCCTGGGGTTTTGAAAGGGTTAAAACATCCCGAAGTCCAGATGTAAAAGCTGCCGGCAAGATTTCACCAGGTCTCACTTCAAACGCGCTGGGCATTTCCATCTGTGAAAGGTTGAGAGATCAAGTGTTTGACAGCCATCTGCCTGTGAAATGAGGATGAAGGGGATGGAGTTATATTTTGCTAAAAATGAGGCCGAATTACAAAAAAATAAGAGCGGCTTCCATCAGGAATGATTTTCTGCCTCCGTTTTTCATTTGAATGTCACGGATCCTCCTGCTCCCGTAATAATCTGACCCTTCTGAATGACATCTAGGACGCTCTCTAAACGGCGGCGTTTGATCCCTTCGCACTTAATGCAGAATTATGGGTTTTGGCCGCGGAAAGTCGGAGGGAAATGGGCCTGATTGCTTCGGGCACAACAGGATGTTCTCCGGCCAATTGAGTTATTATAATTAAGGGAAGATTTTCTGGGAACTTCTTGAGGCCCCAGTGTTCCAGGAGCCGTAATAACACGCCTCGGGGCACGTAAACACAGACGAGGATTTCTAAAACTGAGCAAAATGCGACTGATGTTAAAACTCTAACGAACCACGTTCCTACTTTAACAACTCAACTTTATATGAATTTTACGATCTGTTCATCCTTTAGATTGTTTATCATGTGCCTGACGTGAACAAGCTTCATGCTTCAGCTGCGTTTTGTTGGCGTGAATCACTCTGAATGTGCATCACAGTGAATACAACAAAGACAGTTGGGTTTTAATGAAAACATCTGATACCTGCTTTGATCAAAATACCACAAGGATCAAACACCACAGTAGCATTGTCCCTGTTCATTTAAATGATAATGAGCGCACAGCAGTGAGGAGCCAGGAGCAGAAGCTCTGGTTTTTGCTTAGTTCTCTTGCTTCTGTTTATACTCAGTGCTCTCGTTGTGTGTGATTTGCTGCATTTACTAAACGCAGGCCCCTTGCTGTGATTGGACAAACCCAGACGAGGGGGTGGGGTCTGTAGTATCTGCACTGAACTTAAGAACATAACGGCTTGTTTTAGCCAATGACATAGGACTTGTGTGTGGGTTGGTGGGCTCTAGACAATTAAATTTATTATTATTTTTTTATTTCTCTTATAATGCAGTGGCACACACGTTTGAACCACAGTCTGATCCACTTTACCACGACCAACAACTACACAGAGCTTTGTCTGGGCCTGATTTTTATTTGATTAGTTATTTTCATATCTTCATTTGAAAACTGAATTGAACCTCGAGGAATATAAATGTAACACAAATGACGGCTGAAGATGTAGCAGACGTACAGTCTGTAAAACGTAGCTAGAAACCGTGTAGGGACAGGGTTTATTTGTGGCCTGTTAAAGAGTGACCTCAAATGTGAAAGTGTGGCAGTGAACACATCAGGAAATTGTGGTATGCATCAGTGCACTCGGCTGCACCACAATCAAACTCTGAATGCAAGCAATTGCGGTCAAGGACTCGTGAAGGCACACACTGCAATTTCCCCCCAAAAAAACAAAAAAACTAAGGGTCAGCTGTGCTGTTGATTTGCTACAACTACAACAAGCAGCCAGTTCAGAAGCCAAGCCGTCAGAGAAACCAAGAGCGATGTCTTACATCAACTGGGTTTATTCCTGGCACATCAAACAACACAATCATAATTCATGCACTCCTGCGCTCTCATTGAGGCCAGCATTGTTAATCAGCCAAAAATGCTAATGCTATTTTAACCTTTGTGTTACTTCTGGGACCTCTTTCCTGCAGCTCAAACAAGCACCATAACATCGCATTATCAGCTTCACACTTAATTACGTCTAATGTTTAGGAGAAGTGCTTATCAGATTGATGTTGCTTAGATGCCGTCTTTTCAGTCCTCCACTCAAATGAAACGCATGTTCTGTCTGTTGGAGAAAAACAAACAGCAAGGTGGTTGCCAAGGTATTGCTAGGCTGTTTCTGTGGTATCCCAGGTGGTTGCTAAGTTAATGCTAGGTCGTTGCTATATATCCAAGGTGGTGCTAAAGTGCTTGAAGTGGTATGGTATCCCAGGTGGTTGCTAAGGTATAGCTAAGCATTTAATACGATATCCCAACTGGTTGCCAAGATGTTGATTGGTTGTTGCTATGGTATTCCAGGTGGCTGTTAAGGTATTGCCCTTTAGTGTCAGTTAAGCATAAAAACAATTAATTACTGTCCAAAGAAAAATATGTATCTTCCAGTCGTCCAGTCATGAAAGGTTCAAATGCTGTAGTAAACTAAATATGGACAAAAACGGAGATACTTGCTTTTTTTGGACCATGATGAGCGCTGCTACAGCTGCAAAGACTGGGCCAAATCTACAGTGGCGTGTGTAGGCATAGTGTTCAGACATTCCCGTAATTTTGTGTATTTTATGCTTAGATCACGAGAGACTCTGGGGGCCTCAACAATGAGGACTTAAAGGGAATCTCAATAAAATACGAAGGTTAACCCCATAAATATCTAGCAGCCGCCAGCAGTTCCAGTCCTCTATTTCACAGCAGTAAGAATAACTAAGCCGGTTTGTATTGTTTCCAATGTAATTACTGAATTATAAGCCCTAGGATGTGGGCGTTTAAGGGGTTAAGCCGCAGGCTAAATCTGATGATCCTAATGCCATGTCCCAGCGCACAGACTGGGGCTTTATCCATATATCAACCCTTTCATTTCTCAAACTGGCAGCAAAGACGAGCAATAGGAGAATAGAGCCCCAAACCCACAGAGGAGAGATCAAAGATTTAGTGACAGCCAATAACAATTCAGCTCATATACATAGCCGAGAGAACAAAGGGGGGAAAGACAATGTAGGAGGAACTGAATGGGTTTGCCGTCACTCAGACACAACATCAGCTTTCAGCGGTAGGTGTGAAACAGGAGTCCTAACAGATGATTTATTCACGTTTTGTTTACTCCTTTATTGTGCCAAGATAAAATTATATATTTACTACTTTAATATTTATTTTTTTTATATAAAAGATCACAAAATAATAAGAAAAAAAAACTCTCTGTGTACAGTTTCGGGATCTCAAAAGAGCAGGAGCTACACACCTGAAATTCATTGTCATTGGAACGCTCAACACACTAGGAGGAGAACACTAATGCTCTATTACAGCAGCTAACATGCATCAAACAAGTGTGATCACACCTCGTTTTACTCATTTCAATCTACGGCCACTGGATGTGGTTCTACTTCTACAGAATCATTGGGCGCAAGGCATGAACACGCCCTGGAGGGGGCGCCACACACAGTCAGTCACAAACTCACACCTACGGACTCTTGAGTCGCCAATCCACCTACAAACGTGTGTTTTTGGAGCGTGGGAGGAAACCCACGCAGACACAGGGAGAACACACCACACTCCTCACAGACAGTCACCCCGAGGAAACCCACGCAGACACAGGGAGAACACACCACACTCCTCACAGACAGTCACCCCGAGGAAACCCACGCAGACACAGAGAGAACACACCACACTCCTCACAGACAGTCACCCGGAGGAAACCCACGCAGACACAGGGAGAACACACCACACTCCTCACAGACGGTCACCCGGAGGAAACCCACTCAGACACAGGGAGAACACACCACACTCCTCACAGAAGGTCACCCGGAGGAAACCCACGCAGACACAGAGAGAACACACCACACTCCTCACAGACGGTCACCCGGAGGATACCCACGCAGACACGGAGAACACACCACACTCCTCACAGACGGTCACCCGGAGGATACCCACGCAGACACAGGGAGAACACACCACACTCCTCACAGACGGTCACCGGGAGGAAACCCACGCAGACACAGGGAGAACACACCACACTCCTCACAGACGGTCACCGGGAGGAAACCCACGCAGACACAGGGAGAACACACCACACTCCTCACAGACGGTCACCGGGAGGATACCCACGCAGACACAGGGAGAACACACCACACTCCTCACAGACAGTCACCGGGAGGAAACCCACGCAGACACAGGGAGAACACACCACACTCCTCACAGACAGTCACCGGGAGGAAACCCATGCAGACACAGGGAGAACACACCACACTCCTCACAGACAGTCACCGGGAGGATACCCACGCAGACACAGGGAGAACACACCACACTCCTCACAGACAGTCACCGGGAGGAAACCCACGCAGACACAGGGAGAACACACCACACTCCTCACAGACAGTCACCGGGAGCGGGACTCGAACCCACAATCTCCAGGACCCTGGCGCTGTGACAAAGACACTACCTGCTGCTCTATAATGATTAATATCAAATATAATAAAATGTATATAATGAAAATTATATTTAAAAACATGCATCTGTTTGTTCACTTCTTATCTCCTCGGAAATATCCCATCACCTCAGAACATAACTCAAGATTTCAGAGAAAAACAAGTGATATAAATTCGTCTGGAGTAAGTAACATATTTGAAGGTGTGGCTATTTAAGGCTTCGTACTGAGATTAACCTTGGTCTGCAGAGTGAGGCGGGAGGGAGCTTATTATCATTCACAATGCACCGGGGGGACAGCGCAACACAGGTGGTCTATAACCCTTGAGGGTCTGTGTGTGTGTGTGTAACAGAGAGTGAGAGATAGAGAGAGATCACCTGATTGCCTGCTGTGTATCGGCTATGTGGGGACATCGGGGTTGCAGGGCCATCTCATTCACCTTTGACCTTGGCCCACCCTGCCCCGCTGGCCTCCCGGGGAGAGGCACTTTGAGTGATTAGGCCACAGCCAGACCCTCCGGGAACGGTGGGGACGGCACTTTTCCAGCTGCTGACCAGTGAAGGTTTGGACGAAGGGGCAGCGGTGGCAGCAGCAGCTGGAGCCATTTTGCTGCACTCCTGCTATTGATTATTTGATTACAGTCATCAGACGTGTCACGCCGGGCAATATGCAGAGTTTGTGAATTGCACAAGAAGCAAACCTTCTAGTTTCTGCACAATTGCCTGAGCGCCAGCCGTGAACGCAGCCTCGCTCTTTCTGCAGCCGCAGCACTAAAGGCTTCCACTGTGGATCTTCATGCGCGTGTTACTGACCAGCGCAGTATCCTCTGGAACCTGATCCAGCCTTGACAATGCAATGATTAGTTGTCAAGAAGATGCATGGCGCCCTTTGTGTACAAACCACGCATCCCGACCGTAGCTCTGTGATCGCTTAATTGGCCTTTTGATCAAAGAGAAGGCTAGCACTCCTTGTCCACTGGTATCTGCGCACTGTCCGCTCCGCAATTAGCCCGTCAGGCCGCAGCACTGCTTGGTTAAAAGTTGTCATGGCCTGTTTGCTTTCATTAGGCGTTAATGCATTCCATTCCTGCATTCGCTTCTTATGATAATAAGCATTAAACCGTCAAATCAATACCCATTGGGCACTCAGTAATCACCTGAACATGACCACATCATAGCCCTACTCCAGCTGATCTGTGCACACATATGGATTGTGTCCTACCACATACAGAACAGTCCACCAATCAAAAACATCCAGCCGACAGCGTCCTGTGTCACTGATGAAGGACTAGAGGACGAGCGACACACACTGTGCAGCGACAGATGAGCTACTGTCTCTGACTTTACATCTACAAGATGGACCAATGAGGGAGGAGTGTCTGGACGTTGACTGGACACTTTTTTCAAAACTTTAGCGGCACTGCTGTGTCTGATCCACTTGTAGCAGCACAGCACACACTAACACACCACCACTCAAATCACACATAACATACCTCTATAGGGGTCCTGAGCATTGAAGAACAGGAGGAAAGGGGGAAAACAAAGTATGCAGAGCAAATATGAACTACAGTCTGTAATTGTAGAACTACAGAGTGCTCCTGTGTGGTCAGTGGAGCGGAGACAGTGAATGTAGACACAGAGGTGTTCATAAAGCTATGGCTGGACAGTGTTAATCTTTATTAAACACATATCAGTTAAAGAGACAATATGCTCTGTTTTATTTTTATTATAATCATTCATTCATACAAACCCACGTGGACACGAGGAGAACACACCACACTCCTCACAGACAGTCACCCAGAGGAAACCCACGCAGACACAGGGAGAACACACCACACTCCTCACAGACAGTCACCCGGAGGAAACCCATGCAGACACAGAGAGAACACACCACACTCCTCACAGACAGTCACCCAGAGGAAACCCACGCAGACACAGGGAGAACACACCACACTCCTCACAGATAGTCACCCGGAGCAAACCCACGCAGACACAGGGAGAACTCACCACACTCCTCACAGACAGTCACCCGGAGGAAACCCACACAGACACAGGGAGAACACACCACACTCCTCACAGACAGTCACCCGGAGGAAACCCACGCAGACACAGGGAGAACACACCACACTCCTCACAGATAGTCACCCGGAGCAAACCCACACAGACACAGGGAGAACACACCACACTCCTCACAGACAGTCACCCGGAGGAAACCCACACAGACACAGGGAGAACACACCACACTCCTCACAGACAGTCACCCGGAGGAAACCCACGCAGACACAGGGAGAACACACCACACTCCTCACAGATAGTCACCCGGAGCAAACCCACGCAGACACAGAGAGAACACACCACACGTCACCCAGAGTAGGACTGCAACCCGCAACCTCCAGGTCCCTGGAGCTGTGAAAGAGACACTACCTGCTGCTCCACCGTGCCGCCCCTATTTTTAATATATTCTGAATATAAATATTTAGTACTCATCATGAATAAATCAGAATTACAAAATTGAAATGAATGTGTGTATAAAATATACATTATAAACAAATACCTCAGGGGGAGGGGTATGCTGAGATGTAAATGACCTGTGTTCTGATTGGCTGCTGTGTACTGTGCCTCATTAGGTATGCAGTCTGGGCTGAAACACTCTTTATAACTTATACATAAAGCACGGCAGGTGTGTGTGTGTGTGTGTGTAAATGTGCTCGTGATTGTGACATCACAAAATTAGCAATCGATTCAAAGCAAACCTAGCTTCTAATTTTTCTTGATGTAGAAATCTTTAATGTACAAGTAGTTTCCAGTTTCCACTCTGTGAAGTGAATAGACTCAGCCTGTGTTTGCTGTTCGAGTGTTGGGTGCAGAAACACTGAACACAGACATGTAAATCTGCTGTGTAATGCTGCTGTTACTGTGAGAGATGTGGTGTGTGTGAGAGAGAGAGAGAGGAGAGAGAGGGGGAAAGGGTGCAGGTGCAGGGGAGATGCAGATACCTGCAGACACTAACAAAGATGCTCTGCGTTCTGATCAGCGTGCCTGTCACATCTGCAGCCCCTGTGGATCTGTGTTTCCTAATCTAATTAGATGGGCTGCCTTTATGTTCACTGTCAATCACAGGCTTCTCTGTGAAGGTCAAATCCTCCTCCTCCAGGCTCTGGAAAAACAGCCTGACGAGCATACATACAAACCCGTCTGCCTTCTCCCAGACGGACCCCACACCACTGACCGCTTCCTTCACACAGTCTTCAGATTAATGGCGGCGGTGGCACAGACTCACGGCTTTCTGTTGGGACACTGTGCCCTAACGTTTGTACACGCTGCCATTTCAGACGCAGCTCGTTAAATCTCCATCTAAGTGTCAAACCCAAAGGGGAGGCTGGAGCAGCTGCACATGAGCTCCATGCAAAGCCACCAAGTGCTATGTGTTGCAATTTATCCATCTATTTAATATTTTGGCTTCTCAGTTCAAACTCATATCTGTGGAGAATTCACACTCTCTCACACACACACACACATCACTGGACAATCCCACACAGGCAGCGCACATCCCATGTTTTTAAACTTGATGAGGAAACTGGAGCACCTGGAGGAAACCCACACAGACACAGAGAAAACACGCCTCACACACCCCTGCAGACAGTGACCGAAGATGAGGATCGAACCCAATGAGCCCCTGGAGCTAACGCTGCATCTTCATCTCCGCCTCCTGATTAGACACGAAAAAAAAAGCCAGTTTGGAACAACAATGAATTAAGTGTACTTCCTTTGAAGTGCCCTACGCAGTCTGCTTTGGTATCATTTAGAAGCAGGCAGTCAGTCAGGGACAAAGACGAATGTGGTCCAGACAGAAACACAGCAGGTGAGGTCAGTGAAAATCGAGCCTGTCCGGGGAGGAGGGGCAGGGCTGGTGAGTGAGGTGAAGGGGTCACCGGGCGAGGCTGAGGAAAATGGCGACACTGTCATTAACCAGTCTCCCTCCATCCTGTCCTTTATCTCTGCTCCCACTCCTCACTGTGCGTTAGCCTAAGTCATTTTTCATTACTGGCCTGATGGGGAGATGTGTGTGCGTATCTATGTGTGTGTAGGAATGCCTTTAGCCGCTTGAAATCTGGGTTTGCGGCTAAAGCACTTTTCCGTGTTCTTTCTCTGACAGAAGCCTGAATAAATGATACTGGCACAAATTCATTTCTGCTAATAAAACGATGCATTTCTGTTTTTTTTTCTCTGCCCAGGCATGAATAGTAATGCGGGGAGCTGCAAATGCGTCATGACTGACTAAGTAGCCCAAGGTAGCCCAGGAAAATCTGGAAAGTCATGATACGTTTCTTTATTGAAAAACATGGGCGCTGTACCGAAGATCACTGAAGTTCGCTGTACTTCCCCTCATCCATCCATCCATCCATTATCTGTAACCGCTTATCCAATTTAGGGTCGCGGGGGGTCCAGAGCCTACCTGGAATCATCGGGCGCAAGGCGGGAATACACCCTGGAGGGGACGCCAGTCCTTCACAGGGCAACACATTCACTCACACCTACGGACACTTTCGAGTCGCCAATCCACCTGCAACGTGTGTTTTTGGACTGTGGGAGGAAACCGGAGCACCCGGAGGAAACCCACGCGGACACGGGGAGAACACACCAACTCCTCACAGACAGTCACCCGGAGCGGGAATCGAACCCACAACCTCCAGGCCCCTGGAGCTGTGTGACTGCGACACTACCTGCTGCGCCACCGTGTCGCCCCACTTCCCCTCATCGATTTCATGTAAATAATACGTTGTTTAATAATAACTATGAGTCTCATCTGCGCTTTCCTCGGTCTGTATATATATGACATCACAGCGACTTTAATGATATGAGCTTCTGACATTGGGGGGCACAGTGGGCTTCATTGCCATGCAATCAGTATTTAGCACACCACACATGACTGACTTTCTTAATTAGAACTTGAGGCGAATGTCTGGCTTTGCCCACCTCAAAGAGGAGTATCAGTCATGCGCTCCCACCCAATCGATCACCCCAGCCACCTTACATTGTTGCCCAAGTGCCGCTAATGCATTACAGGTACCTCGCTAATTGACCTGTGGAAGATTTGTAAATGATTACTTTTCCCACTAATTTCACACCGTGATGAGCAGCTGATTAATGAGAGAGGGGTTTTTGTTTTGCACAATTCAATTTACAGATCCGCCGTCTCCCACTCTCAGCAGGTGACGTCCAATGTGTCTCTGCAAACACAGACACTTTTTAGATGCAAAGCACTTCATAAAACTGGCTTGTAACTCACTCGCATGAAAACACACTCAGTCGTTCACTCACATGGACATTCTCACGTAATCACTCACAGATAATAGTATATACTTAGTTAATCATACATTCATTCATTATCAGTAACCCTTATCCTGTTCAGGGTCGCGGTGGGTCCAGAGCCTACCTGGAATCACTGGGCGCAAGGCGGGAATACAACCTGGAGGGGGCGCCAGTCCTTCACAGGGCAACACACACATTCACTCACACCTACGGACACTTTTGAGTCGCCAATCCACCTACCAACGTGTGTTTTTGGACTGTGGGAGGAAACCGGAGCACCCGGAGGAAACCCACGCGGACACAGAGAGAACACACCACACTCCTCACAGACAGTCACCCGGAGGAAACCCACGCAGACACAGGAAGAACACACCACACTCCTCACAGACAGTCACCCGGAGGAAACCCACACAGACACAGGGAGAACACACCACACTCCTCACAGACAGTCACCCGGAGGAAACCCACACAGACACAGGGAGAGCACAGCACACTCCTAACAGACAGTCACCCGGAGGAAACCCACGCAGACACAGGGAGAACACACCACACTCCTCACAGACAGTCACCCGGAGGAAACCCACGCAGACACAGGGAGAACACACCACACTCCTCACAGACAGTCACCCGGAGGAAACCCACGCAGACACAGGGAGAACACACCACACTCCTCGCAGACAGTCACCCGGAGCAGGAATTGAACCCACAACCTCCAGGCCCCTGGAGCTGTGTGACTGCGCCACCATGCAGCCCTTACTTAGTCATATAAATATAAATATATGCACATACACTCCCACTCACTCATTCATACATATATTCACTCACACATTGAGCATACTCTCATATAAACACACTCTCTTTCACACGCTTTCAAACTCACACATACTCACTCACGGTTAGGTACTGCTCCACAGGGGGTGCTATTTCTCACACACTCATTCGCATTTACAGGACACTATTGTGTTTGGTTCAGTCATGGTTCTGTTTTTGTTTTTGTTTTTTGTTTGTTTTTCCACTGCAGGAATAATCCCAAAACTCAAGATAAATGTCTCACACACCAACACCAACACCATGTAACTGACCAATATTAGTTTTACGTAAATTATGCTCATGTAATTTGGCACTGAATGTGCGAGTGTGTGTCACCCTGTGAAGGACTGGCGCCCCCTCCAGGGTGTATTCCCTCCTTGCGCCCAATGATTCCAGGTAGGCTCTGGACCCACCGCGACCCTGAACTGGATAAGCGCTTACAGATAATGAATGAATGAATTTGGCAGTGGCACTTTAATGACAATGTAGAAGTAATGTAAATACACACACACACCCTAGCAATTAGCATCATGCTAACTCTTTAGCTAAACTGTTTTAAAGCATCTGTATATTTCTGACTTATTGTGGGGTAGGTCCGTGGCTGAGATGAGTGAGAACACTGTCAGAGATAAAAAGCCAACAGACTAGATAAGAACGCAGAGCCTGAAACCGATAGCTCATTAGGTCCTGCTCTGTCTGATGACCGCCATCAGTCCTGCCACATTCGCTTCCACCAATTTCCCAAGACTCGGTTCAAATGTAGAATGTCAGAAAAAGTCTGATTCTCCTAATCTTTGCCATTTCTCTTCATAATGCCTTTTACACCACGGTGACGACAGCTATATCACAATTCCCATCTTCTCCTAGTGTGGATTGTTGGACCAGGGCCTAATTTTGAACAATACGACAGAGAGGATACAGAGAGGCACGACAGACGTTGGCATTAACTCTAAATAGCTCCAGAATGTCTGGTTGGGCTTTAACAGATGATGATCTGTGTTATGGAATACATGGAAACTATTAATAAAAGCTAAATCAGCTTATGTATATTTCTTTTATTATTTATGTATATGTCTCCAATCCACCTACCAGCGTGTGGTTTTTTGAACTGTGGGAGGAAACCGGAGCACCCGGAGGAAACCCACGCAGAAACAGAGAATACACACCACACTCCTCACAGACAGTCACCCGGAGGAAACCCACGCAGACACAGAGAGAACACACCACACTCCTCACAGACAGTCACCCGGAGGAAACCCACGCAGACACAGGGAGAACACACCACACTCCTCACAGACAGTCACCCGGAGTAAACCCACGCAGACACAGAGAGAACACACCACACTCCTCACAGACAGTCACCCGGAGTGGGACTCGAACCCACAACCTCCAGGTCCCTGGAGCTGTGTGACACTACCTAAAAGCTGGGCCAGTTAACTTGTGAAAGGTATTTTACAATAATGTTGCAAGTCGCATGGCGTTTTAGGGTCATCTACAACACGGCAGGTAGTGGTCATGTAGCCCCCCCCCTCCCCCCAAAACTGGACTGTGGATGATGTCCCAATTAATAACCTCCATTCTCAAAGATCTGCTGAATGAGCAGATGTCCAGAAACCGTTGCTCATACGTTGTACAATAAAATAAGCTTAGCATAAAATTTTAAGCCAAAAACTAAACATTGTGTGTTTATTTGCCTTCAGCTTGATCTGGGATTTACGTCAAGGTTCGGTAATGTTCTTAAAGCAGCAATTACACTTGTGGGTGCAGCTAGGAGTGTTCCATTAAAGAGAAACAACCGTGGCCTAATGTTTAGTGAAGGGGCCTGGGACCGGAAGTGCTCTGGTTGGAGCCCATCGACTGGAAGAAAAGACTCGGCGTCTCCTCCCTCAGCATCCACTGCTGAGGTGCCCTTGAGCAAGGCACTTAACACACAACTGCTCTCCAGGTGCTGGGGATGGCTTCCTGCTGTTCTGGGTGTATGAGTACTTACGGCCCCAAGTGCACTATTATGTGTGTGTGTGTGTGTGTGAGTGTGTGTGAGTTCACTGCCACAGATGGTACAATATCGTTGCACATTGAGCAATGACAATAAAAGCATGTTTACTTTTATGTAAAGACCAGTCTTCATATGGCACTGTTTCTCAACGGGGGGAAAGTAATGGACTTTGGACCGGGGCGGCCATTTTCTCTCTTATCCTTCAGTCATTCTTCTGTACACTGTGAATTATTTGCTGAGTGCTATCTAACTGAATCTGTGCTGCACAAAAAATGGCTTTATTTCTGACGGCGATGTTAATGTCCCTCCGTCAGAGCGAGGCTGTGTTTGCCACGGCGTTGGGGTACGTGTGAACATAAAAGTGTTCAAAAATAGCCCACATTGTAAACCGTTAATGGTGCCTCAGGTTATGCGTCTTCAATAAGTTATGGCAAAGTGGCTGCGGTGCTGAGAGAAGGGAGCGTCTTCTTAAACCTGAATTTATAATTCAGAGCAGATAGATTCGCTCCTGTCCTCACACCAGAAAGTTTGGAAAAAAGCTTTTGTCTCTCAAGTGAACTTTAGCTCAGTTTCAATTCTTTGAAAGAGGCCACACAGAGAAGAAAGTCAGTGTCCAGCTCACGCTGCATTTCTGCTGTGATTTCCAGTCCAAGATCTAGACAATCACAGCGGGGGTATCACGGATTCGCCATTCACTACTCACTAAGGCGACGGCTATGATTTCCCAGTAAACAATTAGCCGTTGATTCAACGTTGAAATAACGTAATGACTGCCGTCTAATCAACGTTCTCTTAAGGTCGAAAATGAAAGTTGAAAAGACGTCCAAACACAGACATTGAAAAGACGACTATTAGACGTATTTTGGACGTCCATTGACGTTATTAATTGGTCCCGAAATAAATTACTTGTATAAAACGCGTTTTGGACGTCCACTGATGTTATCGATTGGTCACCACTTAACTAACTTATTAAGAAGGATTTTGGACGTCCATTGACGTTTAAAATATGTCCTTGACAGACAGACTACTTTTAGACCTATTTTGAACGTCCAGGGACGTTCCTTGTTTACTGGGTTAATTTCGCGGTCATTACTTAGACATCATTTCTTTTGCCCCAATATTCTACCACTTTTCCACAGGTGAGCACAGGTATAGCAGTGTTCTCACTGTCTGTTCAGAACAGCTCTTTCTTTAAAAGCTCACTGTTCGCCCCGACCCCATTCGCACAGCAGTAAGGAACAAGGAGCAGAACCTCTGGTCTTTAGCCATTTTCGCTTTTTTCTCTTTCTTATCTGTTCTCTTTCTTATCTGTTCTCTTTTTCTCCGTTTTTATTTAGTGCCCGTATTTCTTTGCACATAAGTTTGTTTTGCTGTGTTTAACCGTCTCTGTCTTTGGGCTCTCACATAAACGCAGGTAGAGACTTACATTTCCAGCATTTAGCAGACTTAGGCAGCCCACAAAAAATGGACTAGTTTGTTTTATGACACAGTGTGAGTTGAAGGATCCTCAAATGTCTTATGTATAATTACTAAGTGAATTTCATAACCGACAGCACTGCGATTAATGGTTCTTTTTTTTTAAAACATCACTCATAGCTAACATTTCTACAACACATTTTGAAAATAGATGATTTTTCACAGCTACCCCAGTAAACAAGGAACGTCCCTGGACATTCAAAATAGGTCTAAAAGTAGTCTGTCTGTCAAGGACATATTTTAAACGTCAATGGACGTCCAAAATCCATCTTAATAAGTTAGTTAAGTGGTGACCAATCGATAACGTCAGTGGACGTCCAAAACGCATTTTATACAAGTAATTTATTTCGGGAACAATTAATAACGTCCAAAATACGTCTAATAGTCGTCTTTTCAATGTCTGGGTTTGGACGTCTTTTAAACTTTCATTTTCAACCTTAAGAGAACGTTGATTAGACGGCAGTCATTACGTTATTTCAACGTTGAAGCAACGGCTAATTGTTTACTGGGACAGAATCACAGCTAATTTTGTTGAACGCCAAAACGCAGGGTTTATATAATTCTACAAGTGAGTGCTTTAGGAGTACATTTAAGTGTCCCCTCCAACATTTTCTGAAAGACTGAAAATAGGCAGCGTAGCCCAAAACCAGACTGTGTTTTCACACCACACTGAATCCTGGAAATAAGTCCCAGAGTGTCTCGTTAGCTCTGTGTCACACCTGGAAACATTAGCGCAGCGGTGAGGGGTTAGCTTAGCAATATGAGGCTGCGCCAGTGAAGTTCCCTCAGAAAGAACTCCCCAGCTCTCCCACCCCCAGCTGTGCTCAGTCTGTCCGGATTAAAGCACGGCGGGTTAATTAGTTTGTTATGTCTGTGGGAGCGCTCTCTGAAGCTTGGTGAAAGACCAGATTGCAGACACGTCTAAACACGTTAGCTTGGCCTTTCCCTGAAAACTTTACTTTCAAACGGATCTGACAAGGGGTAAGTACTTTATATTAATGCATGAAAATGTTTCATTATTGAATATACACAATGCAAACTATGGAATAGGGCGGCACGGTGGTGCAGCAGGTTAGTGTCGCAGTCACACAGCTCCAGGGACCTGGAGGTTGTGGGTTCGAGTCCCGTTCCGGGTGACTGTCTGTGAGGAGTGTGATGTGTTCTCCCTGTGTCTGCGTGGGTTTCCTCCGGGTGACTGTCTGTGAGGAGTGTGGTGTGTTCTCCCTGTGTTTGCGTGGGTTTCCTCCGGGTGACTGTCTGTGAGGAGTGTGGTGTGTTCTGCGTGGGTTTCCTCCGGGTGACTGTCTGTGAGGAGTGTGGTGTGTTCTCCCTGTGTCTGCGTGGGTTTCCTCCGGGTGACTGTCTGTGAGGAGTGTGGTGTGTTCTCCCTGTGTCTGCGTGGGTTTCTTCCGGGTGACTGTCTGTGAGGAGTGTGATGTGTTCTCCCTGTGTCTGTGTGGGTTTCCTCCGGGTGACTGTCTGTGAGAAGTGTGGTGTGTTCTCCCTGTGTCCGCGTGGGTTTCCTCCGGGTGACTGTCTGTGAGAAGTGTGGTGTGTTCTCCCTGTGTCCGCGTGGGTTTCCTCCGGGTGACTGTCTGTGAGGAGTGTGGTGTGTTCTGGTAGGGTGTATTCCCGCCTTGCGCCCAATGATTCCAGGTAGGCTCTGGATCCACCGTGACCCTGAACTGGATAAGGGTTACAGATAATGAATGAATGACTGAATTGTAGGAGTGAACCATTAAAAAGTTAAATTAAATGTTATGACAAAACAAAATTGAATGTATGAATTTTTCAAATGTTGAAAGAGTTGTCCCCACACTTTGATCCTCATCATTCAGTCACGCGTCTCCAGAACCAACAAAGAGAGTTCTACACACAGAAATAATGTATGGCGCTTCTTTTAAGGCAATGCAAGCTGACAGTAGTCTAAGGTTAATTGTTTCAGGGTGGGAGAGACTGATAAAGTTCTCCCAGTGTTTGAATAGCTGGAGAGCACCAGCCTGAGGCGCTAGCATTCGAACGCTGAGGGAGATAAATGCTTGATGAGGTGCCTGTGCTGGAGTGAAACAATCATTTCTACATTGTGAAGTTGGCCCTGTGGCGCTCCTGGACTTCTCTCACCGTCCTTTTCCCTGTGCATTGTTGGTGGAGTTTTCTGGCCGCCTCAGGCGCTGGTGATAACAAAGCTTTCTCTGTGACCGCAGGCAGTCGTGAAGTACACAGGCTCGAGGACAGTCGAGGCCCACGGTGTTTCAGTTTTACTGGAGAGTCTAAGGTGAGGAACTTCACTTTGTTTTTGTGATAGTTCTTTTCTTTTCGAGAAGTGGTGTGATATTTGGAAGACTGAGCACTCTGCACCGACATGCTTTGGCACCTTAAACACATTAACGAGCACAGGACAGTCCCCAAGTCGTCAGCGCCAAAAGGCCTCCCCATGGCCTCACTCTAAATCGCTTCACTGATGTGCTACAAGCCTGGCTTGACTTTAAAAATTTCATGGCAGCCCTCGTGTAATTGTACCCAGTTTTCCCATGTATTTCAATCATAGCCAATTCCACCAGCTAGCTAGGCCTCTCCTAGTCACACAGCGCTACCAAGCTAGCAGAGTGAAGGCTAGTATATGCTTCCTCCAGGACTAACAACGTCTGAGTCCTCTTTGTGATAGTCACCGAAATCGGAGAGTGAATTTTGGGAAATAGTCACATATCTTTGTTATATTTTGAGAAAGTATTTAGGATTTTTCATCCAAAGAGCAAGTTTATATCTTTATAAACGTTAAAAAACGTATCTATTCATTCCTACAATTACTTCCGCTTTTGTGAACACTAACTAGAAAGCATTCTCTTGCCAGCATTCTATAATACGCCCAGTCCAAAGGAGAGAAGAGAAAAATATAATATTCAGAGAACATTTAAAGCAACACTAGTTAAGGTTTGACTTTGTATTTACTCCTGGGCTCCCCCTACAGTTGCAGAAAGTTAATTCACTTTTACAGCACGATCCTGAAATCAAGAGGAAGGGGGTAGTTTCCCATCTGCAATCAAAAGTTACACAGTGCCGTTTCTGCAGTGCTGAGACCAGAGTAGCAACGGCAGAGGTTCTTTTCTCCGTATTACAGCTCAGTGAAGAATCAAAGGGGGTGTTTGCTCCTACGGCTCCCCCTACTGGAATTCATTTGCACAGCGCAGTACTGAAATCAATGGGGAGTGGTTTCCTACCCTCCTCCAGAAGTTACACAGTGCAGTCTCTGCAGAGCTGAGCATGGCGTAGCAGTGACAGAGGATCTTTTCTCCCTATTACAGCTCTGTGAAGAATCACAGTGATTTTGAAGCTTTAATTTTAAAGTAAAAATATTCTATTGTGTTCCTTTAATATAAAAATACTAACACGTTTTTTTTGTTGTTGTTTTTTTTTAGTAGATGATGATATTCAGTCATTGGTGCCATCACATCCATCCATCCATCCATCCATCATCTGTAACTGCTTATCCAATTCAGGGTCGCGGTGGGTCCAGAGCATACCTGGAATCATTGGGCGCAAGGCGGGAATACACCCTGGAGGGGGCGCCAGTCCTTCACAGGGCAACACACACACGGTCACTTTTGAGTCGCCAATCCACCTACCAAGGTGTGTTTTTGGACTGTGGGAGGAAATCGGAGCACCCGGAGGAAACCCACGCAGACACAGAGAGAACACACCACACTCCTCACAGACAGTCACCCGGAGGAAACCCACGCAGACACAGAGAGAACACACCACACTCCTCACAGACAGTCACCCGGAGGAAACCCAAGCAGACACAGGGAGAACACACCACACTCCTCACAGACAGTCACCCGGAGGAAACCCACGCAGACACAGGGAGAGACCCAGGTCTGAGTCAGAGGTTCTACCCATTACACTACACCATCCACCCAGAGAAATAAGACATGTCCTCAGACTGTCCTCCCCTTATTCCTAACTGCTCCAGATTCCTTCTCACATTCCGCTGATTTATACATCTCTCGAACACAGCAGCGAACCATGTGCTTCATGAATCATTTATACGCTGTGTTTCCAAACAGGGAGCGTATTGATTCTAGGTCATCATCCTTGAAAACAATAGTGACATGTCTTTACTCGGCTAAAGCCTAATCCCAGGCTAATTACTTTACAATAATGTCCAGAAATGTCCTTAGGAACATGAATATCTGTAATGACAGGACTTTCCTTCAGCCTGTAATGACAAGACTGTTTCTCATCCCCCTCCCCGTCTCTTAATTGCTCGGCCTGGCTCGGTGCACGCGAGAGCAAAAGTTCCCTTTATCTAATTAGTATTGTGCTGTGGGATATTTGTGTCATCTTAAAGAACGATAATGATGTGTCACCTTTGCTGGGAGCAGCCAGTGGAACTGATTAACTCTGACACTTCGCACCGAGCTTAACCTTCAAAACTGTCGTCAAGGAAAGAGCTGCTCTTTCTCGCCTTTGAGGAAACCTGCAGTGAAACCTGCTCTGAGCGCTCGGGATGAAGGTGAGAAACCTTAAAGCAGGCCCACGTTTTGATTAGAAGACTTCATGCAAAAGTTCCAGTAAAACACACTGAAGACTCACCTCTACCTGCAGCATTTAAATCACCACTGATCCTGCACTTCCCGAGATGTCTTGAGTTTGAGCTTGTGTTTCTCTTTCCCAGGAATCAACAGTTCTTTTTACTGTGGAGTGGTGTTCAGTACTTTGTCGTTAGGCTTCAGCATTGACTCCTGTATGTAGATGTATTTGTGTCAGGGTGTTTGTCACTAGCAGGGCATCACACACTCGCACATTCTCTCTTTCACACTCATGCCAGTGTGCACACACAAATTTATCCAGTTCTGGGCAGCGGTGGGTCCGGAGCCTACCCGGAATCACTGGGTGCAAGGCGGGAACACACCCTGGAGGGGGCGCCAGTGCATCACTCACACACAAGAAACCAGAGCACCCATGGGGTAGGAAACCCATGCAGGCACAGGGAGAACATACCACACTCCTCACAGACGGTCACCCGGAGGAAACCCACACAGACACAGGGAGAACACACCACACTCCTCACAGACGGTCACCCGGAGGAAACCCACACAGACACAGGGAGAACACACCACACTCCTCACAGACAGTCACCCAGAGGAAACCCACACAGACACAGGGAGAACACACCACACTCCTCACAGTCAGTCACCCGGAGGAAACCCACGCAGACACAGGGAGAACACACAAAACTTAAATAATAATCCATCATTAGTGTGTAGTTGTGAGCTCTAATCTTCACCCCAGGCAGCAGTGTGGCATGTCAGTGATGTCACTGCTGCATAGCTCCAGGGCCTTGGGGTCCTAGGTTCAGTCCTTGCCTCAGGTCAATGTCTCTGTGGAGTTTGGTGTGTTCTCCTCGTGTCAATCCACCAGCTGCTGGGGTTGTGTTGGTCAGTGAACTCCCAGTGTCTGTCCCACACCTCGGTGAAATGGCGTTGCATCTGCTCTGATGACCCCTGAGAGGAGCGTCTGAAACTGGAACAACAACAACAACAAATATTATTATTTATTCATATATTTATTTGCACTGTCGGCTATATACTCTTAGTTACACCACTGATGCAGGTTAAGTCCAGGCTGACAGTGTGTCACACAGTAAAAAGGTGTCTGTACATTTTGAAGTATAAAGTTTCTACGCCAGAAACAGAAAAGCTTCTCTGTTCAAAATGTTGTTTTTGAACTGCCAGCCATCATACCGTTTAGCCTGCCATCTCTCCGACCAGATCCATCAAAATAAAGCCTAGGCCCCTCTCTCTGACATCCAGAAATGAAGGTAATGTTCTGCCTGTACCTCCCTTGGAAATGCGGCCAGGCATTAGGGGTGATTTGTCATCAGTGACAGGTGTTTTATGCGGCGCTCAGTGGAGTCTTAGTTCACTGTGTTCTCTGACACGCGCCAAGCTCAACTCATTTTCACCCACTCCAGTTGTAACGGGGGCATTTTCAGCCCCTCTTTGACTGTGGAACTGTGTTTCCCCAGCACAGCAGATCCTACATACACAAGAGTGAAGTCTGGCCACAGAGCAGAAAGTCCAGTTCACAACGATTGGTGCAGGGGTTACCTGGGATTTTACAGGGTTTTACTCCATGGTCAGATGAAATATTTAGTTTAAAACTAAACTAACTCAGACACTAAGATCATAATTCATCTGAACAATTATGTTTCTGTCTTTCAAATGGTGGAGTCTGACTGTTATCTTGTTTCAGTAGATGATTCATTACCTAAAGATTCAGGTGCTAGGTACCAGGTAGGTGTCGCAGTCACAGCTCCAGGGACCTGGAGGTTGTGGGTTTAAGTCCCGCTCCGGGTGACTGTCTGTGAGGAGTGTGGTGTGTTCTCTCTGTGTCTGTGTGGGTTTCCTCCGGGTGACTGTCTGTGAGGAGTGTGGTGTGTTCTCTCTGTGTCTGCGTGGGTTTCCTCCGGGTGACTGTCTGTGAGGAGTGTGGTGTGTTCTCCCTGTGTCTGTGTGGGTTTCCTCCGGGTGACTGTCTGTGAGGAGTGTGGTGTGTTCTCCCTGTGTCTGCGTGGGTTTCCTCCGAGTGACTGTCTGTGAGGAGTGTGGTGTGTTCTCCCTGTGTCTGCATGGGTTTCCTCCAGGTGCTCCAGTTTCCTTCTACGGTCCAAAAACACATGTTGGTAGGTGGATTGGCGACTCAAAAGTGTCCATATGTGTGTGTTTGTCACCCTGTGGAGGACTGGTGTGTTCCCACCTTGCAGGAGCCTACGCAAAGATTCCGGACCCACCGCGACCCTGATCTGCTTACAGAGAATGAATGAATGAATGCACTATAAAGATATAAAAATATAACATCAAATAAAAAAATAAAAACACTACTCAACACTGCCCTCTAAAGAAAATAGTAAGAACCACACCACTGCCCTCTAAAAGAGATCTTAACAGACATAAAGGTGAATTAACAAATCATCAAACCAAAAATACGTTACAGTCCCTGAAAATAATAGAAGTAAAGCTTGTGTTAAGACTGCGATGTGATACTGTAAATAAAATCACACTTTACATAATATTCAGAGCCATACTCAACCCTCAGTGTGTTACATAACAATGGGTTTTTACCGCACGTGTCACACTGCTCATTATAAATTTCATTATCGTTATTTAATCACATGAAATCAGTGTCACCGGTTGCCATGCAGAAAATATCCATTATCCAGAATGTCATTTTCTCCCCCATTCTGAGTGTGTCAATCAAGAAGTGAAGTTGCCTGCAGTCAGATCTATTCTCTGGAGTAAATTATTTGTGAAGAGAGTTGGAGTAAAAGCTGGGCCCCATACTGTCTCTCCCATGCATGTCACTGCATCAGCCTGATGACTGTATCTGAATAAATTCAAGTGACAAGCACTCATCAGAGACTTCGTGTAAATGAGGACAATCGAGTAGTTGGTATTCCAGCCCAGAGCCAGTGGTTCAGGAGCCTGTGCCGAGTTTGTGCTAATTCCCCTTTGATATTCTCCTCTAAAAATGTTCTGCCATTTCCGTTTGGGGACGTCCGGCCGAATCCTTAATCATTTTAAGGACATGTTTTTCCTTCATTAATTTGAAAGGAAGCTTCTGGGAGGTCTGTGTACACGCATCGTTTGACCTCACACCTCACCCGGCCAATTACGGAGAACCCTTTGGTTTGCTGCTCTGAATCATACACGATGGAGCTAATGAGGATTTCAAACAGAGCTTCCAAATTAATACAAAAAAAAGTGAATCTATTCAGAGTGTGACATAAAGAAAATCACATTTAGATTTAAAAAAGAGAATGCATAATGCTGGGAATGTAATGAATGTAACAAAATGATTTAATATCATTATAGATATTTCAAATAGTGAGTCATTCTTTCTCTTTCTAAATCTGACTGAATCTAACATTCACAATTCACAATTTAACGTGTGAAATCGAAACAAGAAACACCACATTTTGGGAATGATGTCACTGAATAAGGGCGGCACGGTGGTGCAGTCACACAGCTCCTGGAGGTTGTGGGTTCGACTCCTGCTCCGGGTGACTGTCTGTGAGGAGTGTGGTGTGTTCTCTCTGTGTCTGCGTGGGTTTCCTCCGGGTGACTGTCTGTGAGGAGTGTGGTGTGTTCTCTCTGTGTCTG
This sequence comes from Hoplias malabaricus, assembly GCF_029633855.1. Taxonomy (NCBI): domain Eukaryota; kingdom Metazoa; phylum Chordata; class Actinopteri; order Characiformes; family Erythrinidae; genus Hoplias; species Hoplias malabaricus. The sequence goes on along the minus strand of NC_089815.1, from coordinate 4,929,269 downwards.
CGTGGGTTTCCTCCGGGTGACTGTCTGTGAGGAGTGTGGTGTGTTCTCCCTGTGTCTGCGTGGGTTTCCTCCGGGTGACTGTCTGTGAGGAGTGTGGTGTGTTCTCTCTGTGTCTGCGTGGGTTTCCTCCGGGTGCTCCGGTTTCCTACCACAGTCCAAAAACATACGTTGGTAGGTGGATAGGCGACTCAAAATTGTCCGTAGGTGTGAGTGTGTGAGTGAATGTGTGCCTGTGTTGCCCTGTGAAGGACTGGCGCCCCCTCCAGGATGTGTTCCCGCCTTGCGCCCAATGATTGATGACCCACCGCGACTCAGAACTGGATAAGGGTTACAGATAATGAATGAATGAATAATGAATAAGTGTGTATTTGTTGCATACTGTTGCCACGATGTGACCACTAGGGGCTCCACTGAGACTGGGAGACTCCGGCTGAACAGGGCACTTCACTGGTTCTTAAATGTGTTTAACTCACCGAGCTGGTTAAATTAAACTAGACTCGAAAGGAGCCGAACCAAACCAGGGCACTGCATCCTACCGAGGGGCAAGGCAGAAAACCTTCTTCTAACAGACACCGCCAACGTAAGTAAAGCACACGTTGCTTATAACCAGGTTTGACTAATTCTTTATTAGACTTTATCCTCATTATAACTCACAATACCTCTTTGACTTCGTATTCCCTCTCTATTGATTTGACTGTGTGCGTTGACTGCTAAGGGGTTCCTAGAGACTCTGAAGCTTGTTTAACTCCAGAAGCTACGCCGTGCATGTGGTACATAGGAGTCATTCAGCAACACTTGCAATTTCACACCAGACACCATCGTGTGGCACTTTTTTGGGCACACATGATGGGGAGAGCTGTGTGGAAGGGCTGATAGTGCGGTAACAAATGTGGCAAATGTCAAAAACACAACCAAGGTGTGAAAGGCTACACTGACATAGGAGTTTATTGCTCATGAGGAGGCATGTCATTCGGATAGGTTACAATATCTGGTGTGAAACACGCTTGAGACACACTGACTCGAACTGCAGTGGTTTTCCAACACGTCCAGTCCAGTGTAATCCAATCACTCTCCTAATCGCCCCAGTTTATTCTCATGTTCAATTGGAAAAATGCCCTGAAGCACTACAATGGACCATTATTAATGAACATATTCAAACCACATAATAAGCCTTAATTAATAATAATTTTTCTTTTAAAAGTACATATTTGTTCATTCCGATTGATGTAAACAGAAGAAGTGCATTATGTGGCCTTTAAAAGCAAACAAAACATGAAACAATTATACGTCCATCTAATGGAATGGAAATGTGATGCCTATTATGCAGCGCCACATGAGAAACTGAAATTAATTTGGAGTTCTGACCTATTTAAAGGTGGAACTCCGGTCCTGTCTATGACCCGAGGAGCCTAATTGGCAAATCCCCTGCAGGTAGCTGCCTGTTAAGCAGCTCACCAGGAAATATACAAAAATCTGATGTGCAAAGGGGAGTTTTCAGAATAAATCTGAAAATCAAAAGCGTGTACATGTGTTTGTCTAGTTTGTGTCACGTAGTAAACAAGTTAGCAGTTGAGGCCAAACATAGTGTATTCTAGAGAAAATGGGCCTAGAAGGAAAGCCAGTGCCCCCTCCAGGGTGTGTTCCCGCCTTGTGCCCAATGATTCCAGGTAGGTTCCGGACCCACCGCGACCCTGAACTGGATACGGGTTACAGATAATGAATGAATGAAGAGAAAGCGAGTGCTGCAGAGGGTTGTGAAGAGATGAGCTCAGGCTCTGGTGTGCTTAAATCCACTCAGTGTCAACAGAACACGTCGACTCATTTAGGAACAACTGCACTAAATACCGGATTTGCCTTGTGAATGTAAACAGCAGAATGTGTACATCAGCTAATGTTTAGATTTAACGCTGTGCAAATTATACTCCCCCTGTGGCTCTAATTACTGAATTCCATGAAGCCCTGCGATAACATTGCCACGTTAATATTTTCACATCGTTAAGAAACGGCTTCAGACAGACGTCACATTTCAGCAAAAGATATGATAATGTATACAGTATATTAGAAATCATATCCAGCCAAACTGATTGGCACGGTTGTCAAGACACTTGGGGACAAAAGGGCCATACTGTGTCCTTAATGTTTTTATAATGAGGCCATCTGCTGTGGAGTGTGTACCTCCTTTTGTTTCTCCCTTCCTGTTTGACATACAGTCTGTCTTATTTGTTGAGATTCCTTCATGTTTTCTGCAGCAAGTGCCTCTTCACTGCAGCCTTGCTACCAGCTACGCTATCCGCCCAGTCACTTTCGATACTCCTTTTTAATTAATACATTTGGGAAGGTTGCCAACCCAGTATCAAAATAAGTCAATCTGAAACAGAGTTCACTCTGCCCAATGCCAAATATGGGCTAGATGAGTGTGAAACCACTCAAAACCGGGCTGTGAAAAAGTGGGAGTGTTCTCTTTGGAGTGGCATCCAAAATTTGTACTTGACATCAATGTTCTTGAAGCTAAGTGCAATCAAATTCTCACAAAAATGCTTCATCAAGAGCCGAATCAAAAACTAATATCCCAAAGTTTAAATAAAAAAATGAGTACCACTACACAGTAATAAAAAGTAATACAAATCAGGCATTTTCCCTGTTGCTCCTTTTTTCTATGATATAAAACTTTTGTTAGCTTGTGATTTAGCAATATTCATGTTCAAGCAAACATGCAGATTTTATTTTAATGTGTGCCGTTCTGACTTATTTCAATATGATACTCGCTTTTAGTACATTATAAAACTAACATTTTTAAGTCCACTGAAGATATCTTACATTAGTTTACATGCCCAGCATAGCAAATAAGCAACCTAGCATGCTTGCTAACACTCAGCCCACAACTCATTTCTCTGCTCAGTAAAAACCTGGCTTTAATCTAACCATTTGTTCTAATTACACACAACATAAACATTATTTCCAGGCAGAGCTCACTCTTTATTTCTATAAATGCTTTGGATATTTAAAACAACTAAAATGAGAGGTCATGCTAGCAAAACTGTTAGCAAATATGAAGAAGCAATGTCTATGAGGCTTACTAACATTCTCCTGCTGCTCTGCTGAACGAAAACATAGCCTCTGTTCGTCCTCAGTTTTGTTTGCTGCTGCACAAAATGGAGGCAGATTATTCAAATAAGCAGCCATGATGCAAATATATTTTAATGTGTTCCTATGTTACCTAGCCCTTAGCATATTTTAAAGCTAAATAAAGATTTGGACATTTTCAAAGGCTAACTAAAACTGCACCTCAGTGTAGCATATATGCTAGTTAAGCTAATAAGGTAGCAATACCTTGTAGGCAAATAAACAAACAAACAAATAAATAAATAAGCACATTGTTTGTAGCCTGTGCAAGGACTCAGCTTTGTTGGGCACACACTGGAGACAGATTATTCATATATGCAGACTTATTTTTAATGTGCCCTCTCTGCCACTTCTGTCTTAGCACAATTTGAAGGGGTATGCAGAGACATTTGTGACCATTAGCTGTTTTCGTGCAGCAGGGGTGAATGACGTAGTGAAGTATAGCTTGGATGTTATGCTCCTAGTGGATGTCTGGTTGTCTCCTTTAATGAAGGACCTTAGCAAAGGCTCAGCGATGCAGATACATTGATGATGCTGTTGCACATCGAGCACCGGTGCTGGAATTGGCCTCGCACAGGATCCTCTGTCACATCTTCTGCCCACATCGCAGCCCTCATCGCAAGTGGCAGAGCCGGACGCAGTCATGCTAGGCCTGCTGGATGGCACGCCACGGGCTGTGGGCTTCCTCGTGCACGATCCGGGACGACTTATGGCTCATTTGGTGTATGCACATCACCAATTAGGCCCGGCTCAGTCACAGTTGCCCGAGGCATGCAGAAAGCACACTTGTTCCCAGTCACCTGTTTGACGGGCCGTTCCTATTCCCATCAGCCGAGCTCCTCAAAACACGGAGGCGGCCAATCACATTCTACACGAAAGCACCACTTGCCCGCTGGGCCCGAGTGACATGATTATATGGCTGGGCATCTAGGCCTGTTGGGACATTATTCGAACACATTTCAGTCAGCTGAAACCTGATCTTAGCCATGGAGAAGCGTGGGGGCCCTTTGTTAATGTTAAAAATGTACCGAACATTCCACAGGTAGCTACGGTAGCCACTAAAGGCCATACGTTGTTACAGGAAGGAGTACAATGCAGGTACATTTTTGTTCACAAGGGTTCAACACGTGTAAATGTAACCTTTAAATGATTATTTCTTCTGAAAATAAGGGCAGTAGTAAGGAGTTCTACTTCTCAGTGAAGACTTTAAATTAGATACTGGACGATTCCCTTGAGGATTCGATGGCCTTAGTGATGATAGGTACTGATGAGTGAGGAGTAGTTCTGAATTAAAAACACCTCTCCAGTCCGTCCCAAAGATATTCAATTGAGCGCTATGCTTTCAGAGAACACACTTCCTCTGTGAACAGCTCAGTGCCCCTCCAGCTGACATTTGACATTGAGCACAGTGGGGTGTTTTTAAAGAGTTTGCTCCAGAAGGCCTTATTCTTTTCATGATTTTCTGTTGATTATAAGTTTTTTTGTGCACAGTAAACTGATCATAAACATTCCCACAGTTATCATTGTTGTTATAATATAACACATCAGATATTTGCTTGATTTTTGTATTAATTTGTTTTTAATTTCATTTTCTTCTACTCCTATTAATCCTTTGGATTTTCTTTCACATCTTTTTCCCCCTCATTTTAATCCTTTCTTTCCATTTTAATACACAGGGGTTGGACAATGAAACTGAAACATCTGTCATTGTAGTGTGGGAGGTTTCATGGCTAAATTGGAGCAGCCTGGTGGCCAATCTTCATTAACTGCACATTGCACCAGTAAGAGCAGAGTGTGAAGGGTTAATTAGCAGAGGGTAAGAGCACAGTTTTACTCAAAATATTGCAATGCACACAACAGTATGGGTGACGTACCAGAGTTCAAAAGAGGACACATTGTTGGTGCACGTCTTGCTGGCGCATCTGTGACCAAGACAGCGAGTCTTTGTGATGTATCAAGAGCCACGGTATCCAGGGTAACGTCAGCGTACCACCAAGAAGGACGAAACACATCCAGCAGGATTAACAGTGGACGCGAGAGGAAGCTGTCTGAGAGGGATGTCCGGGTGCTGACTCAGATTGTATCCAAAAAATATAAAACCACGGCAGAATTAAATGTGCACCTCAATTCTCCTGTTTCCACCAGAACTGTCCGTCGGGAGCTCCACAGGGTCAATATACACAGCCGGGCTGCTGTAGCCAAACCTTTGATCACTCATGCCAACGCCAAACGCCGGTTTCAATGACGCAAGGAGCGCAAATCTTGGGCTGTGGACAATGTGAAACATGTATTGTTCTCTGAAGAGTCCACCTTTACTGTTTTCCCCACATCCGGGAGAGTTACGGTGTGGAGAAGCCCCAAAGAAGCGTACCACCAGACTGCTGCATGCCCAGAGTGAAGCATGGGGGTGGATCAGTGATGGTTTGGGCCCAATACTTGTGTTAGATGGGCGCGTCACTGCCAAGGACTACCGAACCATTCTGGAGGACCATGTGCATCCAATGGTTCAAACATTGTGTCCTGAAGGCGGTGGCCACCTGGCCACTATCCTGCAAGAAGAATGCCTTAAAATCCCTCTGACCACTGTGCAGGACGTGTATATGTCATTCCCAAGACCAACTGACGCTGTATTGGCCGCAAAAGGAGGCCCTAAACCATAGTAATAAATTATTGTGGTCTAAAACCAGGTGTTTCACTTTCATTGTCCAACCCCTGTACGTCCTGCCTTCCATTTTGTTCGGTTCTTTCTGATTTCCATTCCTTTTGTCTTTCCTCCTTCTCACCCTGAGTACTTTTTCATTTTTCATCCTTGTTCTGTTCATCCTCTTCTTTCTACTGGTCTTCCTTTTCTCTACCTCATCTTCCTCTCACATTTTCACCTCATTCTATTTCTCTAAACTGTCCGTGGCCATAAACATTCCCACATTTATCATTTTTCTTATTAGTTATCAATAAAACTACATGTGTTTTTCCTTGGACAGGAAGTGAACAGACTGTGACATGTTTCATTCAGAAAATGGTGTAAAAACGGGAAGCATTTGTGTACACTCTGCTGTATTATATATTCCCGTAAATGCTTATTTTTTTCCGGCCCGGTCCCAACCTCGGTTCCTCGTGGCTGTTCTTTGTATGAACCGAGGCTGTGTGTGTTTTTTTTTACTGAACAAAATGGTTGGAGTGATAATCAGACATGATGATACAATTAATTACGGTGCATCCATGAGTAGAGAGTGGAGCTCTCCGAGGAGACGTGGGTGTAATTGCATGATGAGCAATTGTTCTCAGACGGTTTTAAGGATGTCTGGAGCACTGCTGTGCACCACGGCTGCTGACTTACTGATATCATTCTGAGATAAAGAACTCTCCAGAAAGGTCTTAACCTTCACCCGACTCAGGGGGATGTTCCAGGATGGCTGACCATGTGTAGAGGCCCACGGTGGCGCGCTAAAGACATGACTACTTTCACAACTTTCACAAAATTGTTAGATATCACAGTGCATTTTTAAAAATAAAGTTTCTTTTGTTCTAAATTTCTTTGCATTTTTTGTTTTTATGTAAGGTCCACATATGACGCTAGCCTGGGTTTATACACCAACAACTGTTAGAATTCATTTTTAAATGACCACTTGTCAAACACTCCAACCCCTTAAAGACATTTCTAAACTTCTGTTTATTCCTTTGTGTTTCGTTCCAAAAATCGGAAATATTAGCAACATAACCACTATTAGCCTATTAGCACTATAGCCACTAATTAGCATTTTAATGTACTTTCTAGGGCGGACCAGGTAGGTGTCGCAGTCACACAGCTCCGGGGGCCTGGAGGCTGTGGGTTCGATTCCTGCTCCGGGTGACTGTCTGTTCTCTCTGTGTCTGCGTGGGTTTCCTTCGGGTGACTGTCTGTGAGGAGTGTGGTGTGTTCTCTCTGTGTCTGCGTGGGTTTCCTCCGGGTGACTGTCTGTGAGGAGTGTGGTGTGTTCTCTCTGTGTCTGCGTGGGTTTCCTCCGGGTGACTGTCTGTGAGGAGTGTGGTGTGTTCTCTGTGTCTGCGTGGGTTTCCTCCGGGTGACTGTCTGTGAGGAGTGTGGTGTGTTCTCTGTGTCTGCGTGGGTTTCCTCCGGGTTGGTACGTTGGTAAGTGGATTGGCGACTTAAGTGTGTGTGTGTCTGTTTTGTCTGTGAAGGACTGGCGCCCCCTCCAGGGTGTATTCCCGCCTTGCGCCCAATGATTCCAGGTAGGCTCTGGACCCACTGCGACCGTGAACTGGATAAGGGTTACAGATAATGAATGTACTTTATTTGTTGGCTGTTAGCAGGTGTTACCTCAGGGTCACAGACGAATTCTGCAGGTGTTGACACTTTGGAAGGCTGTAAATCTGGTTGCTTCCTGACAGCTAGGGGACAGCACAACATTTATTTGTTTTCCCACAACTTCTGTCCAAGTAAATATGTGGAAGAACGGCATTCATCACCTGATATTACAACCATGAGAAACTAAGAAAAGGCTGCTTGTGCAGCTACGTTTACTGTATGAACAGGTGAGTGCTCAGTGCTGAAACATTAAAACATTAAAACATCTGCCCTTTGTGAAATATACACTAAAAAATATACACTATAAAAAATGCTTGATGTCCAGCAATCCCCATTTTAAGAGCCCTCATACCCGACTCCTGAAACTGTTCTAAATACCGCAGGTGCTTTAATGTCTCCAGTGAAAACCAAGATGGAGGAACCAGTGCATACCATAATTCTGTCTCCTAACAAGAATCAAAGCTGTCAGGGCACTGCTCGACATCTGTTTAGACACCGAAGCAAATATAGACAGCTTTTGCTGCAATGTCTTCCCTTGTTTTTTTCCCTCTAACTTGAACAGCCTTAGTTCTCCTGGAGTTTTCTTGCATGAATCTCATCACAGATCATCAATAACAGTCTAAGTAGCTGCTAAGTAGCTGAGAGTGTAGCTGCCTGGGAGGGTAAAACCAGTCATGAGTTTTTTAATTAATAACAAACACATGGAAGCACTGTAAATGTTCTTGTTCTCTGAGACTTATTTAAACTTAACAGACCATAATAGTACACACAGATCAGCCATAACAATACCACCACCTCCTTGTTTATACACTCACTGTCCATTCCCACCTCAGAGCAGGTGTGATGTGGTGGTGGATCATTCTCAGCGCCGCAGTGACACTGACGTGGTGGTGGTGTGTTAGTGTGTGTTGTGCTGGTGTAGAGTGGATCAGACACAGCAAGAATGCTGGAGTTTTCCAACCTCTCAGTGTCACTGCTGGACTGGCTCTGTGGTGGTTCTGACTTGAAGAACAGGGGGTGGAGCAGCAGATGGACTAGTCTGTAATTGCAGATCTAAAAAATGCAAGCATCCAGTCAGTGGACAGTGAATGTAGATACAAGGAGTTGGGATTAATGTTATGACTGACCTGTGAACACTTGGTTATTCACTGTGACATTGATAATGTGACTTTTCCAAGTTAAATTTACTGGGCAGAATCTTTTATAACGATCAGTTATCACCTGTTAATAATTATGTCTAGTGTAAAGAGCAGTTCCACTCAAACATGACACATTTTTAAGCACGAGTCAAAGACAGTTGTAGAAAATGCTCTCGAGTTCCTAATTTACTGACTCGTAAACTTTTATGATTTTCTACTTCAGCTTTAAATCTTAGATAAAGCTTGAGATTCTCAACTGGAATTAGACTTCAAACCCTACAGGGTCCTAGAGAGCAAAAGTTGGCCTAGTGTCTGGCTCATAGTGCTCACAGGCATCGGTCAATTGATGTAACAGATCTGGGAAGTTTGCGTTCACCTCCAGCAGGTTAAGCTTTTCATTGGTGTTCCGTTACAACAGTTTGAAAAGAAGCAGTGGCTCGGTTTTAAGAACAATGCAAGCATCATCTCAGGACTTCTTTTTTTAACTGTGTGAGATTGAGGGTGATTCACTGACAGGTGGAACTGGAAACAATAAATAATTAGGGAGAACCCAGTAAACATTTAGCCGTTGATTCAACGTTGAAATAACGTAATGACTGCCGTCTAATCAAAGTTCTCTTAAGGTTGAAAATGAAAGTTGAAAAGACGTCCAAACACAGACATTGAAAAGACGACTATTGGACGTATTTTGGACGTCCAGTGACGTTATTAATTGGTCCCGAAATAAATTACTTGTATAAAATGCGTTTTGGACGTCCACTGACGTTTAAAATATGTCCTTGACAGACAGACTACTTTTAGACCTATTTTGAACATCCAGGGATGTTCCTTGTTTACTGGGAAAGTTCAGTAAAAAAACCCAAAAATCTTAGAAATAAACAATATAAATAAGTAAATAAACCTTTCCACCAAAAAATATATATTTTGCAATAATTCAACATTTTTCCATTCTGTCTTTTATGTTTATAAAATGCACATTTTCAACATTTTGTGAGCAGTGCTGCATGTGAAACACAAACTTTCCTGGAGAACAACTGCACTTAGTTGTGATCTGAATAAAAAACAGCCGTTCAACTTACACCAAACAATGTATATCCTCCTTCTCCCTTTTTCCTACGACTCCCAGATAGACGCCGCTGGTGTGAAGGCGCTGGGCTGGTGCCAGCGTGACTCAGTCTCTGTGACTAAACTGTCTGCTATCAGCACAGACTTGGGCTGAATGCTGAAGACGCACGTGGTCCCACTTTTCTTCAGTTATTTGCTTGAATTTGCTATTAACCCTTTGCTCACTTTAATCCTCTACCTTTTTAACATTCATCCTCCCTTTTTTTGCTGTTCTTCTTTCTGCTTTTCATTCCTTCTGTCTTTCTTCCTCCTTCCCACCCTCAGTTCTTTTTAATATTTTAATCGTTTTGTTCTATTTGGTTTCATCCTCCTCCTCTTTTCTACTCATTTCCCTTTTCTTTTCTCTTACTCCCCTGTTTTTTTCTACCTCCTTCTATTTCTCTTCCTCCTCTTCTGAACGTGTATATATAGTGTCATAGACGGTTGGTGTGGCCGATGCCTGTGCGTGACTCATGCCTTTCCTTTGGCGTGTCTCCTCTGTTAATCTGGCTGACCCTCTCCCCTCTGGGCTCCAACAGTGTCTTAAAGGCGGCTGGCACCCCTGACCACTCTGCTGACCAGGCTGGAGCTGGAGGTGCTGGTGCCAGGGCGAGGGGCATGATGAATAACAGATGTTTCCTGATTGCTGCTGCCATTTGTCACACACCTGCCTGGCTCCAGCGGCCAGGGCCCGAGCAATATGTCACTGTCACTGGCTCCTCGGCCCCAGAGCATCAGCGCGTCTCAGCCAGGCTTAGCCCTCCACAGAGCCACGCATTTATCCACATTAGTCTTTATACATGACCTCCACGTTTCTACATCGCGACTGAGCGGTCCGGTCGAGAACGGAGGACGGGTTGCCAGATCTCTGGTGTAAAGCCTGCATTTTCACAAAAGAAAATACAGAACTGCTACGACTCCCACAGAACAAACAGCGTTCGGAGATAATGAGAGGACCTCTTTTAAGCTGCGTTTATTCATTCAAATCTTGTTTTGAATCCAGCATTGCTTTTTAACTGTTGCATTACCATGAGGGTGAAGTCAGTGTAAATTTAAACACAATTAAGACACTCAATTTCAACAAAAGGACCCAGATGTATGTAGATTTTACACCGACATTCAAGCCATTTTCTGCCATCTGACCATTGCTGAAGATGCTTGGAAGACGCTGTTGGCTGGAAATAAAAGATTTATACCATTTATCCCCCCAGTGGTGTCTAACTTTGCCCATGTGGAGCAGGCTGTGTCTCACTACGCTACTGTGTAGGGCAGCACCACAGACTTTACAGGTTTGGCGTGGTATTAGGAACAGTTTATGAGATTTGAGATGCAGCCACAGAAGTTGAAGGCTGAAAACCTGCAGAAGAGAGAGAGAAAACTAGAATGCAATTTTATCTACATCAACAAATGAAAAGCATTCTGACTGAGACTCACTCTCACCCTAAATGTATTCCATTTGCTGAAGTGAATAAAGCTCCAGCTGTACTAACTGGACACAAAGCGCCAGAGCTCAAAACCTGGCAACCCTAAGTGGAAGGGAGTTTTTATGTCCAATTAAATGTGTCTGGACAGCACGGGCAGTTTGCAGCAACTATTGAACAGAGCTTACATGTATTAGCATTATGTACACATTTAAGCCCCTAAAATCCCAGGCTTATTACACCCTGAGGCTTATAACTCGGTCACTACACTGACCATAATTCACACTTACAGAGTTCCAGGAGCGGGTATTACAGCTTTAGATCTGTGGGCATGTCCTGGCCTTTTAAGAGTTTAACCTTAAGTTTACAGGGGTTATATTATGAAAAAACATCACCTCACATGGGCGGCACAGTGGTGCAGGTTGTGGGTTCGATTCCCGCTCCAGGTGACTGTCTGTGAGGAGTGTGGTGTGTTCTCCCCCTGTCTGTGTGGGTTTCCTCCGGGTGCTCCGGTTTCCTCCCACAGTCCAAAAACACACGTTGGTAGGTAGATTGGCGACTTAAAAGTGTCCATAGGTTTGAGTGTGTGAGTGAGTGTGTTTGTGTCTGGGTTGCCCTGTGAAGGACTGGCGCCCCCTCCAGGGTGTATTGCGCCCAATGATTCCAGGTAGGCTCTGGACCCACCGCGACCCTGAACTGGATAAGGGTTACAGATAATGAATGAATGAATGAATCACCTCACATTAAATGAGGGAAGCTGGAACCCACCAATCCTCACACTGTGAAACAAGACCACCCAGGTTTACTGTGGGGGGCCTAAATCAGAAAACATGGGATAAAATGAGTCATTCTGATTCTGTGCCAGTTTTAAAGTAGAGGGCAGAGACCCTACCCCCTCCTCTGCGTCTCTCCAATCACAGCACTGGACTTGCGTATATATGAGAGCACAAAAAACGAGGTTAAATGAAGTAAAACCGACACAACGGTGCAGAGAAATAGTAAAATCAAAGAAAGAGAACCAAGCGAAACCGGCTAAAACAAGGCACAGGGGCATCCAACAATTAAGACAGCACTTATAATCATTCCCCCATGTCTGAGATGTTAGGGGGTCAGGGATATTGCAGGGGAAGCACTATGAGGTGCAGGAATAAGGAGGATAGAGTCATATTTCAGCTCCCAGCCCTAAATAAAAGAAAACTGGACAGCGCTTGTTTTTCTTTTTCGTTTTCTTTCAGCTGTTTTGTGACTTCTGGGCAAGGTCAAATAGATGCGGCAGTGTGGCTTTCACTGCGACTTGCTCCAGGCCGGCATCGTAATGGCTGAGTTATGTCATCTAACTGTGCAGTGCACAAGCCGCAGAGGAAAGAGAAAGCCTCTTAGCACAAGGCTACATTAGCTTAATCTTCCCCTGCTCGTACAATAGCGTCAGCTAAGATGCTTTCTATGAAATTTTCATAGGACAAGAAGCATTAGATGCCTGTTTGTTGCATATATTTAACCAGCCTTTATAGGCCCATAAAGCCTGTGCAGCCCAAAATAAGTGCTTTGTAAGCTGATAGTATAGCTGTCAAAACTAAGAAATTCAAACTGAGACATGGAAACCGCTGAGATGCTTATGTAAGGTTTTATTAGAAGTTAGCCCTTCACTTGGAGAACTTTCCCAGAGTCATTCGACTAATAATCGCACTGAATTTTAATCCCAAGTCATTGTGGAGCATTTCTCTTGGTTATTCTTCAAGAATTCACGCAGTGTTGGGAGGTAACATCTGCTCATACAGTTCAGTGCTCTGGTGGCTCCGTGGGCTTCCTGAAATCACGAGGCGCAAAGCAGGAACACAGCCTGGAGGGGGCGCCACCACACACTCAACTATAGACACTTTTTGAGTCGACAATGTGTGTGTTTGGACTGTGGGAGGAAGCCAGAGCACATGGAGGGAACCAAAGCAGACACAGGGAGAACACACTAAAGGGTGGGACTCAAACCCACAACACTAGGACCCTGGAGCTGTGTGCCAACCTACCACCCACAAATGTTGAAAAATAAAAACAAAGAACCGAAGACATGTGCAGAGGTTTGTAGGTGATGATGATGACGACCTCACTAGTGCCCCGCCATCAGATTCTCACAGCCATGTTCAACAGTGTAAAGTGCTCTCTGAAGAGAAGAGGCTGTCCGAATACAACACTCTGTTTATCCACTCATTTATAATGGCTTCAGATACGGCTCAGCGAATCAGATTTTAGGATGGAAAGTATACATTATATAAATTTAAATAATACAAAGGTGTAAAGCCTCTGATTGTAATCTGAAGAGAACAGAAACACGAGGGGTTCCTTGATTACTGCAGTAATCAGTGAAACAGTGTGTGGTTGTGTGGGTTTCCAAATGAAACTGTCAACCTCTCGTAATACAGTGCGAGCTGTAATTTGCAATTTGATTATTTTTTGGTTTAAATATATATATAAAACACATATCACCCTTAAAACTAATGAGGACAACAACAAAAGGAAGTGACACTTGTTTACATGGGGAGCGCACTTCATTTGATCTCATGCATCATGCTAATTGCTAATTTCACTAGCTTTCATCCGTCAACACATGCGTCAGTCCACTTATCAAACACGATAATACGAGGTGTTTTTTTTTTTAAAAATGGGCTAAAAACACTTTACAAGGCTGGGTTTAAGACATTTACAGAGGTCTGTTATTTGCTGTAATCACTGTGTTATTACTCACCTGTATCATGGAAGGCTTTCCCACTTTCCCTTGCTGTCGTGAACAAAAGCAATCTGGTCTTAGCATGTAAACAGTATTAAAGTTTTAAAACCGTGCACTCCAGCCCATGAGCTGCACAGCTACTCGACTGTATCCCTTCAGAAGAGCTCTGGGTTCTAAGTGAGTCTGAGCAGTCAAGCATATTGAGCCATTTTCGGTGATGACACAGAAGCATGTTGCCTCGCTCTTACACCACTAATAAGAAGCTAGTGGGCATCAACTTCTCTCCAAACCCGGTCTCACACATATTCGTGATACAGTCACATATATAAGAGACTGCAGTTCGTGACATAGTCGCATATTTTTCACATTTTAAGCGACAATATCACAATCATAAGTGAATGGGTAATTACCATAGAAACACTATACGTCAGTGACACGACAACACTTCCTCATTACAGGCGTCATTACTCATAACACAGAAAAAAGAATAATGTGAATTACAGCTCATAGGGTGTTATTCCAACAAAGGCATAAAGACTATGATATTTCTCCTAAGCAATGCTTATTGGTGTCCTACTTTAGCTTTAACGCTAACAAGAACATTTTTCACTTAACGTTATTTTGACTCATTTTCAAAAGGTTAATACTGAAAAGGACATTTCTCTAGGCATTATTTGCTTCGATATTTTAGCAAATAATGAACTAGTAACGTTATATTTTCAGTAAATAAGACTGAAATAGTGGTAGTAACGGATGCTAATGACGCCTTAATGAGGAAGAATTTGTGTTACTGTGGTAACTACCCATTCACGTATAATTGTGATATTGTCGCATAAAATGTCAAAAATATGTGACTACATCACGAATTGCAGTCCCCTGTATATGTGACTGTATCATGCGTAAGTGTGAGACCGGGTTGTCTCTCCAGGCCATTACAGCAGGGCTATGGGGGTGTGGTGAGGGAGGGAGTGGCAAAAGGAGAAATTGTACACAATAAAAAAAATTAAATAAAAACATTAAACAACATACTTAAACATTACATAAACTCCTAAATAACATGTCATAGTGAGAATAGAGCCTCTGTCTTTGTTACTCCAGGGTCAGCATGGCAGAAACTGCTTTATGTAACGTCTGGAAGCGGGTAAGAAACCACCTCCCCCTTTGATCTCAGGGTAGTGCTGAAAAACCGAATTACACTCTTCATCAGTAAACTGTAAGAAATTAGTTAAGCAATAAGTCAAGACAGTGTCGTTTTGTCATTTACCTTCACGTATCCGGATAAGTTCTGTGACTTCAACGAGTTTTCATCTTTTCAAGTTTTTTTAATTGCTCCAATGGACAGGAAATTTAAAGGAGTGGAATTAATGTGAAATTGTGAGTTATGGCTGTGGGCGGGGCTTTGGTTTGCTCAGGGAGAGCTCCCAGCAGGCACCGCGGGCACCATTTATTTTATTTTTTTGGGGTTTATTTTCATTGCCGTGTGCTGTGAGCGTGGGAGTAATATATGGGATGTTTACTGGTGTTTGGGTGTTAGGTTTTTCTTTGGAGCAAGAACTGTGTTTTGTCCAAGGCAGCTTTGGTGAGGTCTCTTTACAAGTCACACCTAAACACTGCCTGTAGCTTGTTCTTATTGTCTGATGTTCTTTTCAGAGAGGTTTAAAGAAGAGCGTTAAAAGGCAGCGATGAAGCCGGGTAGTTCTTCTTGACTCAGGTCGTCACAATGATTACATTTATATATTTATAAAAAAAAAAAAAAAAAAAAAAAAAAAAAAAAACAATAATGCTTTTAACTTAAAAAACATACGGATTTCCAACGAAATTGAAACAAGCAGTTTAAAGTCAAATCAACTTGGTGTAAAGTGGCAGCTCACCCAGGGGTGGATTGAAACAGGGCAAGCCACCAACAGAGCACTAGAGAAATAGGCCTCAAGTGCAGAGACAGACAAACAAACCTAACTCTGGAAGTTAGGAACACCGAGACTAAATGAAACACAAGAGGAAAACTTAAGATATCAGGGGAAAACAAATCAGCTCAGAATTGAGCAAAAGAAAACAAAGGCAAGAGAGCTTCCCAAAACAAAAAGGGAGGGACAATGAGACAAAAGAAATTAAAGATAGAACACAACTTATTTCTAATTATTTATTTATACTAAAATACAGTAAAGAAAAGATAATATTGAATCCCAGGAGAAAACCAGAGAGAAAGCTCTGGTGGAAAAACAGAAGATAGAGAGAGACCCAGGAGAAAACTCAAGAGCCTTTACCAAATTACCAGCCAGACTTGCATGGCACCCTGAAAAGAGAAACCCAAGACTGAGCGCTGAGGTGTGTGTTGGCTTCCCTTAAGTAGGAGTAGCCCAGGTGGAACCAATTGCCCCAAATTAAGAGTGTCTCTGTCTCCCTCTAGTGACTGGGGGTGGCTTAGCAGGTAGCCTCGCCCCAGCCCCGGGCAGACCTCTGACACTTGGAGACAGGAATTCAAAGCCAAACTTGACTTGAAGTCATGAGCTGAAATAAAGTAATTCTAATTGGATTTAACTTAAAATTTTAAGGCAACTTTCTAACATACGTTTTTGAGTTGAAGCAAAAATACTAAATATTACCGAATGTAGCTTTACGTTTAGGGTTAGGTTAAAGGTCATGGTTATGGTTAAAAGTTTTTTGTGACCTGTGGCCTAATGCACATTTTTAATATGTTGGTCACTATGTGTTCACATGCAGTGGACCAGTCCCAACCGTGGACCAGCAGTTCTGCATCTCCTCCAGACGTGGCCCACATGGACATGCTCTCAGTGTAACTTGATTAAAACTGCAGTGGAGTACAGTGCTGCACAGGCCTTTTCTACAATAGCTTCCATCCAAACACTGAACCTTAAGAAGTGTTTTTTTCCTCCGCATTTTGGCTCATGCTTTGAAATACGAGTGCTCCATTCATGCCGAAGTTTTCTAACGCCGAGCTACTTGAACAAAGTGCCACTTTCAGCCGCACCTCATCAGTTCCATCAAACAACAGGCGGCGTGATTAGGCTCTCGGCATATCTCAGCCTGCTCCGAGGAGCATTAGTAGAAGGCAATTACAATTTTGATTGGACACAGTGATACAGCAGCCAGTGGAATATGCCGGTTTAAGCTGAAACACTGACCACAGGAGATGAACTGAACTCATTAATATAATTTAAGCTTTGCTCTCAGGCCAAGAACGCTCCCAGTAAAAGCTACCACTGTGAAATGAGGGTCTACACCCATCAGCTGGCCTCCAGTGTAAACCCAGCCATTTACTCTGGTGCCCAATGTACACAAGGTTCATCCTAAATGATAAATTTAAGAGGCATTTATTTGGAGTAATGCCCTGGGAGAACCTCCGTGGGTTCCCTCTTCCAAATCCCAGCTATTTTAGTGGATGGTCTGCCGATGGTTTTCTGTTCAACTAGTTCAAATCTAACCCAGAAAAGTTGGTGTGGTCCATGTCCAGTTTGATCACAGTCAGCAAATGGAAGTAGATTTTTCTATGGAAGTTGCTAGTAGAAAACTGTAAGTTCTGTGAATTTAATTATAGTTTTTATTCATTCATTCATTATCTGTAGCCCTTATCCAATTCAGGGTCGCGGTGGGTCCAGAGCCTACCTGGAATCATTGGGCGCAAGGCAGGAATACACCCTGGAGGGGGCGCTAGTCCTTCACAGGGCAACACAGACATACACACATTCACTCACACCTACGGACACTCTTTGAGTCGCCAATCCACCTGCAACGTGTGTTTTTGGACTGTGGGAGGAAACCAGAGCACCCGGAGGAAACCCACGTGGACACAGGGAGAACACACCACACTCCTCACAGACAGTCACCCGGAGGAAACCCACGCGGACACAGGGAGAACACACCACACTCCTCACAGACAGTCACCCGGAGGAAACCCACGCAGACACAGGGAGAACACACCACACTCCTCACAGACAGTCACCCGGAGGAAACCCACGCAGACACAGGGAGAACACACCACACTCCTCACAGACAGTCACTCGGAGGAAACCCACGCAGACACAGGGAGAACACACCACACTCCTCACAGACAGTCACCAGGAGGAAACCCACGCAGACACAGGGAGAACACACCACACTCCTCACAGACAGTCACTCGGAGGAAACCCACGCGGACACAGGGAGAACACACCACACTCCTCACAGACAGTCACCCGGAGCGGGAATCGAACCTACAACCTCCAGGCCCCTGGAGCTGTGTGACTGTGACACCATGCCGCCATTAATTATAGTTTTTAACATTTACATATTTACAGCCATGTTTATAATGATTATCAATGCGTTTGCCGAAAAGGGTCCACTGGTCACTTGTGCTACCACAGATCCAACACCCCAAGACCCAGAGGAACTCTGAAACTCTGAAACCCAATATTCTCCGGGAGACGGGAACTCCAACCTGGAGGAATAAGTGCCTCACATCTTGTGAAACCTCACCCTCATCCTCAAGGAACAGCCATAAACTCACCAGAGGTTCCTCCTGATTGGTTTTGGGTTCCACAGCATGAGAGTCACTCCCTCATTTAAGAAGGAGTTGGAGAGTCATGAGTTTCCAAGTTTCAGAGTTCCTCAAGGTCAGGGGAGCTGGATCTGTGGTAGCACAAGAAGACCAGTTGTTCCCCAAAGACAGCACTGACGTCGCAACGTCTTTAGAAACCTTTATCTTAAAATGTCCTCAGACAATTTCTCAGGCATCCATTCGTCTGTATTCAAAAAGTGTCGCAGGAAGCCTGAGATCAGAGCATTTGTTGTTTTGTGCTGTTCAGGAACGCCACCCACATTTGCATTCAAATCATCTTCTGTATTTTGTCTTTTAAATGGTATCTGACTTCTCAGCTGTTTGTGTCTGAGAGCTGTTAATTGCATAAATATTGAACATCAAATATCCTCTCGTGACTTCTAAATGCAGCCACAATTAATTCAAATAATTCCACGTCTACTGAATCATGCAAATGTGCGTCTAAGTGCCGCGAGGTGGTCAGTAAATTTGCCGTTTGTGGCTGTGTTTTCATCATCTCCACTAGTGGCTCACCAGAATGACCCCAATCATATATAATTATGGTGCATTCCCTATTATTCAACTGGGAAACATTAGCTGGGAAATACTTTAAGCATTTAAAGTGTATCATTGGTAGCGTGCACCAATAAAACAACACTAGAAAGTAAGCCAAAGAGAGAGCAACACCATGAGTGTAACCAATTACCGCTGTTAATAATGCTATTTCCCACGAGACCCAGGCATTATCATTATAGTACATTGTGTGAAACCTGATAAGAACACAACATTTCAAGGGAAGAGTGGCCATGTGCACAACCTCCACCCGTGTGTTCATTACAAATACCCCAGAACAGCATCAAAGTCTGTTTGACTGTGAACATAATTCAATTAGGAATCTACAGTGTCTTCACGATGATCGTTTAACTTCATCACCACTGTTACAGTCTCAGGTGCCACAAGGCCAAACACTTCCAGACACCTGCTCTCACAACAGTAAGGGCATTAACAGAGAGTCTGTCCTGTCTTTGCTGCTGTAACCGCTTTAAATCTTGATGTTCGACTGTTGGTGTGAAGATGTGATGGCTCTAAGCCACAAGGTGGTCAGGTGCAGATGTTGGATGATAAGTTCTGAACTCCGACGCCAACAAACGCCACTCCAATTCAGCCCAAAAGCACTGAATGGAGTAAATCCAGAGACGACAAGTCAAATGCTGCACACTTCAGCACTGGGGAGCTTTACAGCCCTTTAGCCAACCACCGGGCCGTGTGACCTTAAAGTCATGTGCTGCCCCAGAGAGGGCCTTTTGATTACATGCAATGCTTTTCTGTGGAGGTAGTACTGTATGTGTGCACAGCTGACCGGCTCTATCATATACACACATAATAGCAGCTGGATTTAATGATATTAAAGAGGGTCTAAACATTTAGACATACAGTGTCCATAAAGGTATCATAGGAGACTATTATATGAGATAGTGTGGTCATTTCTATTTACCTTATTTTACTATGCAGAATAATATTTTAAATATTTTTCTTCTGTTTTATCTGTGTTTGAATTTCCGGTAATTTAGTAAAGTACAGACATGTGCCTGGATTAAAGGCACAAGCAAAACAGGAAAAAATAAATAAAAAGCTGTCTCAGTCAGGAATGCTAGGCCCTCTCTCTCTGTTCATGACACAGAAAAGGCATCTGTCCTTCTTTTAGACAATGGAGAGAAGTCCAAACATTCCAAAATATGAATCGAGATGAAGATATTGCTCTATTCCTGCTCCACAGGTGCATAATATTGACTTATTTTTGCGGTTACAGATTATTTAAGGTGGAAATATCTCAGATTTTGAGAGACGGCTAACATGCTAGCTACAAAACAAAACATCACGAGTTACAAATGAGTTTCTGTGGTACTTTAAACAGTGAATACAAGTTACAGTTACAAGTTAAACTTCAGCTGCGTACAAACAGCAGTCAACTTTCCATTCCACCTTAAAAGATGTGGAACTTTGGAACATAAACATGTTTCTGAACAATTGTAGACATGTTTTTTTTTTTTTTTTAACAAAGACAGTAAAGAATAACATTGGTATTAAAGATGTAAATTCGGCGTTTTGTGTGCCTTATAAGAAGAAATGTAAGACCTGTTTTTCAGAAGTAAACTTAAGCCTCGCAAAAAGGCACCTTTTAAAGGTGGAACAGAATATTTGACACTTATATTGAATACTGACACTTTCAGAGTAAAAATAATCGTCTGCCTCTTAAAATGGTATTTAATGTGGAAGAAATAAGATAAAATCAGCCTCGAACTGTGACACATTTAACACTAAGTCTCAGTGGTTCAGAACAGCGTGATATCTTCTACTGTAAATTACGGTGACCAGACGTCCTCTTTTACCCGGACATGTCCTCTTTTTTAGACTTAAAAAAATGTTCGGGCGGAATTTCGTTCACAAACTAGTCCCGCCCTCCCTTACGCCGATTGGTTCGCTTGAGTGAGAAGGGGGCGTGGTGAAGTAGCCTAAAATCTTCTGATTGGACGGTCTGACTGTAGAGCTACCGTTATTGGTCGATAACCTTCTCTGTAAACATTTAATTGGTCAGTCTGCACGTCAGTAGTCCTTGTTTACGTCAGGCAAAGCTCATGTACCTACCCTCATCTCGAGCAGCTATGCCGAAACATAAATGTAAGTTCTCGGATGAATTAAAAAAGAAATCCCCATGTTTTGTGTAGCAAATAAAGGTGTAAAGGACCTAAACGCACACATAGATTCAGCTAAACATACAACAACAAATTATTTGTAAGCGCTTATCCAGTTCAGGGTCGCGGTGGGTCCAGAGCCTACCTGGGCGCAAGGCAGTCCTTCACAGGGCAACACAGACACACACATTCACGGATCCACCTACCAACGTGTGTTTTTGGACTGTGGGAGGAAACCGGAGCACCCGGAGGAAACCCACGCAGACACAGGGAGAACACACCACACTCCTCACAGACAGTCACCCAGAGCGGGAATTGAACCCACAACCCTCTAGGCCCCTGTGTGACGCTACCTGCTGCGCCACCGTGCCGCCCCCCTCCTGGTAAATAAACCTGGTAAATAAAAGAAACGTTGGCGCTAAATTTACCTCCAGTTTTAAAAACGTTTTTCCTCCCTCTCCGAGTTCCTCCACCACCACAGCATTGCAGCACTCTGTCAACTTTTTCACAGAGGTGTGTGTGTGTTAGTGTGTGTTTAACATCGCTGTGGGTGTAATCAGTATCAGTATCCAGTCCGTAAAGTCTCACACAAAGTAAACAAAGATCCGCCCCCTGACGTCATGGAAAATAAGGTGAACAAGAAATAGGATTTTAAACTGCACTGAAATAACAGCAAGCGTTTTAAGCCTCACGCCCAGCCATTTCTGCTCTTCATCCATTATCCCTTCTACTACTACTCCACTAATCTGAGACACATACTCTGACATTTGCAAAAGCACAAACCTTGTGGAAATCAAAGGTACAATGCAGTCACTTCCTGGAACAATCCCTCCGAAGTGAGCCAGAGGCCTTGGAGCCAGATTAAAAACTCATTTTCAGATGCTTAGGTGGAGTTGTTTTGGCATTGGTTTCTCCGTGACTGTGTTTTAGAGCTGGCGAGGGCTCAGAAGACACTCAGCGCTTAAGGTGGAAGCTGTAGTTTCAGACACAGCCCTCTATAGCCAAGTATTTGGTCACGGAAAGCATTGCTTCAGTGAGTGGCAATATCCACAACATCCACTAATGATTGGATCCCAACTCCCGACAGATCAGTTTGGGCTCTAAAAGTATCGCCAAGTGCATTTTAGCAGCTGAAGTGTGTAAATGAGAGTCTTTTCCCCAGCCACATGGGAGCATTATTCAGAAAATTATGAATGTGTTGAAACTGAATGGATTTGTTTGTATGAAATCACCCCTGGTTAAAAGGCATGTTGACTGTGTCGTTGAATGTGAAACCCAGCTAACAAATCCTCTTATGGGGAACTAATAAAAGGCATGTTTTCTGCAAATGACAACCCACAATTTCTATTTATTCACTAACTTTACACACACCATTTGACTCCCGCGTCATAGACTGAACACAGCAACTTCAAAGTTGGATGTTCTGGAGCAGCTGCATGAGCTTAAGGTCAACAGGCCCAATGCCAAGTGTGGGCTAGAGGGGCGTAAACTACATTCATTCATTCATTCATTCATTCATTCATTCATTATGGCGGTGGGTCCAGAGCCTACCTGGGATTACTGGGCACAAGGCGGGAATACACCCTGGAGGGGGCGCCAGTCCTTCACAGGGCAACACTCACACACTCACACCTACGGATACTTTTGAGTCGCCAATCTACTTGCAAAGTGTGTTTTTGGACTGTGGGAGGAAACCAGAGCACCCGGAGGAAACCCACATGGAAACAGGGAGAACACACCACACTCCTCACAGACAGTCACCTGGAGGAAACCCACGCAGACACAGGGAGAACACACCACACTCCTCACAGACAGTCACCCGGAGGAAACCCACGCAGACACAGGGAGAACACACCACACTCCTCACAGACAGTCACCCGGAGGAAACCCACGCAGACACAGGGAGAACACACCACACTCCTCACAGACAGTCACCCGGAGGAAACCCACGCGGAAACAGGGAGAACACACCACACTCCTCACAGACAGTCACCTGGAGGAAACCCACGCAGACACAGGGAGAACACACCACACTCCTCACAGACAGTCACCCGGAGGAAACCCACGCAGACACAGGGAGAACACACCACACTCCTCACAGACAGTCACCTG
This sequence comes from Hoplias malabaricus, assembly GCF_029633855.1. NCBI lineage: Eukaryota > Metazoa > Chordata > Actinopteri > Characiformes > Erythrinidae > Hoplias > Hoplias malabaricus. The sequence continues at coordinate 4,906,118 of NC_089815.1, read as the reverse complement.
GAGGAAACCCACGCAGACACAGGGAGAACACACCACACTCCTCACAGACAGTCACCCGGAGGAAACCCACGTGGAAACAGGGAGAACACACCAACTCCTCACAGACAGTCACCTGGAGGAAACCCACGCAGACACAGAGAGAACACACCACACTCCTCACAGACAGTCACCCGGAGGAAACCCACGCAGACACAGGGAGAACACACCACTCTCCTCACAGACAGTCACCCGGAGGAAACCCACGCAGACACAGGGAGAACACACCACTCTCCTCACAGACAGTCACCCGGAGGAAACCCACGTGAAAACAGGGAGAACACACCAACTCCTCACAGACAGTCACCTGGAGGAAACCCACGCAGACACAGAGAGAACACACCACACTCCTCACAGACAGTCACCCGGAGGAAACCCACGCAGACACAGGGAGAACACACCACTCTCCTCACAGACAGTCACCCGGAGGAAACCCACGCAGACACAGGGAGAACACACCACTCTCCTCACAGACAGTCACCCGGAGGAAACCCACGCGGAAACAGGGAGAACACACCACTCTCCTCACAGATAGTCACCCGGAGCGGGAATCGAACCCACAACCTCCAGCTGTGTGACTGCGACACCTACCTGCACTACAGTATAATTCAAATTCATGTGGAACTGTCGGGGTTGAGCATCCTCCAATATCTTTAAGATGAGTTGGAGAAGCTGTTTATATTTGAAAGATGTTTGCTCTATTACCATTACTTTTAAAAAGGAATTTAAAATTACCCATGAGCCATGACTGTAAACCAGCTTTAAAAGAAGTACATTAAAGACTTTAGGGTTCCTCTCCCATGTTTTCCTTAGTTAGTGATCTATTAAGGCCCTCTAGAGCTGATCTTAGACCAGCTGCACCCCTTTAAAACAAGACTGAAGGCTTCCTCCTCATGAGTTAGGAACTCCATTGAAAAGAAACCTTTTGTCCACTAACACAGCTGACACAGACATACCTCTGGATGGGGGTGGGGGTGTGAGCCATACAACCGTGATGTATGAGAATACTCCCCCAGGCCACACCAGTGTCCAGAATCTGCACAAACTGCTCTTGCCCCATCACCATTGGTGTTAGGAGCATGCTGTCCATGCACAGACGACACAAATTGTGGTGCAGGGCCAGGAAAATTGACCACATTTGCAGGAGGTTTCTGTGGAGCACGGCCTGGGATGCTGACTACATGACATCCACTGTCCTCCCATCAGAAACTGCCCTCCGTCTCAGCAGTACCATAATTAAAACACGCTCGGCCAAGATCTTGATGTCGCACTGACCACTGGGACTCATCAGGAGACACAGAGATCTGTCCAGCACTCTTTCTGGGCCAAGAAAATACAAACCCAGTTCCAAAACAGGAGGAAGTTCGTGAAGTGCATATACAAACCACAATCAGGGAATCCACTTCGGCCTGCATTTAAACGAAAACCATTCCTTTCAGCCATTTTAACCCAATCAGCTTCAACGTGTCCCAGCAAATGTACACTTCAACTTAAGTCCTCAGCACATTCCAAATACATTTGTGATCAACAATTTTACAAAAATGCTCCAAAAACATCTGAGTGAGTGTGTGAGTGACTGGGTGTGTGTGTGAGCGACTGTGTGAGTGTGTGAGTGACTGGGTGAGTGTGTGTAATTCCACAGGTGTGTGTGTGAGTCACTGGGTGAGTGTGTGAAACTGTCCACAGGTGTGAGTGTGTGAGTGACTGGGTGATTGTGTGAGTGACTGGGTGAGTGTGTGTAACTGTCCACAGGTGTGAGTGTGTGAGTGACTGGGTGAGTGTGTGTAACTGTCCACAGGTGTGAGTGTGTGAGTGACTGGGTGAGTGTGTGTAACTGTCCACAGGTGTGAGTGTGTGAGTGACTGGGTGAGTGTGTGTAACTGTCCACAGGTGTGAGCGTCTGAGTGACTGGGTGAGTGTGTTTAATTGTCCACAGATGCGAGTGTGTGAGTGACTGGGTGAGTGTGTGTAACTGTCCCCAGGTGTGAGTGTGTGAGTGACTGGGTGATTGTGTGAGTGACTGGGTGAGTGTGTGTAATTCCACAGGTGTGTGTGTGAGTCACTGGGTGAGTGTGTGAAACTGTCCACAGGTGTGAGTGTGTGAGTGACTGGGTGATTGTGTGAGTGACTGGGTGAGTGTGTGTAACTGTCCACAGGTGTGAGTGTGTGAGTGACTGGGTGAGTGTGTGTAACTGTCCACAGGTGTGAGCGTCTGAGTGACTGGGTGAGTGTGTTTAATTGTCCACAGATGCGAGTGTGTGAGTGACTGGGTGAGTGTGTGTAACTGTCCACAGGTGTGAGTGTGTGAGTGACTGGGTGATTGTGTGAGTGACTGGGTGAGTGTGTGTAACTGTCCACAGATGCAAGTGTGTGAGTGACTGGGTGAGTGTGTGTAACTGTCCACAGATGCGAGTGTGTGAGTGACTGGGTGAGTGTGTGTAACTGTCCACAGATGCGAGTGTGTGAGTGACTGGGTGAGTGTGTGTAACTGTCCACAGATGCGAGTGTGTGAGTGACTGGGTGAGTGTGTGTAACTGTCCACAGGTGTGAGTGTGTGAGTGACTGGGTGAGTGTGTGTAACTGTCCACAGGTGTGAGTGTGTGAGTGACTGGGTGAGTGTGTGTAACTGTCCACAGGTGTGTGTGTGAGTCACTGGGTGAGTGTGTGTAACTGTCCACAGGTGTGTGTGTGAGTCACTGGGTGAGTGTGTGTAACTGTCCACAGGTGTGTGTGTGAGTCACTGGGTGAGTGTGTGTAACTGTCCACAGATGCGAGTGTGTGAGTGACTGGGTGAGTGTGTGAGACTGTCCACAGGTGTGAGTGTCTGAGTGACTGGGTGAGTGTGTGTAACTGTCCACAGGTGTGTGTGTGAGTCACTGGGTGAGTGTGTGTAACTGTCCACAGGTGTGTGTGTGAGTCACTGTGTGAGTGTGTGTAACTGTCCACAGGTGTGTGTGTGAGTCACTGTGTGAGTGTGTGTAACTGTCCACAGATGCGAGTGTGTGAGTGACTGGGTGAGTGTGTGTAACTGTCCACAGATGCGAGTGTGTGAGTGACAGGGTGAGTGTAAAATGCCATGTTTTGTACCGGCCCCATGTCCAGGGTGTGTTCCGGAAGCACCTCCCAACACATGAGTAACACACATTATGAAATATATTGCGTATATTTTAAGTTACTTTCACTTCCTGAGAATTTGGCCGATTTACAGATGATCTCAGGCAGATCCATACACTCTGACCTAAAGGTTCGTTTATAGTAGTGTCATTATGGCGCTGAGGGTGCCATTAAATGATATCCTGAATCTGAAAAAACCAAATGTAGACTGTATCGCTGAAAAGAAATCTCCGTTTAAGTTAATAAGGGCATGTATGGAGAAGCCAAATGGGGACTATATCACTGAGAGAAATCTGTTTAACTTAATAAGGCTCTGTATGGAGAATGACATGCAGGCCTTATTATAGCTGATAAGATCATGTGATACCATTTTTAAAAAAGGCTCTTTTTTTCCCCTTTCCTCTGTAATATCCTCAACTCCACGAGAGCTATTCAAGATTCTGCTCAACGGCCAAAACGAGAGGCGAGATGAAAGGGTGGATGAGGACCGGTTGTCAAATATTTATGAAGCCATACATAGTATGTGCAGAGGAAGGCGAGCGCGAGGTGGTGCGGTGGCGTTTGATCGGGGTAATGGAGTCCGTTTAAGAGGCAGTGGGTGATGGGGCTAATTCCCCGGAGCAACCAGAGCGCTAGTTTGATGTGATAATACACTCGTGTGCCAGCGCTGTACGCCATATGCCCAGGCGTTCACTGGGGAGACTGGTGCAGATGGCAGAACTTGCGGTTAATAAGAAGGAAAAAAAGGGGGGGGAGGGGGTCAGTGGAGGGAGGGGGTGGGTGTTGGTGGGTAGGAGGGGGTGTTCGGGGAGGGGTCCCCTGGTGCAATGCCATGGTGATGTGCCCACAAATCACACACCTCCAGTCAGAAACAACAGAGTCAGCATGTCTCCACACTCCTCCCTGGACCTCATACATCCATCATACACAAAGCAGCAGCAGGGCTTGAGAATCATTTCTGCTGCTCCCTGAGAATTCAACACAGCAAAAGGGAACAACACACCAAGTTGAGGTCTGAGCACTGAAGCGAAGCTGTGAGATAGCACTAATTCGTTTTATCTCTGGGAGACTGTAACTAGGGCAGCTAGAAACAAAATCCTGAAAACGAACCGTATTTTATTAGAAACAATAATAAAGAGTTGCTTTCCATTTTAAAAGAAAGGCAAGAAACGCCTCTAGAGTTCATATTTAACCGTTGGTTGCTTGAGTTGAAGCAGGAGTGAAGTGAGATCACGTAATGTGACAAACATCACTCCTGATAGTATTAGTCACTCCACAGAACACAGTAAGTCCAAACCCTGGAGGGCTTTAAGACCCTGTGTCCTCTCAGATTGTTGCAGATTTTACGTAACAATCCACTAATTATAAGGAGTGTCTACAAACTTTTGGCCATATAGTGTATATCACTGAAACATGTTTTTATTCAAAGTCATTCAGGAAGATTCCTGTTGGTTCTTTCATCCCGTTGAACATGACTGAACATTACACTGAACGCCAGCTTTACTTTGAAACTCAGAAACTTCAACTGCAGGCATTTGTTTGTTCGCTTGACACAGTTTTCATGTTAAATGCATCGACAGACCCAACAAACAAAGAAACTCATTACAGCAGCTGTGGCCCAGAGCGCTTCCCACAATTACAAAGAGAATGTGTGCAATGGGCAACCTGCCTCAAAAACAGTGGTGTAGCAACAGGTGATTAGCCCAGGAGAGAACAGAAGTAGTGCCTCCGTTTTTTTAGCTAGTTCATCTTCAAACAGTATGAAATGAAAAAGGAGGAATGAAAAACATTCTTTACTTTGAATAGGAGTTAAAGAAACAAGACTTTTGTCCAAGTCATTTTACCCTCTGTCCATTTCTCATGACATTTTTAGCACAATATCAAAGCCATTTGTGACAAATTATAAAGCCCTTCTTTTCAGTTCACTCAAATGAGGTAGGGACTTCAATTTTGAAATCTCTGCATTCAATGTCAGAACGGGAGCAAAATAATAAAAATAGGCAGCCCACAGAAAGATTACTGGGTAGTCTTGTTTTACAGTGTGTGAGTTGGTGGGCTCCAAATACACACAATAATGTACACAGCAACTGAACAAGTGTCCCCTTTTGCCCCCCATAGCATAGCATAAACCAAATAAGGCTCTGGAGCAGTTCACTCTGTTCTGTGCTAGGTGTGGGTTGTAGGAAATTATGTAGCTGGAAAACAGTAGGTGAGCTTTAAACTCTTAAAAGTGTGAATAAAGCTCATTCAAATGGTATTAATCCTTGTTTTCCCCTGTTGCTATGGAGATGGTTAGCCTGGGGGGCTAGCTGTTTTTTACTAATGCTAGCGCCCAAGCTTTCTTTACAAACAATGATAAATATACAACCAATATGTGCCATGTTTTGCTTTAATTGTTTATATCAAACTTTAGAGATAATCTTCTGAGATGTTACAGCAGATTTTAAGGGTTTATTTTGTAAACTGGTGCTCTATTATTTTGGAAGGAACTATCTGGAGCTGTGTGAGTTGATTAAGAGCCACTTTTATATATGGAGTGTTTTATTATTATTATTTCAGTATGTGAATAAAGCTTTTAAAAACTGAATACACTCCAAAAAATAATAAATAAATAAACAACGTGGGTTAAAGCAAATTTATGTTTAAACAGGAACATAAATAGAAATCATCCCTGGCTACAGAAGCAGTGGAACTGTGTTCTCTGGGGTGATCCCCCCAACACCTTGGGGATGAAATAGAGAAATAGATTGCTACTGTGATGCAGGATACAGTTATCTGGTGCTGGGCGATATGAGCGCAAATCAATATCACGATATTGTACATTTTACCACGATTACGATTAATGAACTATTATTTTCTTTTTGTATTTTTGATGAGGCTTGTGCTGTAAATATGCTCCAGTGTTAAATATGGGGTATATTTCTAATGTCGCTGGGAGCTTGTTCCTCTCTTGTTTTCTGGGCACTGTTTATATTTGTTGTGTGACAATGCTTTGGCTGAAACAGTTTTTTTCTCAGTGTTTACATTTGATCTCTTTTTGTTCAGTGTTGTCTGGTAAGAGGTGCTCGAGTCTCTTGGTCGGCCTTGGCGATTACCCAGTAAACAATTAGCCGTTGATTTAACGTTGAAATAACGTAATGACTGCCGTCTAATCAACGTTCTCTTAAGGTTGAAAATGAAAGTTGAAAAGACGTCCAAACACAGACATTGAAAAGACGACTATTAGACGTATTTTGGACGTCCATTGACGTTATTAATTGGTCCCGAAATAAATTACTTGTATAAAACACGTTTTGGACGTCCACTGACGTTATCGATTGGTCACCACTTAACTAACTTATTAAGATGGATTTTGGACGTCCATTGACGTTTAAAATATGTCCTTGACGGACAGACTACTTTTAGACCTATTTTGAACGTCCAGGGATGTTCCTTGTTTACTGGGTAGGTTTTCCCTGTGGCAGATAGGGGGCAGAATCACGTGACTACTGCTTGGTAGCGTGGTTTTAAAGGGACAGTACATGAACACACAGTGGGGACATAACAGAATAAAAATAACTGAGATAATCGATATAGACAGTGTTATGTCGATTAGACGTTCTGAATGTTGTTTTCGATTAATTGACCAGCCCTACAATTATCTAACAGTTGAATTATAAATGTTTTGGTGAAGATGAGATGCAGATACTTTTACTCAGGGCCAAAGATGGTGACCTCCTTAAGCTTGCGTTCATTTATAAAAGACTTTTGAAAAACATTTTCTCACTCCAGCATTAGCTGAAAACTTTCTTTCTCTAGCACATGTCGACAAAGTAGCTCCATCATCCTCTGAACACATCAGTGAGAGAACCCTGCGGTGTAAAAGCATGATGTTGTTCAGTTTCTCTGCTGTGGATAAAGTGTGAAGGCCTGGGACACTTGAGAACACGTCCCTCTGCAGCCCAGCAACACCCAGCGAGCCTGTGTTCAGCTGAGACGCAGCGCGGGACTCAGCAGGAGCAAAAGAAGAAAAAAAAAAGAAAGAAATATATAAAGATGAAGAAGTGGAGTTGAGAAGCTTTCTTCCAGTGCTTGTTTGCCAGTGAGAGTTGCATGGCTGCACAAAGCTACAGCTCCATCGACTCTATTGACTCCAGCTTCTGTAATGGCCTTGCTCTCCAACAGATGAGGGTGCTTTTCAAAAACCTCACCACTACTTCTTCTAAGCGGAACCCCTTTCAGAAGGTAATAGGTTACAGGAAAAACAAGGAGGAATGCTTGAAAATGAATTACAGGAATGATGTCGGTCAAAACGAGCATTTCCAAACATTTTTCAGAATGGCGGATCACTCAGAGAGACTTTCTTTTCCCAAGCTTTCCCCAGCCCTTCTCACATCAGAGGAACATTTAAAGAGTTCCAAAATAAGATGCAAGTTTTTAAACTGTTCCTTATGTGGATCAAAACAAGATTTTGAAGTTTGTTTTTGAGCATTTCACTACTGAAGTACGGCCAAATTATAGCCCATGTAAAATTACATGCACTACATGGTCAAAAGTATGTGGACAAATATGAGGGTGAAAAAAATATTATATATTTATATAAAATGTATTATTTAAAACTCCGGGTGACTGTCTGTGAGGAGTGTGGGGTGTTCTCTCTGTGTCTGCGTGGGTTTCCTCCGGGTGACTGTCTGTGAGGAGTGTGGCATGTTCTCCCTGTGTCTGTGTGGGTTTCCTCCATGTGACTGTCTGTGAGGAGTGTGGTGTGTTCTCCCTGTGTCTGCGTGGGTTTCCTCCGGGTGACTGTCTGTGAGGAGTTTGGTGTGTTCTCCCTGTGTCTGTGAGGGTTTCCTTCGGGTGACTGTCTGTGAGGAGTGTTGCGTGTTCTCTCTGTGTCTGCGTGGGTTTCCTCCGGGTGACTGTCTGTGAGGAGTGTGGTGTGTTCTCCCTGTGTCTGTGTGGGTTTCCTCCGGGTGACTGTCTGTGAGGAGTTTGGTGTGTTCTCCCTGTGTCTGTGAGGGTTTCCTTCGGGTGACTGTCTGTGAGGAGTGTTGCGTGTTCTCTCTGTGTCTGCGTGGGTTTCCTCCGGGTGACTGTCTGTGAGGAGTGTGGTGTGTTCTCTCTGTGTCTGCGTGGGTTTCCTCCGGGTGACTGTCTGTGAGGAGTGTGGCGTTTTCTCTCTGTGTCTGCGTGGGTTTCCCCCAGGTGACTGTCTGTGAGGAGTGTGGCGTGTTCTCTCTGTGTCTGCATGGGTTTCCTCCGGGTGACAGTCTGTGAGGAGTGTGGTGTGTTCTCTCTGTGTCTGCGTGGGTTTCCTCCAGGTGCTCTGGTTTCCTCCTACAGTCCAAAATCACACGTTGGTAGGTGGATTGGCGACTCAAAAGTGTCCGTAGGTGCGAGTGTGTGAGTGAGTGTGTCACCCTGTGAAGGACTGGCGCCCCCTCCAGGGTGTGTTCCTGCCTTGCGCCCAATGGTTCGGGGTAGGCTCTGGACCCTGAACTGGATAAGCACTTACAGATAATGAATGAAATATAAAGTGGCTCTGAGGTGGAGGAATTGGCTCCAAAAAATGGGGGTGGTTCAGTTACATAATATCAGATGGACAATAAACCGTGGTGTTATGTTAGAAATTAAAGAAGCCTTTAATATTATTTAGATATATTACATATATTTAATTTAATATCATTAATATTAATAAAAAAAAATTATTTTGTTGCAATAGTTTTTATTGTTCAGTGTTTTATCATATCGCAAAAATATTGTTAACACCAAAATACACAGAAATATTGCGATATTATGTTAGGGCCATATCGCCCACCCCTAATTACAGCACACTGTAGACCGCAAAGACAGAGAGATCCATAGCTTCTTTAAAAATGCTCCACAGAGGCACAAGAAGGTGTCAATGCAGCACTGAAGATCAGATGCTCCTTACAAGGAGGTAAAATTAAAGTCACAGTGTAATAAAAATGTAAAAGATAGCTGTTCAGTGGCGGTGTGTTATATGAAACACACCTGCTAAAAGTGGTGTGTGCATTATTGATCTTAAAGTGTCAGTACAGCAATGGGGTAATGTGTGTAGAGAGGGATGGGGGCAGCATAGTGTTCCTATTTATAACATTTAGATCTTTCAAACATAGGCTGATAAAGTCACGCAGACAGCCGTGCCATCTCAGGTACTTTACACATGGCACAGTCCTGGGATGCCACCTTTGCCACAAGTCAGTCAGTGAAATGTCTACCTTTCTAGTGCTGCCCCTGTTTTTCAGCTCAGAACTGCAGTTGAAAGTTTAATACCTAATGATGATATTTAACGCCTTGCTGCCAAGAGCCTTTGGATCTGACAGTATGTGTATTCTCTCATTCTGCTGTCACCTGCAGATGTAGTGGTCAGTGCACTGCTGGGGCTTGGAAAGGACAAGGTCAAGGCCAAGTTTTAAAGCAGACTTCAACAGCGAGGAGAGAAATGGGTCCCACTGCAGGGCGAGCCATAACGTCCGGTCTGTTCAGGCTGCCACTGCATCACATGGTGTGATATTTCAACTGGACGTGCAGTTCTGAGTTTGTGGTCAGGGGAGACAGTTCGGTCCAATGCTCTTGATCACAAAGCTAGTGGGGGAATTATTTTTGTTGATACACTGTGTGTCCAGTCTTCTTTTGGAATTGGATTTCTCATCCTGTAATCATACTCGCCAGGTGATATCTGCTTAATTCAGTCCCGGACGGCACAGTGGTGCAGCAGGTTAGTGTCGCAGTCACACAGCTCCAGGGACCTGGAGGTTGTGGATTCGAGTCCCGCTCCGGGTGACTGTCTGTAAGGAGTGTGGTGTGTTCTCCCTGTGTCTGTGTGAGTTTCCTCCGGGTGACTGTCTGTGAGGAGTGTGGTGTGTTCTCCCTGTGTCTGTGTGGGTTTCCTCCGGGTGACTGTCTGTAAGGAGTGTGGTGTGTTCTCCCTGTGTCTGTGTGAGTTTCCTCCGGGTGACTGTCTGTGAGGAGTGTGGTGTGTTCTCCCTGTGTCTGCGTGGGTTTCCTCCGGGTGACTGTCTGTGAGGAGTGTGGTGTGTTCTCTCTGTGTCTGCGTGGGTTTCCTCCGGGTGACTATCTGTGAGGAGTGTGGTGTGTTCTCCCTGTGTCTGCGTGGGTTTCCTACGGGTGACTGTCTGTGAGGAGTGTGGTGTGTTCTCCCTGTGTCTGCGTGGGTTTCCTACGGGTGACTGTCTGTGAGGAGTGTGGTGTGTTCTCCCTGTGTCTGCGTGGGTTTCCTCCGGGTGACTGTCTGTGAGGAGTGTGGTGTGTTCTCCCTGTGTCTGCGTGGGTTTCCTCTGGGTGACTGTCTGTGAGGAGTGTGGTGTGTTCTCTCTGTGTCTGTGTGGGTTTCCTCCGGGTGACTGTCTGTGAGGAGTGTGGTGTGTTCTCTCTGTGTCTGTGTGGGTTTCCTCCGGGTGACTGTCTGTGAGGAGTGTGGTGTGTTCTCCCTGTGTCTGCGTGGGTTTCCTCCGGGTGACTGTCTGTGAGGAGTGTGGTGTGTTCTCCCTGTGTCTGCGTGGGTTTCCTCCGGGTGACTGTCTGTGAGGAGTGTGGTGTGTTCTCTCTGTGTCTGTGTGAGTTTCCTCCGGGTGACTGTGAGGAGTGTGGTGTGTTCTCCCTGTGTCTGCGTGGGTTTCCTACGGGTGACTGTCTGTGAGGAGTGTGGTGTGTTCTCCCTGTGTCTGCGTGGGTTTCCTCTGGGTGACTGTCTGTGAGGAGTGTGGTGCGTTCTCTCTGTGTCTGCGTGGGTTTCCTCCGGGTGACTGTCTGTGAGGAGTGTGGTGTTTTCTCCCTGTGTCTGCGTGGGTTTCCTCTGGGTGACTGTCTGTGAGGAGTGTGGTGTGTTCTCCCTGTGTCTGCGTGGGTTTCCTCTGAGTGACTGTCTGTGAGGAGTGTGGTGTGTTCTCCCCGTGTCTGCGTGGGTTTCCTCCGGGTGACTGTCTGTGAGGAGTGTGGTGTTTTCTCCCTGTGTCTGCGTGGCTTTCCTCCGGGTGACTGTCTGTGAAGAGTGTGGTGTGTTCTCCCTGTGTCTACATAGGTTTCCTCCGGGTGACTGTCTGTGAGGAGTGTGGTGTGTTCTTTCTGTGTCTGCGTGGGTTTCCTCCGGGTGACTGTCTGTGAGGAGTGTGGTGTGTTCTCCCTGTGTCTGCGTGGGTTTCCTCCGGGTGCTCCGGTTTCCTCCCAACACATGGGTGGATTGGAGACTCAAAATGTCCATGGGTGTGAGTGTGTGAGTGAATGTGTGAGTGTGTGTTGCACTGTGAAGGACTGGTGCCCCCTCCAGGGTGTGTCCTCACCTCGTGCCAATGATTCCAGGTAGGCTCTGGAACCACCGCGACCCTGAACTGGATAAGCGCTTACAGACAATGAATGAATAATTCAGTTCCTTTATTTAAATTTGAAGCAAATCTTCAAAACACCGTCCCGTTCATATGCGGGAATAATATTTACTGCCTTTGTGATGTTAGAAAACATTTGTCAGTTTATCAATCTCTTCCGTCCACAGCCTTTTAGAAGCATACGTTTTGAAAACAGGGTGGATTTCCCCTTTAAGAGTGAACTGCATTAATGCTATGTCTTATGCAATAAGGAGAGGTGTTTATAATTCATTCACACGTCTGGTGTGTTTGGCTGCTGCTCTGTGTGTCTGAATATCTGACTGAAGTCTGATGGAATGGCATGGCAAATGAGCCCCTCTGCAAGAGGAGGGGGAAGAAAAGTGCCTGGAATCTGACAGATGTCATGCGAGTTGCCTGGGCAACGGCGTTTTTATTTTTTTTTCCCTGCGCACCGTGATTGATTCACTGCAGTCACTGTGCAGACGTTACAAATGAGTCAAAGAAACGAGTCCCTAGAAATTATTAATGCTGACAAATCTATTGACTGTTTCTGAACTGAGGAGAATGGAGGAGTCGAAACACTGCACCAACGTGTTCCAGTTCCTATAATGAGCGACAGAAAGCAGCCAATAGCTCGAGACGTTACAAAGAACTGGAGGCTCCGATGTGCTAAGCCCTTCGGAGCAGATTCAGGACGCATTCCTCTGGGTGTTACAGTATAACTTTATGGGCCTTGAACGTGGAGAAACACTAATGTGCCTCTTTTCCTCAGGCATATGCAACGGGTAGAGATTTATTTTGAAGTTCGAACCATCTGCATTCGTCATCTCAAAAGACATGTTGACAGACTTCCTTCAAGAAGACGAAGCCTCAAGAGCTGAAAGATTCATTATTTCACTGCTGCTCTTTCAGCCTGAGCCTCAGGAGGGAGCAGGCAGGGGGCAGTGTGTGTCCAGAGCCACTTGCAGTTAGCGTATGGAGTCCAATCAGGGACAGACATTTTTTTTTTGACCCTGTGAAATTATGTCGACAAATATTTTCTAAAAGGTCACACAAAGCTGCAGGCTGTGAACAAAAAATCTGAATATTTTAGAAGCTCAGAATATTCATGGCACTGATTTGACTCCATATTAGGACGTGTAGCTATGAATATTTTGTGGGTGGGGCTGTAAACAGTTAGGGGGCGGAGCTGTGGGCAGTGAGACCCGCCCACACCGCTCTGTTTTTATTTTAAAACTGAGGGTTTTTGGCCTCCCATCCACACGAAAGCGCCATTTTATGTCACTGAGAACATGTTTTCGAAGCCGCTTTTGTCACTGTTCTCATCTTAACGACTTTAAACAAAGGTTTTCGGAAAGTGCCAGTGTTTGGCTGAAATGCAAATAGCTCCTCACTCCCTCTGTTGTGAAGGACATAAGTCATTAAACTACACTGTACTCGCAGCTAGCACTAGATTCCAGGAGTATGGAGCGATCTGGGATTAAACCACTGTGTTTCTCTCATGCGTTGTAGTGTTTTGAGGTCTCTCTTTAAGAGGCCCCCTACTGGACGGGCATGAGAATGCAGCTGCTTTCCGTATGCGACTGAACGGGGATATTTCCAAAGACGTAGAGCGGAAAATCTCTGTTTTTAAATAAAAACGGACCCGTGTGGACAGGGCCTAGGTACAGTGTGCACTCTTCCACTCCTCCTTCTTTGGCTCACGTTTCATGAAGCTCCTGGATCAGTCCTTTCCCTCTTCACTTAAACACCGCAGTGATACACACACTGTTTTCATTCAATCTTTTGGTGCTTTGATTTACAGCCACTGGCTACACGTGTTCCATCAGTGGAATTACTCTGAGGCTGAAGCAGCGTGCGGTGTGTAGTGAGCGAGGGGTTGGCTGAGTGTACTCTCACACAGGAGGCCATTTATGTAATGACAGCTTGCTTTGAGTTGCTTTGAGGCCAAAAGAGATGCTCTCAGATGTGAAGCCCATAACGGTGACTTTTCTCCTCAACAACAGAAGCCATGACCTTCATCTAACAGTGGCCTGGAACATACATTTACCACCAAAGCTCACGACAGAGTTTGAGTTTTATGCTCTGGAGCACAGCACCATGTTCAAACTCCCCCAGCTGCACACTGCCTTTGAAGGTTCTTCTGTTCTTGTCTGAACCCATGGAGATGGGAGTCAGTGTCTGTGGTAATCAGCTGTATGCCATAGGTGCCTCAGATGGAGATTAGCTGGACAAACGATGGCCTAGTCCTTTAAAAAGGTATAAGACGTTTGATCTGAAATGAAGGATAATAATAACGCGTCCCCCCTCACAGCGGTTGCTCTTTGAAGTCAAAGTCAGGGTCAAGTTTATCGTCATTCCTTCCCACCGCAGATGTGCTGAGTGAGGAGCTAATCATGGTCCCGCTACAAGGGCGGCAGATGGTAGTGAAAGAGAATATATACAAGAAACTGTATTAATATTTATACAACTAACTCTATGAAAGAGCAGCCATGACTCTTGTGCATTATTTTCACTCATTCATTCGTACACCTCCTATGCTCTTCAGGGTCGCCGTGGATCCCTCCCAAAATCGGTGGGAAGCGAGAAGGAACACACATTCACACAGCCATTCCACCTACCCACAATATGTGTTTGAACTGTGGGTGGAACACCTGGAGGAAACCAACACCGACACAGAGAGAACACAACAAACTTCTCACGGACAGTGACCCAAGGCATGGATTGAACCCACCACCCCAGGACCCTGGAGCTGTGTGACAGTGATATTCCATAGCAACTAAAAAGTCATTAAAGTGTCTGTGCCCATGAAGTGCCGTGTAACTATTAGAGAGTGACCATGAGTGTTGTGTTAACAGATCGAATGGTTAACGTCCATCAGGTCGAGGAGTTCAGCAGTCTGACGTGATGCTGGGACATAGCTGTGAGGATCTGATGGCTTTAGTGAGGTCAGGTGCTGATGTGGATGGTGTTGGAGGCTTGGTGGACCACATAGGTACCGTCCCGGTGTCACTGGAGGGTTAAACTGTGGGTAGAAACCAAAACCCCACTGTTCTGGAGACTGAGAGTGAAGATCTGTTGACTGTTATGAAAAGTATGTGTTTATGTTGTTAACACACAACATGAAGACGATATGAATCCCACTCTGCAGCAATTAGCGGATCACAATCCAGTGGATAATGATGTACACCTCCGCCGCTGGTAGAGGGTCTGACACACACTGTGTTCCCGGGCTAAATATTTCAAGCCAATCAAGAGTATCAAAAGGAATACTGCATTACCCTCTAGAGTTGTAAACTGTGTACAACTGAGTCCAAGCCAGGGAGCAGCAGTGTTTCCAAACAAAGCGCTGCGTCCCGTTCATCCCCGCTGATTAGACTCCGCAATGGAAACAAACTCAATCCTGTGATATAATTGAGGGGAAAGTGAAAGGCTTTTTGTTGCCGGTGGGACGCGCGGGTGGGGGTTTGTCGGTAATGAGAGAGTTACTAAATGACTCATCTCACTTACTGCAGAGGAAATGACTTCATACACAACCAAAGTGGACCGCCTGAAATAGTGACAGTGTCTACTCTCTACAGCCAGTGCGCGCACACACACACACACACACACACACAATAATCAAATGCACAAACAACCACATATCTGTCAAAGATACACACATGCTAGCATTTACTACCATCGAACAGAGAGAGAGAGAGAGAGAGAGAGAGAGAGAGAGAGAGCGCGAGGGAGAGAGAGAAAGAGAGAGAGCGAGAGAGAGAGAGCAAGAGAGAGGGAGAGAGCAAGAGAAAGAGAGAGAGCAAGAGAGAGAGAGAAAGAGAGAGAGAGCAAGAGAGAGAGGGAGAGAGAGAAAGAGAGAGAGCGAGAGAGAGAGAGAGAAAGAGAGAGAGAGAGCAAGAGAGAGGGAGAGAGCAAGAGAGAGGGAGAGAGAGCAAGAGAGAGAGAGAGCAAGAGAGAGAGAGAGCAAGAGAGAGGGAGAGAGAGAGAGAGAGAAAGAGAGAGAGAGAGCAAGAGAGAGGGAGAGAGAGCAAGAGAGAGAGAGAGCAAGAGAGAGAGAGAGCAAGAGAGAGGGAGAGAGCAAGAGAGAGGGAGAGCAAGAGAGAGGGAGAGAGAGCAAGAGAGAGAGAGAGCAAGAGAGAGAGAGAGAGAGAGTTCAAAAGAAAATTCATGTCTTAATGAACTGAGCACATTGTTCAGCTGTGGATTTCACTCCAAATAGTGAAGGTCGTTCAAAACAGTGGGAGTCGTTTACACTGAGAGAAATCTGGTTTACTGATGTCAGCTGATTGCAAAACACACACACACACACACACACACACACACACACACACACACACACACACTCATTCACTCTCTCTCTCTCTCTCACACACACACACACCCCTCCCTGTGGGTTTCAATCATTTATCATAGCAACTCAACAGGTACTCAAGCCTGCAAACCATGCTGAGCACATAGAGACAGCGCCGCCTGCAGGAGAACAGGAGTAAACGCCATTTTAATTAAGATCTGTAGATAATTAAATCGGAATTATTCAGTTCTTTTTCATTAAACACAAACACGTGTTTAATACTGAATTTGCATGAACCCAGCGCCTCACTGGACGTGTGCATTATTCTCTTTTATTTTAGAGCTGCTTTTATCTACCTGATGATTTCTCTCGTTATTTAACGTTAGTTTGGGTTCTACATTTAATATCTACATGTTTTTACACATTTTAACACATATGACGCAGTATGCAGCAAAACAAACACTATATGGAGCTACTGCCTAAGGTTACTACTGTAATAGCGTCCATCCTTTTGCTGTGAGGATCTGGTGGCATAGGTGCGCCTAAATAATAACTGATTTATCTCACTATAAGTGATGTCTACAAATATTTGGACATATAGGACCCTTGTGGCCTTATGGCAATGACATGGGGTCACCATTGTTTCAAAAGTGCAAGCGCACTGTCCTCACTCCCACGTCCCCCTTGCTGTCTCTAGTGAACTGATGAAGCTGGGTCAACAATCTCTTTGAATTGTATTAACATTCATTCATCCATTCATTCATTATCTGTAAGCGCTTATCCAATTCAGGGTCGCGGTGGGTCCAGAGCCTACCTGGAATCATTAGGTGCAAGGCGGGAAGACACCCTGGAGGGAGGAAACCGGAGCACCCGGAGGAAACCCACGCAAACACAGGGAGAACACACCACACTCCTCACAGAGAGTCACCTGGAGGAAACCCACGCAGACACAGGGAGAACACACCACACTCCTCACAGACAGTCACCCGGAGGAAACCCACGCAGACACAGGGAGAACACACCACACTCCTCACAGACAGTCACCCGGAGGAAACCCACGCAGACACAGGGAGAACACACCACACTCCTCACAGACAGTCACCCGGAGGAAACCCACACAGACACAGGGAGAACACACTACACTCCTCACAGACAGTCACCCGGAGGAAACCCACGCAGACGCAGGGAGAACACACCACACTCCTCACAGACAGTCACCCGGAGGAAACCCACACAGACGCAGGGAGAACACACCACACTCCTCACAGACAGTCACCTGGAGGAAACCCACATGGATACAGAGAGAACACACCACACTCCTCACAGACAGTCACCCAGAGCAGGACCTGAACCCACAACCTCCAGGTCCTTGGAGCTGTGTGACTGCGACACCTACCTGCTGCTCCACTGTGCCGCCCCTTAAAAACAGAATGCTTTGAAATAAATATATTACAAATATATTATGAATCTGCATCGAACAGTCGCTCTGTCCCAGTCCAGAAAAATGTTGCCATACGGTGAAGAGGAATGTAGTATAAAAGTAGGGTCTTTTAAATTATTAATAGTCATCTATCTTGGAGTCTGCTGTCTTGTCAATTAAATACATAAGGACTTGATTTGTAAGTGTGTGTGTGTGTGTGTGTATGAATCATATTAGATCATGGCCTTGTTGCTTTACACTCAATGAAGCCTTAATATTTATAATTTGTACTCGCTGAATGATGAAACCCTTCCATTTGTGGGTGCTGTGATGTTGTGAGAGCATATGGATTCCATTAACCTGGGCCTGATAGAGGAGCACATTACCTCCATGATTAACAAGCCTGTAATCTTTCATCAAGTCACTGAGCATGTTCTCATTCATCTTTTATTACGAGCCTCCATCCAGTAAGAGCGCAGGCCAGAATCCAGGCTGTGTTCCAATAAGCAGGCCTGTGTTTGACTAGCAGACTAGCACATAAAGCCATCCTCCAGCGAAATGACTGTGAAATGCGAGACGTAGACTAGTGATGACAATGAGAATAAAAAAATTTGGAGCCATAAAACACCCCCAGTGTTGAGTTTCATTTACAACTGCAGTGGAACCTCTCGCTAGCATCAGAAAGCTTGTTTGGCTCTATTCCTTTCTGTTTACATCGTTTTGGCCTAAAATAAAATGTTAAAACTCCACAGCAGCAGATAAACCCAGTCAACACAATAAAGTAAAAAACGAATTATAAAGGATTCAGACAGAACAGAGTTTAAACATACTCCCAGAACTAAGAACTGTTTAGTAACAACCCGGTCTCACACTCACTCGTTGTAACGTGCTGTTCTGTTTTGTATAGTTTCTGTTCAGTGCTGCCCCTGTCTTGTCTGCTTCCTGCTTGTTCCCTGGTCATGTGATACCTTTCCCTTGTGTTTCTAGTGTCATGTGTCTTAATTAGTACCCAGGTGTTTCTTGTTGGTGTTGTCTTTATACAGTCCTTGTCAGTGTCTTGTTTGTGGGTCATTGTATGTATGTTTGGTTGAAGTTGCTAGTCTTTAGCCTTGCGCTGTGTGCCCCTTAGTTCTGTTTAGTCCTTGTTTTAGGTTTAGCCTTGTTTAATGTTTAGATTTGTTGTTTAGTGTTAAGCCTTGTTTAATGTTCAATGCTTAGCTGTGTTTAGCTTTGTTTAATATTTAGTGTTTAGCTTTGTTTAAGGGTTAGTGTTTAGCTTTGTTTAAGGGTTAGTGTTTAGCTGTTTAATGTTTAGCTTTGTTCAAGGGTTAGTGTTTAGCTTTGTTCAAGGGTTAGTGTTTAGCTTTGTTTAATATTTAGTGTTTAGCTTTGTTTAAGGGTTAGTGTTTAGCTTTGTTTAAGGGTTAGTGTTTAGCTTTGTTTAAGGGTTAGTGTTTAGCTTTGTTTAAGGGTTAGTGTTTAGCTGTGTTTAGCTATGTTTAGTGTTTAGCCCTTGTGTTTAGTGTCCCTCTGTCTAGTTTCCTTTAAGTTATTGTAATAAAAACCTTCTGCATATACCTCCATCCCTTACTCCTACACACCCGCACTATTACACTCGTGATACAGTCACATATATAGGGGACTGCAGTGCGTGACATAGTCACATATTTTTGACATTTTATGCGACAATATCTCAATCATAAGTGAATGGGTAATTACCATAGAAACACTATGCGACAGTAACACAAAAACTCCTCCTCATCACAGGCGTCATCACTCATAACACAGAAAAAAGAATAATGCGAATAACACAACATAGGTTCTTATTCTAACAAAGGCATAAAGACTTTTATTATAATATTTCTCCTGAGCAATGCTTATTATTGGTATCCTACTTTAGCTTTAACTCTAACAAGAACATTTCTTTCACTTAACGTTATTTTGACTAATTTTCAAAAGGTTAATACTGAAAAGGACATTTCTCTAGCTGTTATTTACTTTGATGTTTTAGTAAATAATTAATTAGTAACGTTATATTTTCCGTAAATAAAAATAAGACTGTGGTATTAACGGATGATAATGACACCTTAATGAGGAGGAGTTGCCGTGTTACTGTCACATAACACGGGGCACGGATATGACGGTTTCTATGGTAATTATCCATTCACTTATGACTGTGATATTGTGGCATAAAACGTCGAAAATATCACGAATTGCAGTCTCCTATATATGTGACTGTATCATGAGTGAGTGTGAGACAGGGTTGGGTAGTAAATACAGCTACACCGTCACTAGCATGTTCCAAATCGTGTTCCAGCATTAAGTTTCTCCCTGATCCTCAATTAAACCCTTAAAACCTTCTCTGTTCATCAGAATGACAGATTTCCAAGAAGGTCCTCTAATGCCTTAAAAAGTTCTGAGATTTGACTCTACACCTTCATCTTTATTGACTGTGCGCACATCTATGAATATGCACTTAATCCCAGCCTCCATTTCTACTCACTCCTCCGCGACCAAACTTACGTGGACAGGCCCCTTATTTCTTTAGGTTTGTGATGTATGAAACCCATGTCTGCATTTTTGAGACTGTTTTTGGAACACTGGGCACGTTCAAAGTGGAAACACTCTGTTTTATTTCAACCCTGATACATCTTCAGACATAAACACCACCCCACTCAGGCTTTCTAACCAGAACGAAGCTTTATTTTCACCTTTATTTTAAGAGAAGAGCAAGGACACGTGGGGGGTGTCTGAAACGTCCTGAGTTCTGTTGAGTGAAGCAGGACTCGGAGGGAGGAGAGTGTTGAGTCATGTCTGAATTGAGTGTTTGCATAAAACGCTGCCTGCTTTTTTGTTCTGACACCTCCTAAGCTGTAATTATTGCGGATAGTGAATATTAGTGCAGCAGGTTTCTTGAAACGTTTCACTCATGAGACGGCAGCAAGGCATCGAGGAAGCGGTCAAGTTGTCACTGGTGTGAAACCCTCACCTCCCATGTGGAGCATTACTTGAGTAAGTGTGTGTCTTGTGTGTGTGTGTTTTCAGAGCATTTAATTACTCTGTGTAATTTTTGGGGACAGATTTTTTTTCTTTGTAAATTTTACATTTGTTTCACAGCTTGTTTGTAGTAGCTAGCTAATGGCTAAGCTAACTAGCCTGCTATTGAGCCAGATCGTCTATCCATTATCTGTAACCCTTATCCAGTTCAGGGTCGCGGTGGGTCCAAAGCCTACCTGGAATCATTGGGCGCAAGGTGGGAATACACCCTGGAGGGGGCGCCAGTCCTTCACAGGGCGACACACACTCATACATTCACGCACACACTCACACCCTATGGACACATTTGAGTCGCCAATCCACCTACCAACGTGTGTTTTTGGACTGTGGGAGGAAACCAGAGCACCCGGAGGAAACCCACGCAGACACAGGGAGAACACACCACACTCCTCACAGACAGTCACCTGGAGGAAACCCACGCAGACACAGGGAGAACACACCACACTCCTCACAGACACAGAGAGAACACACCACACTCCTCACAGACAGTCACCCGGAGGAAACCCACGCAGACACAGGGAGAACACACCACACTCCTCACAGACAGTCACCCGGAGGAAACCCACGCAGACACAGGGAGAACACACCACACTCCTCACAGACAGTCACCTGGAGGAAACCCACACAGACACAGGGAGAACACACCACACTCCTCACAGACAGTCACCCGGAGGAAACCCACGCAGACACAGGGAGAACACACCACACTCCTCACAGACAGTCACCCGGAGGAAACCCACACAGACACAGGGAGAACACACCACACTCCTCACAGACAGTCACCCGGGGGAAACCCACGCAGACAAAGGGAGAACACACCACACTCCTCACAGACAGTCTGTCCATGGAGCTGTGTGACTGCGACACTACATGCTGCGCCAGCGTGCCACCCAGCCAGATCGTTAGAAATTTAAAAAAAAACACAACTTTTAACTTATGTAAATCTTTAGCTGCCATTTTAAAGTGGCCTCACTCTGCAACAAATCCAACGAAGAGCATTAACAGCACTGAGCCCTGGACGATTGGTGGGTTTACACTAGCTGCTGATTGTAGCAGAGTGTACTAGTTTGCAAACGGAATGCAATCAGAGTAAGCCTTAACATTCAGACGTGAGTGAATTATGCAGGACGACACTGAATGAATGTGTGTGTTCATTCTGGGTGACTTACTTCATCGTGGTCCTGCATGCTGACCCACTTTCTGTTGCTGTTTGAGCGAGGACTCAGTCCCACAGTGGCCATATGGTTCATCGGAGGGAAAGCTGCGTCCACAGATTGCACGCTCCGAACTATATCTTGGCAGAGATCTCCTTAGGCTAAACTAATGCTCCCTTCACCCTGCCCAATATAGCAGCAGTGGCATCTCTGTTTGTTCTCTGTTTGTAGGTTGGCCTTGATGAAAACATGCAAAGGGTTTGAAGCGTAGTGAAGCACTCAGCACTGTCCCCTTCGTACTCTGCAGGGAAAATGGGACAGTGTTGTAGTTTATATGCAACAGGCTTGAATAATCACCCCTCATATTTCATGTAATGGAATGGGATGCTCTGGAGCAGCTGTACATGAGTCTCCTCATGCTAAATGCCAAGCGTGGGTGAGAGAGGTTATAAACCAGCAGGTGTGGGGCAGAGGAACTTTGTTTTCTGGGGCGATGGAGCTTCATCCAGCACCTTCACAAAGTAATCACTGTCTGTTCCCTCTTTAAGGATCACAGTAGAGCATGATTTGGGTGGTGGATGATTCTCAGCGCTGCAGTGACACTGACGTGGTGGTGGTGTGTTAGTGTGTGTTGCGCTGGTACAACTGGATCAGACACAGCAGTGACTGCTGGAGTTTTTAAACCTCACTCACTGTCCACTGGTCATTTTCTAATCCTTCATTAGTGGAGACAGGACGCTATGATACTTTGGGGATTGAAAACTCCAGCGGCACTGCTGTGTCTGATCCACTCCTACCACACACTCCTAACACACCACGTCAGTGCCACTGCAGCGCTGAGTATCATCCGCTCTGTAGGGATCCTGACCATTGAGTAACAGGGTGAAACTGGGCTAACAAAGTATGCAGAGCAACGGCTGAACTAGAGTCTGTAATTTTAAAGCTACAAAGTGCTTCTGTGTGGTGTGTAGAGCTTATTGAAGGGACAATAAATGTAGAAATGAAGGACAGAAAGTATATTTCTGGTCGTTAGCTGAAGCGCTAATTCAGGTGTGTTATAGAAATGAGGTCCAGACCTGAGCTGAACCATGAACCTGAGCTCCAGGTGGTTCCTAGGCTCCTGGACACAGTCTACTCTACACAGCACCCTGGAGTCAGCGGAAAAGGCCCGGTGCAGACGTACGCATTTATGCGTTCCAGGTCAAATGTTTGTGATTAAGTGTGTAAGTCGAGAGTTTGAGCACGAACAGAATCCGGAGGAGCACTTAGACCCTTTACCTCCCACAGCGCTCGACTCAATTAGTTCCCAACGAATCCATTTCTCTGTATGCAAACGAGCCCCAGAAAGTTTTAATAAATGCAGGTTCATGCAGCTCTTTGCCCGGAGGACTCTTGTTCTGAAGACCTCTCCTGAGTGAGGCGCTGAAGGTCTGTTTCTACAGTGTGGCTCAGATAAAGCCCAGCTGTTGTGCTTAAAACAGCCGTCTCTGCCTTGCAGAATCAGACTTAATAATAGAGCTGTCAAATAATTAAAATAACAAAAAACTGTTGATCCATCATAGGTGTCTTATTCACACAGCTTTGACTGTCTGTGAGGAGTGTGGTGTGTTCTCCCTGTGTCTGCGTGGGTTTCCTCCGGGTGACTGTCTGTGAGGAGTGTGGTGTGTTCTCCCTGTGTCTGCGTGGGTTTCCTCCGGGTGACTGACTGTGTGAGGAGTGTGGTGTGTTCTCCCTGTGTCTGCGTGGGTTTCCTCCGGGTGACTGTCTGTGAGGAGTGTGGTGTGTTCTCCCTGTGTCTGCGTGGGTTTCCTCCGGGTGACTGTGAGGAGTGTGGTGTGTTCTCCCTGTGTCTGCGTGGGTTTTCTCCGGGTGACTGTCTGTGAGGAGTGTGGTTTGTTCTCCCTGTGTCTGTGTGGGTTTCCTCCCATGTTTTGTAGGTGGATTGGCTGTGACCTTGTCCACAGGTGTGAATGCGTGAAGTCATCCACATCTGTTGGCAGCAAATAATAATAACCAGGTGGTCATTTCTAAAGCCCCTTCCCAATGCACTTATTACTTCCTGGCATATTGCACTCAATGTAAGGTAATTTGTATAAATTGTGCTGTAGTGTGAATGTTAGATCCTCTTTTGTAAGTCGCTTTGGATAAAAGCGTCTGCTAAATGCATAAATGTAAATGAACTCTGGAGTATGTCCCAAAGGGGTCCTGAATCAAACACCGGGAGATTTTCCGTGTCAAACGTATTCTCACAGAGGCAAATGCTCCGCATGCTTTAGGCATGGGGCAGCGCCTGTGCAGCGTGTGCAGAAGACACTGAGAATTCTTTGGAACAATAGTGACTGTGTACAGACATGCACTGACTGGAGGATAAAGCCTGTGCAAAGTCGGGATACAGGAACAGGAATTAACTGGAAAATAAAACCATAAAAACAGTGTACATGAAGAATATGGCCCCTTTAAAGGCATTTTACAAAAAGGCCATTCATTTTCCCATAAGCCAATCCGGGCTTCCATATTTGGGCATGTCTCCAGCTTGAAAGTGTCTGCTTTGGCGCTTCAACACTGGCTAATGGATGCCCTGCTAACACGCATTACTGATCCAGAAGCAGCAGCTCCACTCTCACAGGCTTCCTGAGAAAGAGCCGTGGAGATGAGCGCATATTCGAGATCAGCCATTAAATAAAATAAAAAGCAGAGAGAGCTCTGGGCTCCCTGGAGCTAAGCACCGCAGAGCTCACCCGGACCACTGGAACCGTATGAAAAGGGACATCAGAGTGTGGCTGGTGTGACCAGTGGAGCTGATTCCATCCCGGCGGACCCTATTAGGCTCCATTTGAAGTATCAGCTATGCAGACTTTGGAAACTGGAAGCCTGAAAATTCTTTTGTACACAGTAAGTGTTGGAATAAATCTACATTAACGTACAAGTGTTTTCCGTTCCAGTTCCCCACATGGTTCTCCTGTGGATGGAGAAGCAGCTGAGAACGCAGGGGTAAATGACTCGTCTGCGCTGATACAACGCTGGGAAAACGCTGAGATAAAAGAAAAGTCCAATTGATTTTTTCATTTCTTTCATTTACAGCATTCAATGATGCATCGCCGATTTAAAGAGGTACAATCAATGAGATTAATCTTGCGCAGAAAGAGATAAAAATAAATACACACAGTGTGAAATAATAGCTGCTGTCAATGCAAAACAAAAAGCAGAAAAATATGAAGCATTTTCAGATTCAGCCCCAGGTAAATTCACCTCGCAGTCGGAGGCGAAAGCTCTGCACCAGCTACACTCTGTGAATCTCAGCCTTGATCCATACTCTGTTTAAAGTACTGTTACTTAAAGGGAACGCAGTATACAGCCTTTTTCCAGTTTTGGTCTAAATACCACAAGGATCAAACACCACAGCAGTGTTCTCCCCATGTTTCAGCGCTTGATGATATTGAACCGCTCGCTATTCACTCCGACGCAGGGTGAATGGAGCAGAAGCTCTGGTTTTTAGCCGTTTTCGCTCAGTTCTCTTTTCTCTTCGTTCCCGTTTTCTCTGTTTTTACTCTGTGATCTTATTTATTTATTTATTGCTGTGTTTAGCCTTGTCCTTGTGCTCTCACTCAAGTGTGGGAGTTTGTCCACTTTGGCTGCTGTAACAGCATCTACTCCTCTGGGCTTTGGAACATTGCTGTGAGGATTTTATGGCAGGAATAAGAGCATAATCCACTGATGGTGGATGATCAGCTCTGGATTTAAAAAACAAAACACCGCTCCAGAGAAGAGTTCCACTGCTTCAGAGCCGACATTTGACATTGATGATGGCGGCTTTCGGCTCATGTGCAGCTGCTTCGGTGCATCCCACTGCTGTCCTTCAAACTGTGTTTGTTTGTAGCAGTTTTAATGTTTAAAATGAATCAGATCAAGTCTTCAGGAAGGGTCTCAGGATTTGTGTAGGTTTGCGTGCACGAGTCAGTCTTGGAGCCGTCCCCAGCGCTAAAATTAGCCGCACAGCCCAGTGGGTTGGCTACTTAAGCCCACGGTTCTGGAGGCTTTCCCTGATGTAATCATTTAATCCAATCTATTCATTAAAGACACACACACACACAAGAATCTCAGCTAACCTCAGAAAACCTAGAGGAATCTGAAAACACAAGGAGACTGTTTGCTCTGATGCTGGTGATTCATTTTGTCTTCGGAGCTGAGGCTGCGCTGTGCGTGGAATTAGAATTTTTCCTGCTGCACTTTACACCCAAACATTTATAGAAAGCCTTTACAGCGAGGGATGTCAGCTGTGTCTGCTGCACTAGAGCGGTATAAAGGCCCTCAGCACTGGGTGGGCGAGAGGTTGTAAACCTGAACTCATTAATGTTTATGGTTAATGCCATCCAATCCTCACAGCAATGTTCCCACACCTATCGGAAACCCTTCTCCGAAGAGTAGAAGCTGTTACTGCGTATTATCGTTTATTCCAGGTGTCCACAAACCTTTGGCCGGATCCTGTAACCCGCCGCAGAGCGTGGATGACTCAGTGAGGGCTGTCTGAGCCTCCCACACCAGAATCAATTTACTACAGCTCCCTTTTACACAGCAGGATTTCTATCAACCACAGAGTAGATCTCCACCAGAGAGGTGTAGAGACCGCACTGACGAGACAACAACTTATTTGTTATTGATTTTACAAGGAGATTTATTAAATCATTTGTCTTCTGTAAGCACTTCATTCTGATCAGGGTCTGACCCCATCTCAGTGGGAACAAGGCAGGAACACAGTCTGGACTCAGCACCAGACCAACACAGGGCATCACACACTCACCCAGACACTCACACACTCACACCTGTGTACAGCTTCACATACTCACCCAGTCCCTCACACACTCACACCTGTGGACAGTTACACACACTCACCCAGTCCCTCACACACTCACACCTGTGGACAGTTTCACACACTCACCCAGTCCCTCACACACTCACACCTGTGGATAGTTACACACACTCACCCAGTCCCTCACACACTCACACCTGTGGACAGTTACACACACTCACCCAGTCCCTCACACACTCACACCTGTGGACAGTTACACACACTCACCCAGTCCCTCACACCTGTGGACAGTTACACACACTCACCCAATCACTCGGGTGACTGTCTGTGAGGAGTGTGGTGTGTTCTCCCTTTGTCTGCGTGGGTTTCCTCCGGGTGACTGTCTGTGAGGAGTGTGGTGTGTTCTCCCTGTGTCTGTGTGGGTTTCCTCCGGGTGACTGTCTGTGAGGAGTGTGGTGTGTTCTCCCTTTGTCTGCGTGGGTTTCCTCCGGGTGACTGTCTGTGAGGAGTGTGGTGTGTTCTCCCTGTGTCTGCGTGGGTTTCCTCTGGGTGACTGTCTGTGAGGAGTGTGGTGTGTTCTCCCTGTGTCTGCGTGGGTTTCCTCCGGGTGACTGTCTGTGAGGAGTGTGGTGTGTTCTCCCTGTGTCTGCGTGGGTTTCCTCCGGGTGACTGTCTGTGAGGAGTGTGGTGTGTTCTCCCTGTGTCTGCGTGGGTTTCCTCTGGGTGCTCCGATTTCTACCCACGGTCCACCCACACGTTGGTAGGTGGATTGGCGACTCAAAAGGTGGAAGTGAATGTGTGAGTGTGTGTGTCGCCCCCCTCCAGGGTGTGTTCCCGCCTTGCGCCCAATGATTCCAGGAAGGCTCCAGATCCACTGCGACCCTCACCTGTATAAGAATTTACAAGCAATGAATGAATAAATGAATGGTCTAATTTGTTTCCCCCAAATTAGTGAGACTAAGACATGCCTTTGAGATCCCACCACGCTGACAGTGACAGGTACCACCACAGTGAGTGTAGAGAGTAGCAGCCACACCAGCCACTATAAATACTGAGTAATTAGGATGATGGATGATGGCCAATCTCATTGTTGTAGTGCAGACTCCACACTAAGCAGTGAATCAGACCCAAGCTGGAGAGACGCCGTGATCAAAGCCAAACCGTAATCACAATATAAACTTCATCCTCTGTGTTGTTCTGTAGGACACCAAACGTATCCTTAAACCAAGGCCACGCACTTAAGAAAGCAATTCAAAATCACAGAGTGATCCTCTGAAGGCGCTCTGCCTGTACCTGCCATCCCGATCCACTGTTACCTTAGCAACAGGTTTCACGGCTGCGTAACCAACAGTTTGGCGACCAGTTGCATGGCCACAGAGCCAGCAGCTGCTGGAGGAGGAGGCTCGGAGCAGGCAGATTGCGTTGGAAGGAGCACTTTGCACACACTGAGCAAATCTGATTCCGTTTGGCAGCAGAGACGAGCCTGGACCATCGCTGAGGTTAGTGGATGAGCTGCTTTCATTTCAGCTCGGCCCTGAGGAAATGTCCATCCGTCTCTCGCGGCCTTCAGAAAGAGGATCACAGAAATAATAATAGAAATATATGTGGCGTTTATTGAGCGAGTGAATAGTCCAGTGCTGGACTCGAGAACTATTCTCCTTTAATGATTTCTATCTGGAGACGGCTGTAAATGTTCATAACAACACAATGTACCTGCCACAAAATACTACAGCTCCGTTGAAGGGGACATTTTCTCCATATTTTCCGCAAGTGAACAGTTTGAGGCCTTGAAACATCGGATTTGACAAAATACCACAAGGATCAAACACACCAGCAGAATTTTCCCTAAAATTCTAAAGGACCCTGGTCTATTTTCCATCATATAATAGAATATGTCTCAATCATTCATTCATTATCTGTAACCCAGATTCACTGTATCCAGTTCAGGGTCGTGGTGGGTCCAGAGCCTACCTGGAATCATTGGATGCAAGGCGGGAACACACCCTGGAGGGGGCGCCAGTCCTTCACAGGGCAACACAGACACAAACGCACACAGACACATTCACTCACACCTACGGACACTTTTGAGTCGCCAATCCACCTATGAACGTGTGTTTTGGGACTGCGGAAGGAAACCCATGCAGACACAGGGAGAACACACCACACTCCTCACAGACAGTCACCCGGAGGAAACCCACGCAGACACAGGGAGAACACACCACACTCCTCACAGACAGTCACCCGGAGGAAACCCACGCAGACACAGGGAGAACACACCACACTCCTCACAGACAGTCACTCGGAGGAAACTCACACAGACACAGGGAGAACACACCACACTACCGCCTACCTGGAATCATTGGGCAGGAACACACCCTGGAGTGTGCGGCAGTCCTTCAAAGGACAACACACACACACTGATACATTCACTCACTCACACCTACTGGCACATTTGAGTCCCCAATCCACCTACCAACGTGTGTTTTTGGAGAGTGGGAGGAAACCGGAGCACCCGGAGGAAACCCACGCAGACACGAGGAGAACACACCACACTCCTCAGACAGTCACCCGGAGGAAACCCACGCAGACACAGGGAGAACACACCAACTCACAGACAGTCACCCGGAGCGGGAATCTAACCCACAACCTCTAGGCTCCTGGAGCTGTGCGACTGCGACACCTACCTGCTGCGCCACAAATGTGATAAACAGCCCTAAACGTAACGTACGCACTTTTCAGAATCCACATCTATCACTGTCCCGACTCAATGGGCTCCTCTTCTGCTTTGTTCGTCTCTTGCCTAAGGTCCATTAATGAAGTGAAAGTGAATCTGTTTAATCTGAGCTTAAGTCACGCTACGCAGGAGCTCTAAGTGGAAGAACGCGATTTAAGTCGACATTAATCTGTAACCATTCCGGATATTCCTCTCTGTGACGTTCTCCAGAGATCAGGGGGGTCTCGGCGCTGGCTGAGTGTTTTCTCTCAGTGATGCGTGGAGCTGGTGGGAGGTGGAGGTGGAACATGACGTTACAGGTGATATTACTCCCCCTTCACCCGCTGGTGCACGGTGATGTCATTAAAACTGTTTCAGAGGCAAGAAAACATCAAAACACTTTGGATACAGATGAATTCAGTCTTTTCAAAGCTACGATGAACATCATCTGATGAATCATGTCGAATGACCAGGGACAAGAGCTCTATCTGATGCTGAGGGTGACTTTAAAGGTGCAGTGTGTGAGATTTGCCAAGATCTATTTTCAGAAATGAAGTGTGGTACACAAAACCGTGTTTCCATTAGAATATAATCACATTTAAATATGAATCGCTGCGGGTTTGTTCGCTTAGAACAAGCCCTTCTTCTACTCGGGGAGGGGGTCGTACTCAGAGAGCTGTTTCTACAGCGGTGGCCCAGATCAGACGAACTAAACACTGGCTCATGACGATTTAGGCCGAAGCTCAGACTTGGAAAGGGAGGGAGGGAGGGGTAATCGTTTGGCTGCAATCTGCAGAGTCACCACTAGATGTCACTAATTCTTACACACTGCACCTTTAAGACCAAGATGTTAGTCTTAGGAAAGCACTGAAGATAATATCAATGTGTAATCAATTGAAACACGTTTTAGATTTGTTTATTATTCAGAGGACATTACATTTTTCCTCCAAACGTGGTGATCACAGATAAATAGACTTCTTACAAAATATTAAAATCAACCACAAATTAAACACGTGGTCCATTCTTATACAGTTAACATCTTTCACAAATTATTTACAAAACATTTGCCCTTTTTTTTTTTTTTACAGAGTTTATCAAGAAAACAACACAAATACAAAGTATTTCTTACTTTATCTTCTTTAAACAAAAGGTTTGAAACCTGCGCTCCTGAGAAAATGCTGGGTTCGACTTTAGTGCATTTCATCGTTCGTGTTAAGGCTACGCCACTGTACTTTTTACGAACAATTACCAAATATACACCGTTGACATATCCCTGCTTAATTCTTATGGAAAGCCTGCGAAACTAAATGAAAACATCCTGGATGTCTTAAGGCCATAGAGGAGTTCTTCTATGGGAATATGAGCTACGGGTGTGGTGTTCCCTCCTCTTTTCTGTACTCAAGGACCATTGGACCTGATCAGGGTGTGCAGTGGGCGGCACTGTCCCTTTAATCGAGCCTGCAGGGGTCACCTTAAATCCTGGAGACATACAGGAATCTCTGTCGTCCCCTGCTGGTCGAGTGTATTCAGTGCACCAAGTGCTACCTGAAAAGAACTAACTGCTCGAATGTGGGTTAGATTTCCATCTCAGATCATTTATTCACCAACGGACGACAATAAGAAAACATCACACACACACACACACACACACACAGGCCTGTGGAGCGTCTCGGTGTAGAACCATTCTTTTAAAAGGTCTTCCATAGAAATATCGCAGGGCGCATGTTTTGGTGCATGATGAAATACATAGACACTTTTAGCCAAAGTCCAAACAGTAAATAAAAGTGGGCAGAAGGTTATTCTGACCTCAGGGAGCAGAGCTGGTTGTTGAGTCTGTGCCACAGAACGCCGAGCTGATTCTGTATTCCGAGGGAGCTGCGTTCTCTGTGCGGACGCTACCCGTCCAGCAGGTAACTTCCCTTTCAGGACTCGCTTCATATATTTACACTTTAGTCCTTAAGCTTTGTCTAGAATTAGGACAGGAACCCAGGCGCGGTCTCCGGAGCATTCAGTTACTCCTGGTTTTGAATCCCAAATACGTACAATTCGTACAGTGAACGACGCACTGTCAGCTTCTGTTTAAAGGAGTATTTAACCCAAGCTTCAAAGTTACTGCAGAAGAGTCTGGGTTTGTAGAGAAACCTAAAGAGGTCAGTGTTAGTGGCGGTGATAGGAACCAGACCACAGTGCTTATGTTTACTCACTGAAAGTGTAGCGTAAAAATAGTGAAGTAACTCACCGCCTGATTCTTGAGACACGGTCTTATGACCAGTCTGTTCTGAGGGGGAATGTGGGCCTAGTGTATTCTTAGGCACATCCAGGACACTGAGTTACATGCAGGATGTTGTAGGGCAACTTCAGATTTGGTTCCTATCACTTCAGTACACTCTGAATGATTATATTTTTAACCCAGTGACTAAATAACTTAATCGGAGGGACACTCTTTTAAAGACGTTGTTGGGTCGTTAACGCCTGCACCCGTCGTCACCGTGATGACGTAATCGTACGAGATACGGGGTGTAAAGTGCTTGGTGGTTTTTAAAACGAAAGCCAAAGCTCTTTAAAAAGGAGAAGGTTCAGAGAGAACCGCCTCCTGAGAGAAAACCAGTGACCTCCTGCTTAACGACTGTGAACCTGAATGTACAGGCTATTCATATCCTCTTTAATAAAAAGGGAAGTCCTCCTTAAAGTCTTCTAGATAGAACTCGGGGGAATAGGTGAGGGAAGAGTAAACTGAGGTCAGATGAGAGAAGTCCAGTCGAGTTGGTAACATTCAGAGGTGAGTGAATTGCACATACAGAAACATGTCCAACACACACACACACACACACATACATACACACACACACACACTCAGGACATGGAATGAAAAGGTTTCAGGGCAAGTGTGCCCTGATTAGCGTGGCACTCTGTGCCAGGGACGTGGCGAGGGGGCACTTTGGCAGGCGTCCTGCGTAGAGTTACATTCAGCTGGTGCAGATAGCTTAGAGAGGGGGGAGGGGGGGGGGTATCGTGGGCTGATTGAAAGTGAAGGCCAAGTCAGCAGAAGAAAATCTCTCCATCCAGCGGAGGCTCGGTCAGAGGCAGCAGATGGGATTCTGTAGAAAGATAGAGGTGACCTTTACAATCAGAGAAACTCTCGCTAGTTCACACTGCGCAGAACGCTAAACGTCCAGGTGATCATCGCTGATGTCTGTTTACGAAGAAAATAAATAAATAACCGTGGATCTACAGACAGAGTAAAACATGAGGTTGTTGTTGTGTCAAAACCGTAATAACTCCATTTTCTTTCAGCTCTGTGAATATTTCATAATGGAAGCTGTGTTTCTGTAAATCATCATTACACTGAAGAGAATGGATTAGCCCCAGTGACAGAAATTACCTGAAAGATGAGGACAACAGGCTAAAAGCTAAAGACAGCGCAGTAGTTCATTGCTATCTTCTGTTTAACTTCCATTAGAATCTTTTAACTGGAGTCCATTTTGTTTTAAATAAGTGCAGAAACATTGTTTTTAGTCATTTTATTATTTTTAACACATTAGACGAGGGGTGTTCAGTAATTTCTTGGTGTAGGTGTGAAGTTCAAGGGAATTGATTATATTTTTAATTTTCTATGTAATCACCCTTAACTTCTTAACATTAGTTAGATCTTTTAAAGTAGCTTTTTAAAGGCTAAGCACCAGCGATATGAAAGTGTCAAACAAATAAATACAGTGGAATTTGAGTCCCCCCCCCCCCAGCGGTGTTGGGAAACTCTAATAGGCGTCTTGCCTGTGACGTAGATGGTGGACAACAACTCTAGAAGCTGCACTTAATTTAATGCAAAATGATGAAAAGGTGTGTTGTTTGTGGCTGCAATCATTCAATGTACAGTGGGACATCTGTGAACAAATGGCCCAAAGATCCCAAAATATCCAGAAAACGGACTATATTTGTCCACTTTAAACGGGCACTTTGGAAAGGACCCTCCGCTCACTCCGTTATCTGTAGCTCATTTCACTGGCGCTTTTCCAACAATATGGGCATGTAAGGACACCAACGAAAGGTGTTCAAGAGCCTCTGTAACATGGAGGTAAACAGGTGAGGACACTCACTTCGCCTGTTTTAGTTGGTGTTAGTTAACGTTAGCTTGACTCGCTAAACTCGGTGCTCAGATTATACTCGGCTACGTAGCTGCATTACGGAGGTTTATAGTGTCGGATGAATTCGAGTTCGACTTCGATCACATTTACAAGAATAACGATACCTCTACATTTGAGTTTAGCTTATTGCTAGGCTATTGTCATGAATAATGTTGGTTATTTAGCTAGATACTGTCATAACAGTCAGTCATAACGGTGTTTTACCGCGGCGTTGTTCAGCTGTTGTCCACCAGTGACGTCACGGTCGCGTTCAAGAATTTCCGTAGCGAGCTCGGGTTTTTCCGTTAATTTAATAAAATTGTCAGTTTTAAAGCAAATTAAGCTGCTATTTTCATTTTAATTCATACTTATATCTGTCAGGAACTACAATAATGTGAAATATTCATTAAGTGGTGCTTAGCCTTTAAGTCCCTTGAACAGAAAAATGATAATGTATCGCTCTCATCTGAAATACGCTTTTAAATGAGATCTTTATTCAGATTTGGAACGCGGTAACAATCCCTCAACATCCTCGTGTTACGGAGAATGGTTTTCGTAGTTCTTGCAAAACAAATGCTCAAAATGGGCTCCTGTTTTCTTTATATCGCCTCAGAAAGTGTCGCTTACTTTAAACGTTATAAAATGCCCTGAGGACCTCAGTAGTGCATTATATTCACAGTCAGAACTTATATTCGTGTAGAGATCAGTGCGAACGCTAACAGTCAGGATTAGTTACGACACCGCAGACCTCCCCAACTGTTTGTATGTAGGATGCAAGTGGTGTGATGCACTAAATTCACTGCAAATCCCGTTGTTTTATTTGACCGCTCTAGCACCTTAAAGTGGAGCTAACCTGCTTCCTGAGAGGGCTTGTTCTTGCTTTTCTTCTTCTTCTTCTCTTTCTTAGTGAGCTGGAGCAGGCTTTTCTGGGCCTGTTTTTGTCCGTCAGTGCTCGTGGCTTTGGGCCCCAGGGAGAAGGGGTTGAGGTTGCGGCCCTTTTGTTTGGAGTCCATCCTGGAGAGGGAGTTTTTCCTGGAGCTGGCCGACAGCTCAGCCTCCCCCAGGTCCCGCTCCACTGAGCTGCTGCTCTGGATGTTCACGGAATCCTCCGAGGTGCTGGAGGGGGTCCTGTTCACGCGCTTCTGCAGGACACACAATCAATAACAATCACGGTCAACACTCTTTTGGTCTGAAGTATCTTGTCTGCTTCCTTTGTTTATGCCTTTTCATAGGTCGAGTGTCTGTGACTCGTGTAGTAAGATATAAATAATTTAAAGCTTGCTACAACATCCCCAAGGATAAATAACAAATGGGTTTCTCGGACCATGCACTAATCAATATGCCAGCAAGGTTAAGAAAAAGCTCCAACTCAACATACTAACAAAGCGTATTGATTTTCCGGTAACAAACTTTCAACAGTGGCGATGTGTAGTTTCTGAAGTAATGCTCAGAAGGGATACATTTTGTGGACTTATGGATGTGAAGTAATGGTACCACAGTAATGGAGAAATGCGCCAACTTTTCAAACTTTCTTGATTTTACACCTAACTTTAAGATTTAAAGGAATTCATTCAGTGTGGTTTGATGCGAAAGGCTACATTCTACAGAAAATTATTCAAAGTGATGGTGCAAGGAAACAGTTGTAAGGACCATAAAAACATTCATTTATTTATACATTCATTCGTCTTTTATAACCACTACATCCTTTTTAGGGTCACTGTGGGCCCAGAGCACAGTGCACAGTCACACAGCTCCAGGGTCCTGGAGGTTGTGGGTTCGGGTTCTGCTCTGGGTGACTGTCTGTGAGGAGTGTGGTGTGTTCTCCCTGTGTCTGCGTGGGTTTCCTCCGGGTGACTGTCTGTGAGGAGTGTGGTGTGTTCTCCCTGTGTCTGCGTGGGTTTCCTCCAGGTGACTGTCTGTGCGGAGTGTGGTGTGTTCTCCCTGTGTCTGCGTGGGTTTCCTCCGGGTGACTGTCTGTGAGGAGTGTGGTGTGTTCTTCCTGTGTCTGCGTGGGTGTCCTCCGGGTGACTGTCTGTGAGGAGTGTTGTGTGTTCTCCCTGTGTCTGCGTGGGTTTCCTCCGGGTGCTCCGGTTTCCTCCCACTGTCCAAAAACACACGTTGGTAGGTGGATTGGGGACTCAAATGTGCCAGTAGGTGTGAGTGAGTGAATGTGTCAGTGTGTGTGTGTTGCCCTGTGAAGGACTGTCGCACACTCCAGGGTGTGTTCCTGCCCAATGATTCCAGGTAGGCTCTGGACCCACCGTGACCCTGAACTGGATAAGCGCTTACAGATAATGAGTGAATGAATAATTTAAATGACTCTTAACCCACCTCTGTCTCACTGAGAAACTCAAGCATCTCCATCTGCCTGTTCATTTGCTCCCTCTCTCTCTCCAGCTTCCTCTGAGCATCCCTCAATCTCTCCAGGTCTTTCTGGTAATCCTCTTTTCTCCCCTGCAGCTCCTTGCGTGCCTCCTCCAGGTCCCTGCGCCTCCTCTGCGCCTCCACCTCCTTGGAGTTGAATACTGACTCTCGGTCCATCAGCTCTTTCTCTCGCGCCTCCCACTCCTTTTCTCTGCGCCTCCTCTCCTCGGCGTGAGCGGCCTGCTGGCGCTGCAGTGCGGCTGCTTCCTGGCGGTGGCGCTCCAGACTGCGCTGTTTCTCCTGCTCCACCAGAGAGGGCGGCCGTGAGGAGGGACGAGAGGAAGGACGCTCAGTCAGGGCCTGACGCCGGTCCTCGATCACAGTGTCCTGCTGGACCACTACGGCCTGAACAGCACACACAAACACAAACACAGGTCAGGGTTCATCGGTTGATGTAGGTAGCAGTCGGCTTCTGTGGTGGTTAGCGTGGCTAGTGTAACCCTGCTGCATACAGCACACTACAGAAATCCTTGGGCAAGACTCCTAAAGTATTTACGATGATTGTATTCACCTTTTACTTAAATGTAACTTAAACATATTTAAATCCAACATCTTTGACATTCATATGAAACACGTGGTCACTCCGGCAACCTGCAGTACCTTATAGGAAGTGTAGGGGGCGATAAAGATCATTTTGATGCGTTAAACCTGCGTTAAAACACTTGTGGGTTATGTAAGAGATTCAGCAACACACCTGCAGTGAGTTGAGGAGATCATGGAGATGAGTAACACTGCTCAGGACCTGCTGTAGAAAACAAACGTTATCCTTTAATCCTAATGGCATTTAGAATGACACGTACACATACCACACACACACACGCACTTACATACTTAAAAGGCTCTTATGTAGGATGGGAAAGGGACATTATCGATTTCTTAGCATGCTTTCAAATGCAGTGATCACACTGGGGACAATGACCCTTGCTTCAGATGTGTGTCCATGATATTGTCATTGGATTTTCTCCCACATTGTGTTGTCTGATGATTTGTGACCAGAAAGTCAAAAAGAATTCAATACGCGTGGGTTTGTTTTTCAGGAAACTAGCCATGTTAAGCATGCAAGTCAATAACCAGCTCTCAATGCATCGGTTTTTTAAAGAAATAAGTAGATAAACAGTAAGCTGACACTAAATTATCCATACACAGCATACAGGTGTTAGCCTGCGTCACTTGCAGTCTTTAAGGCGGCTAAATCCCCTGACTGGTGCTAACTAGTGTCATTGGAAGAGATGGTGGTACCTCGCTGTTCCTCTTCAGCAGCAGCAGCAGGTTAGTGTTTCCCCCCTGTGGAGAAGACAAAGCAGTGAGTGTAGGCAAGCAGCGCGACTCCTTTAATCAGGCCGACTCCCACAGGGCCCCGGCCCCTGGCCTCGGCCCCCGGCCCGCCACGGCGCTGCTCATTACGAGCACTAAAGAGCCTGGCTTCAGAGCACACTCCTGATGCACACTCCCTCCTCCCCCCTCCCTTCACTGAGCTCTTGTTCCACTCCGACTCCCTTTAGCTCTTAGTTCTGACAGGAAATATAACCCAGACTCGCTGAGCAATCGGAACTGCGGTGTTCCTGGTGAACTAACGAGCGGACGTGTGGATTATGGAGTGAGGAATCTACGAAAAGGTGAGAATGAAATGATCCTCACCTTCTTCAGAACACCGTCAGACTCCGTCCTCCGCAGGTCCTCACCTTCTTCTTTATCTCCGTCTGCAAAAACCAGAGCAATGAATTATTATTCGTATTAAAACAAGTAATTATGAGTCACACATCACCCCAATTAATTTATATTTGCAATTACTGCCCAAACTAAGTCAATACAAAATACTGATGTACTATAGTAATTCACGTGTAAACGATACACACATTTCAATGAAGTTAATTCAGTACCTGATTTCAGTGTGTGAAAGACTGTGTACCAAAACAGATATGAAAGTAATAGCTTTTCCAAGCTGACTCTAATTGGCATCTAATATAGAATGCAGAGTGAAGAATGGGAATTGTGGGCTGCTGCAGTGCAAGGGAGATTTTCAAATATTTATAGCATTTTTAATTCGATAAATAGATGACAAATGCTAGCGCTTGATGTTCACTCTGTATTATTTCCCCAATGGTGAATACAATTAGAATAAAACAAGGCAGTGTGAGCAGCAGGGTGATGTAAACAGTAGACAGTAGAGTGTAAACACAGTGCAGGAGGAGGGTCTCACGTTTGGAGATGTTCATCTGGTGGCTGTCAAAGCCTCCGAAGGTTTCGGCTCGACGAGGTAAACAAACGGACACCGTGCTGCCCGGAGGACTGACCGCCTGCTGACCCACTGCCCCTCCCAGGCTGCTATTGACCAGGGTCTGCAACATCTCCACTGTCACACACACAGGCACACACGTCACTAACTGCGTTACATTAAGTGAGTTAGCGAAGACTTCTGGAGGACACTGGGGGGTGGAAATGAGACCTAATGAAGCCACCAGGGAGACTGCTCTGATGAGGGACAAAAATGGCCGACCAATGAATAATAAAGAAGTTACAAAGTACTGAAACGTTCTCTTTTAAATTCTTCATACAGTTCCTGTCACCTTGTTTAATGGCTTCCTTCATGATGTGCTCTCCTCTGGGAACGTCATCGTTACAGGCCCTGAACAGCATCTTCTCCTCGGGAGACGACGGACACTCACACATGTCATGGAACAGCTTCGATTTCTCCTGCAGTAGAGCAATGATCTGATCATCCTTCCTCTGCAGCATGTCTGAGAGAGAGAGAGAGAGAGACAGAGAGAGAGAGACATGTAGGAGGGATACAGGGAATGGAACGGTAGTGTGGGTGTAAGACAGAAAGACATGAAGAGAGACGGAGAAAGGCAGTAGAACAGAGAGAGACAGAGGGAGTCGGGTGAGAGGACCGAATCTTCAATGAGAATTGTAGCTTGTCAGTGATAATACCTTTGAAACTGCACAACCTTTAACTAAACAGCTGGGACACAGCTTACATCTCACCTCTCATCTCCTTGGCTTTGGACTCCAGCAGCTTTTTATCCTCCTCTGTCTCACTGGGGATACCTTCATCTTCGTCTTTCTCTCTGTAAAAACAGCCAGTGATGAAATATCAGCTCTGACCGTGGGTGTCAGCGTGCTAGCATTTTAAAATTAGGCGTACTGTTTCAGTATTTAATATTTACGGTGACTGTCGTTATTTGATTAACACGTGTATCACTTGTCATACCAGACTACGTCATTAACTGCTAACCATCTGATTCCTAGTGGCCAGCGTGAGCAGAAAGAATTGTGTGTGCTTCTCACTCTCAAAGCTTCGGTCAGTTAACTATATAAATATTTGTAATAATACAGGGGGTGATAACATTGTATACATAAATACACAAGTGTTTTTCCACAAACACATCGGCAGCGTACAGAAGCTTGTCAATGAACGGTTCATAAAAGCACAGTTATACCTTAAAGAAAATATATAAACCCACAGTAACTACAGCACAAGTGTATGTTATTGCTGTGTATAATATTATAAATTGTAATAATATAATAACTTTGTATTAAAATCTAAACTAATTCCGGAGTTAGTTCTGTTACTCACATGGAGTGCATGGCGTCCTGGATGAGCTGTATCCAGGTGTTGCGCTCCTCTCGGGAGCTGGCGTGAACCTCCACCATCTCGGGAGGCTGGATTCCCGCTGCAATGAGGAAGAGGCCACGGTCCTCGTTGGCCACTTCTCTAACTATCAGCTTCTGTAGAGAAATCACAGTGGCACGCTGGTCCTGGAGAGAGAGAGAGAGAGAGAGAGAGAGAGAGAGAGAGAGAGAGGGCATTGTGGGTGGAGCCAGAGGAGGGGTGGGTTAGAGAGGAAAGAAAAGGTACAGTTGAGTAAAGCAATAACGCTGCTTCTGTTCAATAAATCTGCCACCATTTTGGATCAAACACGTGAGAGCAACACAAGGTAACGTTAACTTTAATTTCTAGTACCTGTGAAAACAAACTGCAGTGTTGAGGCTGTACTTGAGCCTATGTACCTCACACTGAGCTATACGCCTCAAAATTATGTTACAAAATGCATCAAAAAGGGGACGGAGTATGAAGTCTGTGACTTAAATTGTGACCCACTCAAACCCAGAAGCCTCCAAGGAGACGTGCCCTTTTGTAATAAAATATTGTTCAATTAGTGGGAATTGCTATTTCCCTTATATTTGTTGGTGCTTATTATATCGAGAACATTTTGTAAAAAGATGTGACAGGCAAGGGATCTGTGCAAAGCAGGGAAATTCCCTCAGTACTGAGCCATTTTGGTATAAATCAAATAAATCAAATTGAAGCTCTAAAAAGAAGCACTGCAGTTGACTGAAGAATGAAGAAGGAAAACATATCAAATGCTTGTATAACTGCTGGATTGCTCTTAGGCTGCCAAGAGCCTCACAAAGTCAGCGTCTTTATTAAAACTTGCAACAGGAGTACTCCGCTTAACCATGGGCCTGGGTAAACTTACGACACTCAAGTGCTGAGACTGCACCGACGGGGGGAAAAAAAAAAAGAGCCAAAGGTAATTACGTACCAGAGAGGCAAAGACGTATTTCTGGTCCTTCTCTTGCAGGAACACCAAGACGTCAGAGAGAAGCAAAGCCTGAACATCTGTTGAACATCAATCCAGAAACAATAATGCATTGATCAGTAGGATGTGATAAGTTTAGGATGTGATATAGATACAACAACAGATATTTTGCCAATTACAGAAATATATACATATCTCTGGGTATAATTCTTTATGTATAGTTCCCTTGTTGAAGTCTCTGATCCAGGCTGTTCTATGATACTTCCACCACCATGCTTTACCCTACTCTGCTGTAAGTGTCCTTTATATCTATGGTCGTCTAGCCACTACTTTTTCACTATTCATTCATTCATTATCTGTAACCCTTATCCAGTTCAGGGTCGCGGTGAGTCCAGAGCCTACCTGGAATCATTGGGCGCAAGGCGGGAATACACCCTGGAGGGGGCGCCAGTCCTTCACAGGGCAACACACACACTCACACCTACGGACACTTCTGAGTCACCAATCCACCTACCAACGTGTGTTTTTGGACTGTGGGAGGAAACCGGAGCACCCGGAGGAAACCCACGCAGACACAGGGAGAACACACCAACTCCTCACAGACAGTCACCCGGAGTGGGAATCGAATCCACAACCTCCAGGCCCCTGGAGCTGTGTGACTGCGACACCTACCTGCCGTACCACTGTGCCACCTTTTTCACTAATTCAACAATGTATTTGTGTTCCTTGAGGGCCATTTTGTGAACTAGTCGGACCAGTTTTATATTTCACTTTCAGACAATTTATATATTTACATGGAAACTGCTTAAATACAAGTGTAAGAATCGTCTTCTTCTTTTACATTTAAAGTGAAATGTAACCCATTTTCATCTATTTTTAAAAACAAATAAAATATCGTGCCTACATCAAACCCAAATATATAAAGTTTCAAGGGGACTCTTTCTTATTCCACTGTAAAAGTGGCTAATAAAAACCTGAAAAGGGACAGTCTTTACCCTTTAATCTGCCTGCGCTGCCTTTCAGCTGCAGCGGGCCGTCGTGGAGAAGCTTTCTGCCTCGTATGAGGTCTTCTCGAGCGAACATCTGACCACTCTTCATGCGCATAATGGACTTGCCATCTGTCCGGTTATAGATCTCCTTCAGTCTCCTCTTCTTCTCGTGCTCATTAACTTTACTGTCCACGGCAGCTATTACCTCTTTGACGAGTTGCAGAGCTTGGCTCAGGTCCTCGTAGTCCTCTTCGCTCTCTGTTTATGCATGCGCAAACACACACACACAGCACAAGGTGAATGATCAAAAGCCCCTCGACCAAGCAACAAGCCTGCTTTGTTTCATTCCACACATGTTTAGACTAGACTAAGCTCCCTTAAAAATATAAGCCTCCTTTCAAGTTGTCTTTGAAGGCAAGCTAGTTGTTTTCAGCGAGCCCATTCTCTTAAATCTCGCTTTGCTTTTGTCTCGTGGCTCGTCGGGAACTTAACCAAAAACCCTTTCAGCTGTCCTACTTAACATACAGCAAACACTTGGCAGCTGTTTGCGGCGCACACACGGTGTATACACACGGCACCTCATATGGGCAGCCGCGGAGCCGTCCATAAGATGAGCATGTTTACAGAGTGAGAAATATGGCCGCAT
Source organism: Hoplias malabaricus (assembly GCF_029633855.1). Classification (NCBI taxonomy): domain Eukaryota; kingdom Metazoa; phylum Chordata; class Actinopteri; order Characiformes; family Erythrinidae; genus Hoplias; species Hoplias malabaricus. Next base: position 4,864,454 of record NC_089815.1, on the reverse strand, counting down.
TATTTAAACACAGACGGATGAGTTGGCTCTGGGCTGAGACTTTAGAAGGACTCGTTATCTGGCTAATGCCCAGGTCTCTAACGGCTGCTTGAGAATTAAGCTCACATTTGAGGGTGTTTCAGAACTTGGAGCTTGGATTTTATCAAGCATTTAACTGTTTTCAAACTCAGGTGTGGTACAGATAACCCATTTCCACCGCACCTGGAAAACAGTCCACCACAGTGCTTCAGAACTAGAGAGTCGGTCGATCTGACACATTATTACACACTACTTTCATTTATATAACGGTGGTGCAGAGAAATGGAATTCAGAAGAACAACATCTGAAGCTCCTCTTTCTTCTTATCTGACTGTACATTTCCATGAATGGTTATTTGTTTCCATTGACTAGGTTTTGATGGGGAAAGACAAAGAGATATTTGTCCTAACAGTGTGAGAGCAGTTAGTGGAGGCTGTGGGGTGACCAGGCATTTGTCATATCTTTATCATCGCTGCACATCCTGAAAGCTCTTGAAAACTGTTCCTCAATTATCAGTGTGTACGTAAAGGAGGGGTGCACCCAGAACCCCAGTTCAAACCCTGTTCTTCTTCAGGAACTGGATCATACACCAATTATATGTAATTTTAGTTCAAAATTAAACATTGTTAAATGTAGAGCTCTGAGATCTTTGCACTTTTTGTGATGTGGCTTGTCACTCATCCAGAAATAACCGCTCGATCTACAGTCTCAATCCACGACTCCAGAAACCAAACCTGTGACGATGACCCCTTTCAATGACCTGAATCGATCCTGGATCCTGGACTTAAAAAACTCAGACTGAAGAGTGAGAGTGCCCTTCGGCGCTGCGATAAAGACACTCACCTTTAGTGTGCTGTAGAATCCTCTGCATTAGGACTGGGTACTTTGTTATTCTCTGTGTGACTAATAAAATGCATTCTGGGATGCCTAGCCGCCGGACAATGCTGCTGCTCATCTTTTTCTGAAAGAACAGGTTACCATCATTTGAATGAGAGGCTGGATGACCATGAGAATTTGTTTTTATATAAAGGCAAAATCACATAAATATAAAAACCTTGATAAAAGTCTGGAAGCGCTTGTCTTTGGCGTGTAGCTCCTTGTATAAGTTTACGGCTTCGTTGTGACGGCTGCAGAACTTGCCGTAGACTTTCTTCATGGTTTCAGCTCTGGACCCTGAGAACTAGAGGACACCACACAGAGCAATCAATCTAACGTCCGTCTCTGAGAAGGTAAAATGCATTGAAGAGGCATCAAAATAAATCAAGAGTTCCAATTAATTGTATGTGAGATCTATTATTCGCCAGTTGGGTTTTGGGTTCTGTAACTGCTGCGTAGTGCTCTGTCCCAGATATCTGACACATTTCAGCCTGATCTTGACCACTTTTAGGACTTATGGCTCAATTATAGCACTGCCGTGTATTGCGTGGGCAGGATGTGGGCCAAAAATGTGGTCCACAACACACCTGACATCTGCCTCATGTAAAGAGTTAGAGACATAGTCATTCAAGCCCAAATATGGGCCATAAGAGAACTGCAAACATTTGGGCCAAATGTTCATTGCTCGGCGGCACAGTGGTGCAGCAGGTAGTGTCGCAGTCACACAGCTCCAGGGGCCTGGAGGTTGTGGGTTCGATTCCCACTCCGGGTGACTGTCTGTGAGGAGTTGGTGTGTTCTCTCTGTGTCTGCGTGGGTTTCCTCCGGGTGACTGTCTGTGAGGAGTGTGGTGTGTTCTCCCTGTGTCTACGTAGGTTTCCTCCGGGTGACTGTCTGTGAGGAGTGTGGTGTGTTCTCCCTGTGTCTACGTAGGTTTCCTCCGGGTGATTGTCTGTGAGGAGTGTGGTGTGTTCTCCATGTGTCTGCGTGGGTTTCCTCCGGGTGACTGTCTGTGAGGAGTGTGGTGTGTTCTCCCTGTGTCTGTGTGAGTTTCCTCCAGGTGACTGTCTGTGAGGAGTGTGCTTTGTTCTCCCTGTGTCCGCGTGGGTTTCCTCTGGATGCTCCGGTTTCCTCCCACAGTCCAAAAACACACGTTGGTAGGTGGATTGATGACTCAAAAGTGTCCGTAGGTGTGAGTGTGTGTGAATGTGTGTGTTGCCCTGTGAAGGACTGGCGCCCCCTCCAGGGTGTATTCCCTCCTTGCGCCTAATGATTCCAGGTAGGCTCTGGACCCACCGCGACCCTGAACTGGATAAGCGGTTACAGATAATGAATTAATGAATGTTCATTGCTCTTTGGGGTAGCTCCTCCAGTCACATCTCTGTATCTATAATTCCTCATAGCACTTTAATAATCAGATCTGACTGATTTGTTGTGATATGTCAGGTGTCATGCTGAATGGAGTGGTCATCTTGAGATCAAACAAGAAACGATAACTTACAATAACAAACATTATATCATTCATTAACATTAACATTCATCAACATTATGCATTCAAAATATGGCATTTTGAATGCATTTTGTTGCCTAATTCTGGTTGATTTTATGCTGAAGTAAATCTGTGCACTGGTGACATTTTTTTATTTCAATGTATTTATGTCTGATATCAGCCAAAAAGTGTTTGTAAAGAGCCTAGTGTGAAAATCAGCATAAGATGTTGCCTAATTTGACCAGGAGCTCACAACTGTAAATAAAATCTCACTTGACCTCCCGTCTCTTCTCACCTGGTTGATCAGAATGTCTCCGATCCTGTTGATAACGAAGCCATTTTCTGCGTCCTCCTGCTTAGCCTCTTTCTTTCTTTCCAGCAGGCTGCTGAAGAAGTGCGTGTGGAGCTCCATCAGGTCATCCAGCATGGGGAAAACCTTCTCCACCGTCTGAGGTTCCAGCTGCACTTCCTTCAACAGGCCCTTATTGTACACATCGGCCATGATCCGGAGCGTCCGGACATGATGCATTTCAGTCTGGATCAGCTCTGGAGGGAGAGAATGATTGTGGTTATAAGCAATTGCTGATGGAGTATAGTGTGTTTATCTTTCACAAAACAATCCGAAAATAATGGTTGCAGACAGAGCAGCTGAGGAGGGAGTATCAGAGGACATCGAGCTGAAACTAGGCTTTAGATCAAAGCTGTACGACATATTTAGGTCATATTTGGAAACACTTTCCTGTAGGGAGATGGATACCAAAAACAAGAGGGCTCCGGAGGGCTGCAGGACATCCTTCAGGACCAAGCCACCTCTAACATCTTTAGTGGTGGTGGGCTATGGACTGTGGACCCTTCTTCATTCAATACAAGAATGTTTTTTAGACCTGAAGCCACTCTCCCAGATCTTGCGTGGGTGTTAAGTGTCTCATTTTCTCTCTGTATTAACAGCTTTTTCATTTATTTTCCTTTTTTAAAAACAAATGACCTTACCATAAATGACATCTTGCCTCTTGATGGCGTCTTTCTTCAGCTGCTTCAAGTATTTCTTATCCATGGTGAAGCTCCAGGAGTCGGCCTCGAGCTCTTTAGCATCAGCCTCAAACTCTCCCATCAGCTGCCCGTCGATCATCTCTGTTCCTAGAACAACGACAACAGAAAAGGGTGTGTGGAACAAAGTGTATTTGCCATAGTGAATAAGAAACAAGCAGCAAATGTCACAAGGAGCTCGCAGCCTGCTCTCCTCAATCGCTTGGTCAAACAGATTTTCGGGCATCAGCTCGTTTGAAGTCTGCACCTGCTGTCCAGCTGTTGGGAAGATAAGAGGAAGCAACAGGAAACAAAACAGATCTCGTGGCTGTTTGAGAGGAAATGAGACTGCTCACCTTCATCTATCAGAGACTCCGTGGACTCGTTGACCTTGTTGGCCTTGTGCAAAGAGTCGGTGGACTGGGACAGATATCTCCGGCCTTTTATGGACATTTCATCAAATCTGGAGGAAGATGGGGAGAGAGAGTTATGCTAATGAGCACGCAGTTAGCTGTTAATGGATACGGTACCAGTACCATTACGATCTTTATTAGAGAGACAGCAGATGGACGATATACTACACTGCTGTTATTTTAGAATAAATACATATTAAAAACATGTATCTTTAAGATTAGCAACTTTACAGGAGAAGGGATCATTTTCGCACATTTCTATTGGTCAATTCTTCATGAATTAAATTTTTACACAGTGTTCAAATGATACAGGAAACATGTTTTTAATTGGACAGCATTCTTAACGCATTGTATGATCAAACATTGTGTTTTCAACAAAAATGTACACTGGAACCTCTACTAACGAACTTTCCAAGATACGAACCGGGCATTTTTTGCCTCCACCAACGAATCACGACTCTACAAACGAACCCAAGCCTTCTCCGAGCCGGCGGCTGGAAATGGCCACTGACCCCAATAGACGAGTCTCCCAGCGCCCAGACTTCAGTGAGCTTTTAAGATTAGCAAATTGTAGCTTTAGCAATTTAGCATTAGTGTAAATAGCAGACATCGAAATTCGTGCTAAGTTAAGCCGTATCTACGCTTCGTCTCCCCACATTCACCGCCTACTCTCCGTTATTCCACCCACCCCCCACCTCCCGTCATACAGCCAGTGCCTGTGTTACTCCTCCAGCCAGTCGTGACGTCTTCAAGGTAGCGATGTGTAACCACTTACAACTTTATTTATTTATTTTTTATTACCGTTACCACTGTATTTCTCTTTTATTTTTAGTAACGCTACATGTATTTTTTTACTAATTTGAGAGTGTTGTAAACATATATCAGTGCAAAAAGGGTGACTCTCGGGGTGGGGGCTGGAACGCATTAATTGCTTTTCCATTATTTTAAATGGGGAAAACTGACTCGAGAAACGAACTTTTCCACTTACGAACCGGGTCACGGAACGGATCAAGTTCGTAGGTAGAGGTTCCACTGTATATGATTTACTAAATATTTAGCTTCCATACTGCAACATTTTGTAGCATCAGTACGTAAAAAGTTCTATATAAATTGCTCTACAATTAAATATTATATTACATTATAAAGCATTATAGTTTCAAATAGTAGAAGATTATAAGCTCACGCTGCGATGTTGCTGATGGACATGCTTTTGGACAGGTTACTACTGTTGAAAGGCATGATGCTTGTGTGTCTTCGGGGGGCGATCACTAAAGAGTGGTCATCTGGAGATAAGATGGCCGACCAGGGTCTTTCTCGCGGTGCCGAAGCTAGACGAGAAAGCAAACATTCGCTAAATGCGATGCACAATCGGACCGAACTGTGCGTGATGCCACAAAAAGAAGAAAAAAAAAACACAAGCTCACATACATTTTGCTCTCAAAGTGACTCCCCCCACGGTGGTCGACTCTGGTATGACACACTGCTGTTTCTGAGACTGGAAAAGAACACACACAGAAAGCAATTTCACACAAAAATGTTGCTTAAAGCGTTTTGTTGGCCTTTAATTAAGGAATCTGTTTAGAGGGAGTGCATTTACAGAGAACAAGAACAAACTCTACCTTTCCCTTGGTACAGGCAGGGAGGCTGTCTCTGCAGCTCTTGTGCACACAGATACTGCAACCTAAAACGAGAGCAATACGTTATACCGCCAAATATTCATGGACAGATACACTTTAAAGCCATTTATTTTAACAAGCATTCCTTATAATCCACAAGTGGTTTGGTCTTTTAAGCGCTGGGCTGAGGTCTGTTCCAGCATCTATAGACCATATTCCACCAGAGAGAATAGCCAAAGAGATTCATTCTCTCTCTCTCTCTCTCTCTCTCTCTCTCTCTCTCTCTCTCTCTCTCTCTCTCTCTCTCTCAGAAGACCTAACAGGAGCCGTTTGCTTAAATCATAGTCCTTGGCTTCCTATTCTGGCTCAAAGTCAAAGTGGTAAAGACAGTGCCAGCCAGGAAACTCCACCAAGCACACAAATAAAAGCCTGACTGCAGCTCCTGCAAAACAGAGGCAGTTGGGAATCAGAGCGAAACAGCTGTAACATCAGCTACTTTTCACAGACAAAACATCTGTTATTGCAAGTTTAATAAGAACAGTCTTATGCCAAAGTCAGAGACCATCTGTCATTTATTAAAATTCATGTCAAATAGTTATTAATTTTCAGAATATTTTGGAGGCGCTTCGGTGTAATCTGATGCTTTAGCAGGACGTTTAAAGCAAAAGAAATTATTAAAAATTATGAACACTGGAGCCCAAAAAAGTGATGCTGGATGAGCCCACAATCACTCACCAACACATGTACGAACAGTTTTCATATTCCATTCATTCATTATCTGTAACCCTCATCCAGTTCAGGGTCGTGGTGGGTCCAGAGCCTACCTGGAATCATTGGGCGCAAGGCGGGAATACACCCTGGAGGGGGCGCCAGTCCTTCACAGGGTAACACACACACACACACACACATTCACACCCATGGACACTTTTGAGTCGCCAATCCACCTACCAACGTGTGTTTTTGGACTGTGGGAGGAAACCGGAGCACCCAGAGGAAACCCAGGCAGACACAGAAAGAACACACCACACTCCTCACAGACAGTCACCCGAAGGAAACCCACGCAGACACAGAGAGAACACACCACACTCCTCACAGAAAGTCACCCGGAGGAAACCCACGCAGACACAGGGAGAACACACCACACTCCTCACAGACAGTCACCCGGAGGAAACCCACGTAGACACAGGGAGAACACACCACACTCCTCACAGACAGTCACCTGGAGGAAACCCACGCGGACACAGGGAGAACACACCACACTCCTCACAGACAGTCACCCGGAGGAAACCCACGCAGACACAGGGAGAACACACCACACTCCTCACAGACAGTCACCCGGAGTGGGAATCCAACCCACAACCTCCAGGCATGAATACTACAGGGTCTGTAAGTGATATTCCACTGATTCCAGCTTTAAAAGATTCTGTAACCCATGAATTTTAGCTTGAATGGCCCTGAAAGTTGCAGTGAATCAGGAAGGCATTTATATAGCACTATTATATATATATATATATCATCACCATCATCATCATCACAGTGATTCATGTTTTAAGATCAGGAACAACATGTTAAGACCAGCAATGATTTACCGGTTTAATCCATTGTAGTAGACACTACAAAAGAAGAAGAAAAAAAAACCCTAAATGAAGCACAGTTCATTCTGACTGCTCCATGAGGAAGTCAGGTGGGAGGTTACCAGAAATGCTTCCACTGTTAAGCAACGAAAGAGCTTGTGAAACGATGATATGTTAGTTGCTGTATAATAACAGAGTCATATTCAATGATCATATCATGAAACTTCTGTGTGGAAACTATTAAAATGAATGGAGTCATTTAAAATCTTGATTAAACGTCTAGCTCAGCCACAAGGAACAATCATCATGACACAAACTCTATGAATTTTGCACAAGAATCCATTGACCAAAGTAGTGACAATATACTGGAGACTGTAGGCAAACGTGTCTTTCTAAAGCCAATATTGTCTGAGCCACTGGTAATTAAAGTGGGGGCCTGTGCATGAGCCTGAATAATACACATTTTAACCCCACTTTAATCACCCCAAACACAATAGGCTACATCAATGTTGTTTCTAGTGCAGGGAAATTTAAAGTATATGTGTTCTCAGTGTTAGCAGAGCTGTGTTCTGGCTCTGGTCCATTGCCTTGTGTTTGTCTGAAAGATGAACTGATTGTCCCTTGTGCTTTTCCTGTTTAAAATAGAGAAACTGGAGTCCTAGCACTCACCACATTCTGAGATTTCTACAGTTCTCCATACGCACTTTAATAGGGCCCAGTGATTCTTAATTACTAGCCTACGCTACCTGTGCTATACAGTTGTACTCTTACACACATCTTATAGGACACTGGGACAAATTCCTTTCTAATGAAAATGGAATTACAATAGAATACAAATACATTATTCATTCGTTTATTCATTATCTGTAAGCGCTTATCCAGTTCAGGGTCGCGGTGGATCCAGAGCCTACCCGGAATCACTGGGGGCAAGGCAGGAACACACCCTGGAGGGGGTGCCAGTCCTTCACAGGATGACACATACACACACTCACACCTACGGACACTTTTGAGTTGCCAGGAAAACGGAGCACCCAGAGGAAACCCACGCGGACACAGGGAGAACACACCACACTCCTCACAGACAGTCACCCGGAGGAAACCCACGCAGACACAGGGAGAACACACCACACTCCTCACAGACAGTCACCCGGAGGAAACCCACGCAGACACAGGGAGAACACACCACACTCCTCACAGACAGTCACCCGGAGGAAACCCACGCAGACACAGGGAGAACACACCACACTCCTCACAGACAGTCACCCGGAGGAAACCCACGCAGACACAGGGAGAACACACCACACTCCTCACAGACAGTCACCCGGAGGAAACCCACGCAGACACAGGGAGAACACACCACACTCCTCACAGACAGTCACCCGGAGGAAACCCACGCAGACACAGGGAGAACACACCACACTCCTCACAGACAGTCACCCGGAGGAAACCCACGCAGACACAGGGAGAACATTTATATTTATGGCATTATTATATTACATGTTATTCCCCAAATTTTTCCAAAGATTATTTCCAAGTTCAGGAAATAAATGCAATTGTGCGCTAGCATTTGCAGAAAACAAAACTCCCAATTGTCTTTTCTCCAGATAGAGGATGTGTTGACGTATTTTCACTTTCACATCAAATCTGACCAAGGATATTCCAACAGTTGCTACAACTCTGCATGAATTTTTCACTTTTAAAAAATACACTTGCAGCATGTCTTTCTTTGTTTATGTACGGCACATACAAGCCCTCTGTGGACTAAACAGACCGAATAGAGCCCTTAAACATTTTGGACCATTTCTCGTAATAAATGCACCATAAAGCCTCAAAACCCAAGGATTTCCATTTCCCACTGAAGAGGTGGCTCACAGAGTCCCTTCTGAAGTCAGGAAACCATTCTTATGTAACAGTGTTTGCTGTTTAAAGAGTCACTCTTCAAGAAAATTCAAGCATCTACACTTTTCTAAAGAAAAACTAAGCAACCAACAACCCTTTCGATGCATAATCACAGGGCTGAAGATGCCACGACGCAACTCCCACTGCATTTTAACACCTTTGGACTGAAACCCAATGCTCAGAAGGATGTGGTGCAGCAGTGACTTACTTGTGCAGCTGACGGCATCTTTAATGTTCAGGGCTTTGTTGCAGTGCTGACACAGAGCTGACTGGATGGAGATGACAGAGCTGAACAGATGCCCGTTCACTGCCTTCTTCTCTTTGTCCTTGGCTTCTTTGTCTTTTTCCCGGTTTTTCTCTTTGTCTTTTTCCTGTGAGAGGTGCAGGGAGTACAGGGAGGGAAAGGGACAATGCAATTAGCTGCAGTTTGTTAGCTACATTTTTATCATTGCATGACTCTCACAGATTGTCACAGAGAGCTTATGATCAATCTAAAGCAATACACTATATGTTGTGACATCACAACCATGACTCTCTGGTAGTCTATCACACACTGTCTAATAACTCCAACTTAAATCATATTATTAACTGATTACGGATTTTAAAACGTGGCACTAATGTCACGATACGTTCCACTCATTTTGTAAATGTCTCTAAATATATTATGACATCTTTGCCATATATGGATATGAGCGCAGTCACACCATTGTGGAAGCCCTATTTTTTGAGGTGATTTATTTAATATTGTTATTAAAATATAACACCATGGTCAGTGTGGGTATATTCAAAGGGAAAGCATTTTGCACTTTGCTACATATAAATATATGGCTTTAAAACTGTCCCCACTGTCTAGTTCCTCTATTGGCAACTTCCTGTTGCAGCACAGTGCAAAAGAAAAGGGTAACAGAAAGACCAAGCTAGTACAAACAGACCACTGAATAAATGCCCACACACAATCACATCTTTTCTCAAATTAACATGACACCAACGTCAACCAGGTGTTACCTGGACACTCCCCCATTTCAAAGAGAGTAACCCCTTCGAGCCCTGAATACACTGAAGAGTACGTGCTCTAACAGCCACAACGCCACACAGTCCATTTAAAGAAGTGAAAACACACAGATATCGTGCTAGCGTTCGCTCCGATAACGACACTAAAACCTCGCCGAATGCTTCAGTGTGAAAGATGGCTTACCGCTTCTTCCTTAAAGCCAGGGACCCTAAGGTAGCGTCCATGCTCAAAGAACTTTCTATAACTTAACATAACGGTTCCGAGCTGGAGCCTCCAAAGGCTCACTCCCACTGAGAGCAGACACACAATCGCGCTTCACAGAGCTTTCAGGGGAAGTGATGAGCTAAGCACATGAGGTGCTGTTCCTCCTTTCTGTCTCGGTGACAAAGCAGAGCTTGAGCAATTTAGGACCAGACTCATCATCAAGAAAGTGGAGGTGGGCGATGTGAAGTGAAGCTCAATTCTCACAAGACTTTAAAGGTCTTCAGGCAATAACTGTATGACATCATCCTGGGTTCATTTTAATCACAAGATAAATATAGAAATATTAACTGTTTCGTTTGCCTTTTGTAGCATAACCGTGTTTTACCCTGCGTTCTTAAAATGGAGGCTCTGCTTCAATTTATTAAACTCATCCATCTTCAGGTGTGCTCACTGCTGCATGCACAGCTTTTATAATCTCTATAAGGAGGCAATTCCAAAAGAAACACTATGGACACCCCCGTTCCAGCATTAGGATGTGGAGAAGTGAAACTGAGGGTCCGGGAGCGATGAAGCATCATCCAACACCAAATACTCTCCAAAACAAGCACTTCAAGTGTTGGCTCTTTCTTTGAAATAGTGCAGAACTCATGGTTCATTGTGTCTTTTCTTCCTGTCTGACTTCCTTCAGAGCGCAGAGCACATACCAAGTGTGTTTTAACACTTAAACCAGAACATCTTCATTTGTTTCCCACAGTTAAGCCACTGACGTCAGCCCCAACACTTCGCACAGCTCTTACTGTGAAATGATACAACGCGTTTCAGCTGAAGACACAAACGCTCAGCTTAGGAGAATCTGGCCCTATTAATAAAGGAGCTTGAAGAAGTTCTAGTGTGTGTGTTACCACTCCTTCACAGAGCAACACACACACACACACATTCATTCACACCTACGGACACTTTTGAGTCGCCAATCCACCTACCAACGTGTTTTTTTGGACTGTGGGAGGAAACCGGAGCACCCGGAGGAAACCCACGCAGACACAGGGAGAACACACCACACTCCTCACAGACAGTCACCCGGAGGAAACCCACACAGACACAGAGAGAACACACCACACTCCTCACAGACAGTCACCCGGAGGAAACCCACACAGACACAGGGAGAACACACCACACTCCTCACAGACAGTCACCCGGAGCGGGAATCGAACCCACAACCTCCAGGTCCCTGGAGCTGTGTGACTGCGCCACTACCTGCTGCACTACCGTGCCGCCCAATTAGCATTATGAGAAGATATATATATATACACTGTACATACAAACACACACGATCAACCACATAATTAAAACCACTGACCAGTATCTAATTACAGTAGCACCTGTCAAGAATATATGGAATTTAATCAGGCAGCAAGTGCACAGTCAGTTCTACTGAGGGTCTGAGCCACCAGGAAGGAAGCAGGGCCAAACTGTGATGGTCACAATGTTTTGGTCAGAGCATCGACAAAACAACAGGCGTTTTGGGGTTTTTCTGGTATGTGGTGGTTAGCACAAACCACAATTGGTGCAAGGAAGGCTAATCTGTCTACTGCAAACCCACAGAACAGCTAAACAGTGTTCTTCTTTCTGTCAGAGCCAGTATAGACTGTTTCAGTAGTTTGTACTAGAGTAGCTATTACACAGTGTGTGTTAGGACCGAGATTATCAAACACCCGTCAGTTGTTTTAATCACCTGGCTGATAAATGGTTTGATACCTACCTTTAAAAATATACCTTTAAAGTGAGAAACATCACTGAGCACTGAGATGGACTTACCCTGGTTTTCTTGTACATTTTACTCTTCAGGTAACTAAAGGTGCGGCTCATTTTGGTCCCACTTTTTCCTTCAAAATCGCCTCTTAAAGGGCCAGGCTCTTCTTCTGTGATACTGAACAAAGAACAGGACACAGACTATCATTTACAAACATATTTCCATGAATATACCTTACAGTAGAAATGCTCTATACAGGTTAATGCTAAAACACAAGCACTGCATTCATTAATCAGGTTAATGCAAGTATATTTTAAATTAATTCCTATATAACAAGACTTACATATATTGTCCTTTTCTTAAAGTCATAACCTGGCTTTTGAAATTACACTGAACTTACTCTGTATCTCACCCTGCCCCCCCGGGGTACTTATAAGGAAGGAAGTTGTCGTAAGTGTACAGACAACAGCACAGTGGTCTCACCTGTATCCCAGGGAACTGGAAGTGCTAGAATATGACCTCATACCTAGAAACACATAATGAGACAATAATAAATTGCTGTTTTCATTAGATTTGAACTGATGCTTTTAGCCAAATCGTGATGTAAACTTGTCTTTTAAAAGAAGCATTTCATTCAAAATGAGGCTAATAATGAATAAACGTCACCGCATTCATAATATCGACTTTTTAACTACCCATTGTCATCAGTCACACATTTCTGAGTGAAGTTGGCCTGTTTCTTGTAACGCTGAACGGATGTTAATTTTGCTTTATAGTATCATAGTGAAAGAGGAAACAGATCTTTCACATCTTTAAAAAAAACAACAAAAGAAAGCCTTTATTCTTGGCGTCATGGGAAGTCGAGAAAATGGTAACTCCAAATATGCAAACCGCAGAAAATCTATCCGTTTTACAGTCGACAACCGACAGAGAGTAATTCAGGGGCTTTGGGATAAATGCTTCCAAAAGAAGACAAAGTAGAGAAAGTTGGCAAGGGTGTGTTGGTAGCAACTCAGCCATGGAGATGGAAAAATATTGTAAACATTTCAGTGAGCGCCGATCTCCGACCCAGGAGAAGGCATGGGGACTGAAATGGGCAAAAATAACATTGTTTGGTACAAAAATAGCCATTTTAAGGCTGCTTTGAGTTCTTATGGTGTGGTTCCCACCACTCAGATGTAATAGATTTCTTGTTCTGTCTCGGTATTATTCTGGACTCCAATATTCTGACTGATCTCGACTAATGCTACAGTGCTAAAGGAAACTGGGGTGTTCTAGTTTCTACAAGAACTGTCGCTGTGCTAATGTTGTACTACTCAAACTTACTTATGGAGTCCTCATCATCGCTCGATGAGGAGCTGACAGAGAAATTGTTTTTAGATTTTTGGAGCATTGGAGAGATGTTGAAGGCAAAAGAGATCCGTCTCTTTCGCCGTATTCTTCCTACTGCTGACAAATGGCAGCCAAGGGCACAAAAGAGATCAGAGCAGCAGCTTATTAATCCACATCCTATGCCGCCCTCTTATGTTTGTGAGGGAGGGGATTGAGATAGAGCAAAGACACTAAGCCAAAAAAAAAAAGCAAATATATAACTCCTTTTTCAAAAACCTATCTATAGCAATAACAGTCAATTCTTTATTGTGTAATCTACTGTAGGACTGGCATAAATATTAAAATGTACAGTGGAACCTCTACCTACGAACTTGATCCGTTCCGTGACCCGGTTCGTAAGTGGAAAGTTCGTTTCTCGAGTCAATTTTCCCCATTTAAAATAATGGAAAAGCAATTAATGCGTTCCAGCCCCCGCTCTGAAAGTTACCCTTTTTGCACTGATATATGTTTACAACACTCTCAAATTAGTAAAAATACATGTAGCGTTACTAAAAATAAAAGAGAAATACAGCTTTAAGTGGTTACACATCGCTACCTTGAAGACGTGACGACTGGCTGGAGGAGTAACACAGGCACTGACTGTATGACGGGAGGTGGGGGGTGGGTGGAATAACGCGTAGATACGGTTTAACTTAGCACAAATTTCAATGTCTGCTATTTACACTAATGCTAAATTGCTAAAGCTACAATGTGCTAATCTTAAAAGCTCACTCCAGTCTGGGCGCTGTGAGACTCGCCTATTGGGGTCAGTGGCCATTTCCAGCCGCGGGCTCGGAGGAGGCTCGGGTTCGTTTCTAGAGTCGTGGTTCATTGGTGGAGGCAAAAAATATTCAAATGCCCGGTTCGTATCTTGGAAAGTTCGTTAGTATAGGCGTTCGTTAGTAGAGGTTCCACTGTAAATGATTAAGTATCAATAAATAATTGTGATCAAGGTGATCAATCCATTGATGATAATGACCATGATTAACTGCCCTGCTTTTAGCTCCTGGTACTCCAACTGAACTGACACGGTTCACAGCTCAAGCTCAAATAAACAAACATTACTCACTGCTGCCCCCTAAAGGTCTTGCAGAGACATTTTGTTGTTTTCGTAAGACAATTTTGCTTCCTTTAATAACATATCTTTACATCAAACCGAGGACCGAGGAGGATGGGTGTTAGGATAGGATAAGTGCTTACAGTATGTTATTTACGTACAGTATGTACGTATGTTCTGACTTACACCGAAAAATCGGTTTATGACGCAACGTAGAAACGGATTAACGTCGTAAGTCAAGGACCCCCTGTATGTGTTTCACATATATTACACGTTACACAGCATCTTACTGCTGATATGTATGAATGCTTAAATGTTGGGGTCAGTACGGTTTATTGGATGTTGGAATTAGCATCTGTGGTTATCTCTAACACACAAAGATACAACTAAATGAGAACATCTTGGGGTGAAAAAGACTGCTCTTACCATCTATGTCCCTCTGGCTGATGGACAGCATAGATACGGACTGTCGGAGAGGAAGGGTCATGGATGGACCGCTGCGTCTCAAGGGACGATATTTCTTAGATTTCTAGAAACAGCAAAACGGAGTATATTCAATCTGACATCTGCACAGAGAACACTCACATACTCATCTAGACTACAAACCACAGCCCCTGAGTTACCTGAGTATCCAGACTGCTGTGTTCTCCGAGGTCGGAGAGGGACACCTGCGAGCCCCTGTCTTCACCCTGCTGCCGCCGGACACCCCCCTGGCTCTGAGAGGGTCCACCCCCCTGCGGCTGCCAAGCTTTCCCATCATCCCGCTCTGCTGCCAGGCCCTCCAGACTGTAACTGTGGAAAGTATAGAGAGTAAACTGCTGTTAAACCCTAAATTCCCAGACAAATAACAATCATACAAGAATTTAAACAGACGGTCTCCATGTCGACCAAATATAGTCAATCAGCCAAAACATGTCATTTTTAGTTATGAGTTAGGGCCACGAGTCTGATGCTAACAAGCGAGTACAGAACGCTTATAGCCACTTGCCAGCATCATCCAAAATCTGCTGCAGTGAGAAGACGACAAACTGACACAATTCAGACTTCAAGGTGCTGCTGGAGATGATTCTGTCTTTGAAAAATACACTTTTCTTTCCATTTCTAAAGATATTGGTTTGTCCTAAATCAGTAGAAACCATATAAAGTCATTTTAAATAATATATCACTCCAAAGCAGTGCACATCAAGTGAGTATTTATGACCTTTAACCTTGTAGCTCCAGTGCTATAACTAAAAATATTGAACATGTCTTAGCTGAATGACATAACGGGGGAAAATATATTTGAGTTTTGCTCAAAACAACTCTTTAACTGAGTCAGGGTAAAGCTGTTAGACAGACGAAGAAGGAGGAAGTGTGTTGTGTTATACTGCTGAACACTATTGCAAAACAGCAGGTTACCAGAGAGGACAGAGTTAATGCTGTAAGCACGGTGCTAGTATAGTTATTAGGCATTGCTGACCATTTCTAGCAAGACAAAGAAACACTATATGCACATCTCTGTTGCCACAATAGATTCCAAACTGAAAATAACCTGAGGCCAAATGACTGACCCTACAGAGAAGCAGCAGGTGACACCCTAAAGGTGCAGTGTAAATAACAAACAAAGCAACTTCCATAACTTCCAATATGTACTTTCCACTAAACAACAAACCCAAAATATACCAAGAAAACATACAGCATCAGTCGTGCAATAAGCCTTTGTTTATTTGACCCAGTTTTGCTTCAAAGCTGTACTTACGTGTTATCTGGACAAGTTACAATGATCATTATATTAGTCATCCTGTTTTAAAGCTCACGGTTTAACTGTGTTTTCTCCTCTGAAGCAGCACTGATCTTGTTAGCTTAAGCTGCGCTAAATCGAAGGAGACCAACTCACTACAAAAGAGAAAAGTCATCTCGTCTCCCACACACACACGCACACACAAAAAAGGTGATGCAAATCTAAATGCAAAAGCTTTGTGCGCAAGTGAAAGGGGTTGGCACTATGCCTGAGGTTGCAGCAAGCTAATGCACTCATGCGCGCACACACACACACACACAAAATAACACAATACCTGAAGAGCTGACTAATCTCATCCAGGTCAGAAGGGTAGAGGTGTGGAGTGGGACACCAGCTAAGACTGAGAGGGCGATAAGGACGAACCAAACCAAACACAGGAACTTTGAGTTACAGGGAGAGGATAGAAACTGAATTTGCACTTTCTGTAACACTATATTTAAAGGGTTGTTGTTGGGGTCCTGTTCTTTGTTCAGAAAACCCAGAGTCAACCCAGTGTTTTTGTTCTCTTTGTATATTGCTTCATTTATTATGATCTGTATCTGTACGTAACTGGAGGTCGGTAAACTGTAAATCACAAATCAATGCATTATCCATTCATTCACTGTCTGTAACCCTGTAAGACCTGTTGAATGCATCACAAGCTCCAAATTTATCAATTTAAAGCACAGAGCACATGCTGAAGTCTTAGTCCGGTATTAAACTATTTTTAGCTCTAAAGTAATAAACACTGTGCTAGAATCAGGAAATTTCCATTTAAAAACAAATATAAACTATATATCATCAATAAGTGTGTGGAACGGTGGTGCAGCAGGTTAGTGTCGCAGTCCTACAGCTCCAGGGACCTGGAGGTTGTGGGTTCGATTCCCGCTCCGGGTGACTGTCTGTGAGGAGTGTGGTGTGTTCTCCCTGTGTCTGCGTGGGTTTCCTCCGGGTGACTGTCTGTGAAGAGTGTGGTGTGTTTTCCCTGTGTCTGCGTGGGTTTCCTCCGGGTAACTGTCTGTGAGGAGTGTGGTGTGTTCTTGCTGTGTCCGCGTGGGTTTCCTCCGGGTGACTGTCTGTGAGAAGTGTAGTGTGTTCTCCCTGTGTCTGCGTGGGTTTCCTCCGGGTGACTGTCTGTGAGGAGTGTAGTGTGTTCTCCCTGTGTCTGCGTGGGTTTCCTCCGGGTGACTGTCTGTGAGGAGCGTGGTGTGTTCTCCCTGTGTCTGCGTGGGTTTCCTCCGCGTGCTCCGGTTTCCTCCCACAGTCCAAAAAACACGTTGGTAAGTGGATTGGCGACTCGAAATTGTCCGTAGGTGTGTGTGTGTGTGTGTGTGTGTCTGTGTTGCCCTGTGAAGGACTGGCGCCCCCTCAGGGTGTATTCCCATGCACCCAATGATTCCAGGTAGGCTGTGGACCCACCGTGACCCTGAACAGGATAAGGGTTACAGATAATGAATGAATGAATGAATCATCAAGTTGCATTACAATATTTACACTATGCAAACTCGTCATTGTACTACAAATATTTTGCTATTATTTATGATCTTCACATACATCCAATTTTAAACTACTTACTTCTTGTGAAGTGAATACACCATTTAGAAAACTGTCTAGTATAAGATTTACTGAAAAAAGAAGAAGACATTAATGAACGTGTTCCTTAAAATATAGTGTTGCCAAAAGTTGTGATGTAAGAGAAAGTGAATAAAAATGAATTAATGGAACATAGGTTTGGAAACAACAATGGAAAAGTATGATGGACACTTTCAGCTGGAGTTACAAAACGATGGAAACAGAAGTCTTTAAAAGAGGTTATACCTTCTCCTGTGACGGACAGTCTTTTGGTCATCAGTAGCCCGTACAAAGCTAGAAATGGACAGATGATGGAGTGGTAAGAATGATGGGAAAGCGTCAAATGACTGAAGAAAATGATGGTATATTAATAAACAGCGATACTGTAATAACTGAGTTTACTTCATGTAAAAGTAAAGAAAGGTGAGGTGAAAACAGGTGTGGAAGATGTGAGAGTGGAATGCATGGCTGGGTTTGGCTGGGTCACCTGTTATTGACCTGTTATTGTTCTGGACGTACACTTTCCATTCAAAGTTTGGGGATTTCCAAAATGTATTCAAGCTACACACTGAAATGTACTCACCTCGCTAACACGGACTGAAAGGCAGTAGGCATTTTAATCCGATGATGTCACTGGTGTGATGCTTACTGGGGCTATTCATAAATATGCAGTGATATGAGAATTGTGACATAATGCCTCTTAGTATGTAAACAGGACTCTGAATCACCTCGTGCACGAGCTCTTGTAAACATCTAATGACACGTATGTAAATCCTGTTACTGAAATTCAAATAAAAGCAGGTGTCTCTAAACTTTTGACAGGCATGCGGACGATGTTCTTTACTCAGTGTTTGCTGCACCCTCTGCTAAAGTGCGCTCACCTGCGCTGGTTCATGTCTGTTTCTCCTGCCTGGTTCTTGCCCGGCCCCCAGCTGTGACGACGAAAAGGAGACAGAGATCGGACGGTGGAACGGAAGAGAGAGGAGCGCAGGGGAACCTCCGTGAGTCGGTCCTTCGCTTCCTCTTCTGCCTCTCTTCCTGTGACTCCTCCGGTACCTCCTCCACCACGCCGCACCTCCTCCGAGCTCTCGGCCGAGGAGCTGGGGCGGCCCAGGCTGGTGGTGTCGTCTGTGGAGGAGCAGGAGACAGACGCTTCGCTGGTGCTGTCTCCAGGGCCTAGGGCCTCCTCTGCCTGAAAGAGCCCAGAGAAGCCTTCGCATTACGGAGCAGAAAATGCAACAATCTGGTTTACTCCTACGGCTGTGTTCATATTACAGAGCTGAAGAGACGCAAATCTGATTCTCTCCCAAGGCTATGTTTATTTACAGTGTTGAAAAGATAGAAATCTGACATTTTCCAATGGCTACATTCACGTTACAGAGCTGAAGAGAGACAAAGCAGGATGTGTTTACATTACAAAGCTAAAGAGACATAAAATATTAAAAATACTCCATCCTCAAGGCTGTGTTTCCATTAAACAAAAATGGCATAAACCCACATTTTTTACCTCAGATTAGATATACACTACAGGGTTAAATTTGTGTGTGGTTTTTTTTGTTTTTATTTTTAGTGTCGCAGTCACACAGCTCCAGGGACCTGGAGGTTGTGGGTTCAATTCCCACTCCGGGTGACTGTGAGGAGTGTGGTGTGTTCTCCCTCTGTCTGCGTGGGTTTCCTCCGGGTGACTGTCTGTGAGGAGTGTGGTGTGTTCTCCCTGTGTCTGCGTGGGTTTCCTCCGGGTGACTGTCTGTGAGGAGTGTGGTGTGTTCTCCCTGTGTCTGCGTGGGTTTCCTCCGGGTGACTGTCTGTGAGGAGTGTGGTGTGTTCTCCCTGTGTCTGCGTGGGTTTCTTCCGGGTGACTGTCTGTGAGGAGTGTGGTGTGTTCTCCCTCTGTCTGCGTGGGTTTCCTCCGGGTGACTGTCTGTGAGGAGTGTGGTGTGTTCTCCCTGTGTCTGCGTGGGTTTCCTCCGGGTGACTGTCTGTGAGGAGTGTGGTGTGTTCTCCCTGTGTCTGCGTGGGTTTCTTCCGGGTGACTGTCTGTGAGGAGTGTGGTGTGTTCTCCCTGTGTCTGCGTGGGTTTCGTCCGGGGGCTCCGGTTTCCTCCCACAGTCCAAAAACACACATTGGTAGGTGGATTGGCGACTCAAAAAGTGTCTGTAGGTGTGAGTGTGTGAATGAACGTGTGTGTTGCCCTGTGAAGGACTGGCGCCCCCTCCAGGGTGTATTCCCGCCTTGCGCCCAATGATTCCAGGTAGGCTCTGGACCCACCGCGACCCTGAACAGCATAAGGGTTACAGATAATGGATGGATGGATTATTTATTTTCAGTGCTCACTCACATATTCACTCAATCACCGATCTAGGTGCTATTTCCCCACATACTCACTAACAGTAAATGACTCCTCCACAAGGGGATGCTATTTTACCTCACATCAATAAAACTCTTGTCTTTTCTTTGTTTGCTGAATCAGATCAGTTCTTCAAGTACCATATATTTATTCTCTAAGACTAAAGCCTTATCATTAAGTTGTATAAGTTAACCTCTGGTGAATAATCTAATTTATGAACTTATTCCCGTAAGCTGCGTGTAGTCAGTCAGCTACGACGTGAATTGAGGCTTGTGTTTGAAGTTGGCTTCTTTAGTTTTACATCAGGTAACAATTCAGCAAGGGGAATCACTGGGTAAAAACTTCTGACTTTTGTGGTCTCACTAGGGACCTATGGTGAAAAGCTAGCAAACCCACACAAACATACCCACACACACACACACACACACACACACAGAGTCAGAAGCTGAAACCACAGTCCCAGCTTGCCTATGCACCTGGATACACATACAGAGCATATTCACACAGGACACACCCACACACACACACACACACACACACACAGAGGCACATATATAAATATATAAAAATGACTGAAAAAATCCCAAGATGTTGGGTGTGAGGCTTGGACCGTCCATTGTGCTGTGTGGAGGTAGCGTGAGAGAGGAGGCGGAGAAGGCTCTGTGCCTCTAATACACACATAGAAGGTTTTGTTGGGGCTCTGGGGGATGAAAGCTTTCCATTCATGTGCCCCAGAAATGACTTCCAGCGAATGTGTGTGTGTCTCTCATTGTGTTTGCGTGTGTTTGTCTGTGTATGTGTGTGCGTGTGCGCAGCAGAGGAAGCTGAAGAGTGGGGCACGTGTGAGAGAGTGTGTAGGCGAACTGGAGGCTTCAGAAAGTATAAGGAAAATTATAAGCATCGTGGTCACATGACCTTAAATGGAGAAAGGCTTGTAAGCTAAATTTCCTAGAAACAAATAGTTCACGAAAGTTAAAACA
This sequence comes from Hoplias malabaricus, assembly GCF_029633855.1. Taxonomy (NCBI): domain Eukaryota; kingdom Metazoa; phylum Chordata; class Actinopteri; order Characiformes; family Erythrinidae; genus Hoplias; species Hoplias malabaricus. The sequence continues at coordinate 4,843,493 of NC_089815.1, read as the reverse complement.
GGAGCAGGCAGAATGAGCTAATGCGTTACTGAAGAGCAGCATTCAATTATTTCGATGCCGTTTGTCTAGAGTTAGACTCTCTGTGGTGCGGTGAATTCAGAACTGTGAGGCAGCAGAATTCTTCTGGTTCTGACCGGAGTGCTGCAAATTCTTTATACTGTTTCCATAATATCAGAGAAACGACCACGCGGCGAGCACAGCCATGCGGTTTGTTGGAATATAGATAAGATGTAAGATAACAAACATCCAAACCAACAAACATTTGTGCAGACATATCCCTACAAATGATTTCATCTTAGCAGTGTTTTACAAAAACACAAGTCTGTTGACATAAGCTTTGTTAGTGTCTGTACAGTTGGACACCGCTCATGTTGTGGTGGATTAGATTCTGAAGTAAGGGTTTAAGAGTGTAGCTGCAATGGGGCCCCACCTTCCTGAAGACGTTGTCCTCTCCCGTGTCTGTGCTGATAAAGCCATCCGTGTCACTGCCGGAGTCTCGCAGGGTGGTGCTGCCAGTGCTGTGCCGAGCTTGTGAGCGTGGACTCTCTGCAACACACACGGTCACACACACACACACATGCTCAGACATCTTTCACTTCTCTTTCTCATGCTACCTCAGAATAGACAAAGACAACTCCCCAGCTTTAGAAGGTGCTGCTAAAACGCCTTATACAAGGCTTTGTATCATACTGCTTCTGTTGATCAAAACCTCTGCCTGTAGAACAGCACCTCACATGACGGCATGTGAATCCTCAAGGGATGTCAGTTTCAAGTTGGACACACGCTACTCAGAAACAGGATGACGCATCATGCAGTGTGACATGTGAGATGAAGAAACTTAAAAAAAAAAACCTCTGATAAGTTCCATCATTTGCATCTGCTCTCAGTGTTTCTCCAGTTCAAATTCTAATCAACCCAGAGACTTCCGTTCACTAACAACGACAACATCTAAACTTTCATATCAGCACATAAACGTCCCTACGCTGCTACTGTAAGTGGTGGCTGTCAGTTTCACAGCCCTAATAAAGTCATGGTGCAAGTTGGAGAACTCTCATAGCTATTATTTAAATATTCATGTGTCATAATCAGAAAATAACGTCTCAGACAAAACAAAGACAAAAAAACACTTACACAGACGTCCTAAAAATAACATCCCATTCATTTTGGAACTTTGTTTGTCAGTTTTTAAAGACATCTGCAGATGGCCATGTTTAGAAGTTGCCTGCCTTAAACGAGGACCGCCATGTTGAATCCCCTCCTCTCCACAAATAAGGCTTCATAGCTGTTCACATGATGAAATAACCGAAGGCCGGTCTCTCGCTTAGTTATTTACTGAACAGTACGTCATAACGAATGGCGGAGGAACAGAGTATATCGGTTTAACTGCAGAGTACGAGAAAAGGGTTTTAACTCATTCGGTGGTGTAAGCACACGAGTGTCTGGTAGCACAGTGTGAGCTTTGTCAGCTGTCTCTCACACACACCACCACCACCACAGGTGCCCTGACTGCTTGAGAAAAAGGGGAGGGGCCATGCTGAGTCCACTACAGCTGTCCTCTGTCCACATGTGCTTTCTGCTGAGGAACACAGTCATTCAGTAATAGCTTGCTGTTCTACGCTGGTCTGTGCTTTTCCGTTAAATCGGGATTCACGTCAAAACGTGTGCTTCTACATGAACACGGTTACTGACAAAAACCATGTGACCAATCGGCAATCGCAGTTCGCAGAGTAGATCTACTGGAACTAAGCACCATGAGGCACAGTAACCCAACCCCGAGTATAACCCAGACATCCGTGTTTATTTAGAATAACTAAATGCTAGTTATCGATGTTAATTCAATGCTAGTTTTAATGCTACTTGGTCCTAAGACGAGGGTTTATATCATCGAGACAAGACGCTGGAAGGAGAGAGCCCTATAAATAAACATCTGCTCTGATTCACCACAGACTTCACCCACCCAAGCAAACAAATAAGTCGTTCTGAACAGTTACGCTTGCCACTGAAATCCTATTTGGATAATAGGATTTTAAAATCAGGAGTGAAAAGATCCTTATGACTTCACAGGTATCTGTTTCAAAAGCCAAACTGGTTACCACTCACCGCTCAAACATAAAGATTCTGTAAACGAATCTGCGAAGAAGAGACCCTGTTTACCGCCAACGCATGTGCATCTAAAGCCGAGCAGTTATCTATAGCACTTCCTGTCGTGCATCCTGTCATGTCGACCTCAAAACATCAAAGCCGAAGCCAGGCCTACGTACAGCTGGAGCAGACGAGGAGGCTCCGCAACGCTCCAGCACAATGACATCATTCTCCTCTATGGCAGACCTTGGCTGAAGATGCCTGCCTTTGCCATTCAGTAGCCTCTGATCTGACTCACCCTGCAGTCTTTTTACTGACTGCATGACTTGGTAATAAGTGAGGCCTGTTCCGTTTCAGCTACACCACAATACACTGACCTATTCATTAATAAATGGGTAGCAATGGCGTTTGCTTGGAAACTGGCCCTTTCACCGGCCTTGATGTGAAATCCCAGCAGTCGAAGCTGACAGACAGTTTACTGATCTGAAGCCGGACAATCCAGAAGCAGAATTGCGGGTTCCCGCTACTTACAGGCATCTAAGTCATACTATTCTTCGCTCACATCCAGCATTCTTTAAAACCTCTTATTATGACCGTTGCTTAAGAGGATTTACTCATTCTGTCATTCTGTAACCAACTGAACAAGCAGCAATAAAGAAGAAAGAAAGAACAGTAAAAAGAAGTGCATGTAAATCCTAGTCATTCCTATAGTTCAGAACCGGCTGTTTCTAGTTATTTCAGCGTTTAACATTTGAACGCATGCCTGGAAATGAAAGAAATGAAGTGAGACTCTTACCGTGCTTCAGATGTAGCATTAATAACATTAATGAACCGTTACTTCCTGAACACTGTGTAGTGTCTTACACCCGGACATGGCTTAAATGCTCTGTCTTTTTTGGACCGACAGGAACCTAACACAGTACTTTAGACATTAACTTAACGTTATTCCCCCCAAAAAGTATTAATTCTATTAGCTTTCTATGAATTGTGAATTTTTCTTTTAAAAAAACAGTACTTTGGCATTCAGTAAACGATTCACACAGCATCCAGACGTGTGAAAATTCTTAAAACCAAAACAACTTGGCAAGAACAGCACTTATTTTGTGGGAATTGTGAGCTAACACCAGGGATAAGGTTATCACTGCACAGATCAGTTATATCATGCTAAGTTTGACAGCTGATAGAAACGTGTAGGGTCTTACCTGTGGACTCAGAGCTGTGCTGTTTCTCTAAAGCTCTGCTGTGAGTAGAGGCCTGGGAGCCGTCAATACAGAGAGTCTCCCTCTCCCTGTGAATCTGGAAGCAGAAACAGGAAGGTAGGGTGTCATGGTTGAGCATGTGACTGTCTGACTGGAAACTGTGGGCTGACTAGCGCATATGCTAATGACACATCATACCGTAACACCACAGAGCACCAATAAAGCCCACCGTGCCAAAGCTTAGCTGCAGCGGTCGCTCGTCTGTAGAGCTAGCATTACACCGTCAACAAATAAAGCTGTATTTCATGTGATGGTGTTTTGTTTCTGAGCTGCTCTGTGATTGGGTCGCACTGCTGACTTTATTTTAGGGCAAAATGCAGATCCTGTGCTGTGCCAAAGTGACACTGCACTAGTTTCCTGACCTGCTGTTTCTGTACTTCTACACAGGTGGTTTGTTTTAGACGTGTTTACCTTTTATGAGTCATATTTCCTCCAACTACTTTTAGTTGATTGTGAATTTAGGCCACTCTACTCTACCCAACTCTGATCATAACAACACAAGACACCATAAAACACCACAGTGCCATAAATCTTCACGAGGCCATATACATCTCTAATTCCTGAGAATCTCTGAATGAATGGACTGGCTCTGAAAGGTGAACTGAGAATAAAGCAGGTTCCGTTTAGAGCACAGCTTAGGGAAGCACCGATGCAGAAAACAAATCATAATCACGGTCAGTCATAGTCAGATTACACACACACACACAACCGACTTGCAGTGAAAACATCTACTGGTATTTCCACATGAACAAAACATATGACATCGTCACAATTGATGCCAAAAATAAACAAACAGAAACACAACGTTCTTTTCTTGTTTAATCCGAACTCCACAGCATCTTAGTTTTCAGCGCACACAGCTTCAATGACACACATCGTCAAAACCTGTGGACAACATGAGGTTGCACTCAGATTGTGGTTTCATTGGACCATATACTCCAGACCTCCAAACAGCTGTGCGTTTCAGCCGCCACGGACCACACACACCACCTTCAAGCGAAAAAAAAAAAACACCAACTTCGGCAATCAGTGCCTGAGCGGCCCCTTGGAAGTGGGTGTCCAAACAAACAAATGTGCCTTGATTTGGACGAGCATGTGCTTGTGGCTTCAACAGGCTTAGAGACCGAGGCTCTGCGTCTGTCGGTTTTCGCAAAAAACCAAATAGAACTAGAACAGAAGCTTTTAAAGGAAATGGTTGTCTACGCTCTTCTCCATCAGTCAAAATCACCTCTAAACATTCCTTCCTCTGTCAGGTTAAGGACCAGTACAGGGGGGAAATACATGTGTGTAATACATTTTAAATTCATTTGTTTTCAGTTTCAAAACTAAACCAATTAAACTTTCTCATATATATTTATGCAGATGTTACCCAGTAAACAAGGGACGTCCCTGGACGTTCAAAATAGGTCTAAAAGTAGTCTGTCCGTCAAGGAGATATTTTAAACGTCAATGGACGTCCAAAATCCATCTTAATAAGTTAGTTAAGTGGTGACCAATCGATAACGTCAGTGGACGTCCAAAATGCGTTTTATACAAGTAATTTATTTCGGGACCAATTAATAACGTCAATGGACGTCCAAAAATACGTCTAATAGTCGTCTTTTTAATGTTGGTGTTTGGACGTCTTTTCAACTTTCATTTTCAACCTTAAGAGAACGTTGATTAGACGGCAGTCATTACGTTATTTCAACGTTGAATCAACGACTAATTGTTTACTGGGTAGCTTCCATTGCTAAAACGGAAAAAATGGCTATTTTTAATATACAGGAGGTCCTCGGGTTACGTCAGTCCAGAGTTACGATGTTTCGTGGTTACGACACATCTCCCATTTACCGTATAAAGCCTTGTTTCACTTTAAGTGGTTTTGCATCGTAAATGTCGTAACGTGAACTCTGTGTTTGGTGTGCGCGGCGGAAGAATACACGGTTACGCGGCTCGGGACCGAGGAGGATAGGTGTTAGGATAGGATAAGTGCTTACAGTGTGTTATTTACGTACAGTATGTACGTATGTTCCAACTTACACCGAAAATCGGTTTACGACGCGACGTAGAAACGGATCAACGTCGTAAGTCGAGGACCCCCTGTATATTACTTCATGCTTGGAAATGTCACTTTGCCTAAACTTTCTGCAGTGCCCCCTTGTGTAGAGAAAATGAATTGTAATTAATCAAAAAACTGCAAATTCTTAATGAACACACTCATACACAAAAAAAAAAATCATAGTGGAATTATTACTAGCGCTATGCATTACATATGTATTCTTTTGCCTTGCTGCACCCTCATTGCAATAACTGCGTACCCCCCAGCCCCCAGCTTTGGGAACCACTGGACTAAACTGTTACTCTATTAACAAGATTCTTACAAACGCCATGAGGTAGCGTTTGTTTTGAAGGATGTAGCACTGATAACTAAAGGAGTCAGGATTTTCTCTGAATTTCTGTCAGCTCTAAACTGATCCTGATACAGTCAGTGACTGCTGAATACTGATAACAACTTATTCTTCATGGTTTAACACAGTCATTGATTCTGCGGGGTTGAGACAGTGCTTGATTTTACGGTGCTGTTAAAGTCAAAGTGAGTAACGTACGTCTTCTCTCTGTGCTGTGACACATTTGTGAGTGAGACTTTGTGTAAGGGAGGGTTTGGTGGATGATATTATTTTCCTGCCCGCTAGTGCACAGTGACATAAAACATTGAGAATGTGGGCAGCCGAGGCCTAAAAGAGAAGCGGATTTGAGTCCTAAAAGTCTCTGCTTCTACACCCTGAACTGGCAGGGAACATGGTCATAGTGGGAGTGAACAACAAGACACCTAACCCACCCTTTACTGCTCCCCAGGCGCTGAGGTGGCTGCCTGCTGCTCAAGGGGAGGAGGGGGTGTGCTGTGCATAGTTTCGTTCCCACAGATGGGTTAAACATAGGGTCTGCATTTCATTGTCCTGCAGTGTAGTGACAATAAAAGTATGTTTCCAGTTTTAGAAGATGGCCAAAGTCAATACATTTTCACGGTGATTACGATAAAACAAGGGTGTCCTTTAAATAATGAACGGTGCTCGACCAGAGGCAGGGACTAACGACATCTCGAAGGTCAGTTTTGATGTCAGGACGACTTTTAACCGGTTTCACAGCCGTAATGAAGCAACCTTTCGTCTCTAAAACCAAATAAAGTGAATACATGTATGTCATTAGTAATGTTTAAATGCGCCTCATGTTGCACACGGCTGAAAGCAGAAAAGCCATCGAAGACAAAGCTCCTCCAAAAGGTAGACTGCTAGAAAGGCAAACTGTATGTTCCCTTTTTTCTGAGTCCCTCTGCTTTGTTATGACCAAACCTGATTATAATAAAGAACCGATAACAGGTTTTTCAAGCTCAAGAAGGGTTCAAATGCCCAAAGAGTTTATAAATAAAACATATATATATTTTCTTATTCTAAACAAAGAGCACATTTCACGTTACTGATTCAACAGTGTGCTTTTAATTTATTCAGCATCGCAATTTGTAGCAGTCTAGTCTCAATACTGGCATATTGTCCATACGTCCATATCATACTGTGCTGCCCTAGCCCTATTCTTCTGATGTGTTGTGGAGCATGGGAGGGTCGAGTGGGGGTCATATTTCCTTCGCTGGCTGGCGCCTAATTATGTTTACACCACTAGAACTAGAAGAAGAAGAAAAAAAGAAAAGAAAAAAAAAGCAGTGTGGCCCTGCACAGTTTTAAAGCAATTAACAATACACAGCGCTCTATTGATGGGTCCTTCCCTGCTGTGGTTCTGAGTAGCCACTGTGTGTCATTGAGAAGCCAGCTGAAAGAGAGAGAGAGAGAGAGAGAGAGAGAGAGAGAGAGAGAAAACACAGATCTCTCTTGTCCCAGACACACACACAAACAGGCCTCAGGAACTGCCTCCAGAAAGGCTAGATGCAGCGCAAACACACATACACGCATATACGTTCACACACACACACCCAGTTCCCACCACAGTCTGCGCTAATATAATATACTGGCTGCTAGGGAACCAAAACTAAAGCCTAATTATACTGTTATATATCACTGCTGTCCAATAATAACCTCATAATAAAGGTGATTTCAGCAAAGTAATGTTAATTAGTAAAAAGTTAACGTAAAAATATTATATTCCAAGCAACTAGAGCATTTCTCTTTGTCCCTTTGTTGTGAAACATTGCACCAAAATAAAGAGCAACTGCAAAAAACACAGTCTTGACAGGTCCAACTGTAGAGTTTTGTGCAAAAATTTGGCCCCGGTCAACTGCAGAGTTTTGTTCATTCATTCATCCATTATCTGTAAGCGCTTATCCAGTTCAGGGTCGCCGTGGGTCCAGAGCCTACCTGGAATCATTGGGTGCAAGGCGGTAATACACCCTGGAGGGGGCGCCAGTCCTTCACAGGGCAACACACACACACATTCACTCACACCTATGGACACTTGAGTCACCACTCCACCTACCAATGTGTGTTTTTGGACTGTGGGAGGAAACTGGAGCACCCGGAGGAAACCCACGCAGACACAGGGAGAACACACCACACTCCTCACAGACAGACACCCGGAGGAAACCCACGCAGACACAGGGAAAACACACCACACTCCTCACAGACAGTCACCCGGAGGAAACCCACGCAGACACAGGGAAAACACACCACACTCCTCACAGACAGACACCCGGAGGAAACCCACGCAGACACAGGGAAAACACACCACACTCCTCACAGACAGTCACCCGGAGGAAACCCACGCAGACACAGGGAAAACACACCACACTCCTCACAGACAGTCACCCGGAGGAAACCCACGCAGACACAGGGAGAACACACCACACTCCTCACAGCACCACCGTGCCGCCCCAGAATTTTGTTGATTTTTCTTATTACAAATGTTAACACACACACACACACCCAGAGAGCAGTAAGCGGTTAGATGCCTTGCACTTCAGCTGTGGATGTTGAGGGAGGAATCCTGTTACTTCACTCCCCCGCTCCCTAACATTCCCTGACGGTCACGGGGAACGAGCGCACTTCTCTAATCATGAGGCCGTGTCTGAGCCCATGTTTAGTCGTGTAATTAAGCTCTGATTTTTTTAGTGTAAGTGCAGACAAATACAGCATATCTCCCAAAAAATATATACATAATAAATTAGTAATGGTTTACATTTAAAAAAAACCTGTCAGTTCCAGTCATGGTCAATAATACACTCATAATTGTGCACCTACAGCTGGTAAGCTTTTAAAACAGGAATGTTGCTTTAATTGCATATTATAACATGTCCTTGCACTCAGTGACCTATCCTTTGGGGCACAAAGCATGTATTTTTAGGACAAAGAGTATTATTAAGATATTATGCTATGACATGATGGCACATGATAACGCGTAGCCAGATACAGTTCACATTCACACAGATGCTTATTAAAACCATGCCTCCGTGGAGCTGCAAAGTGGCATCTTCCAGAAGATGATACATTTGCTCAGTAAACTTGCTCGAAACTCTCAAATCTGGCCTGTTCCAGACTGCTCAGTTTAGCACAGCCTCTAATACACAGTGCATGCCTCCGCTTCCCTGCACGATGCCAGATATGGCCTGAGGTCCCTCAAGCAGAATCTGGCACCATTGCTGTTCTCACTGCATATTTGCAGGACCAGAGGAAGGAGTGTGAAAGGCGCTGCCAGCACAGCTTGGTCGGAAGCAGAGCGTTCAAAAATGCACCCAATAAAAACACATGTGGTTTAGAAATAAGCGGAGCTAGGACTAGTACTTGATGCAGGCCTCACTCCACAGGCTGGAAACATAAGATGCTCCTCTTTCATTTAGGACTGGGGCTCAAGGCAAGTACATATTTCGTTCAGTGATTGGGACGAACTGGACTCGCTGTGCTGTCAGTAACCAGACGGTTGCTACGCTCTTAGAGAGGAATTCTTCAGCTGTTCTCACGTTTGCTCTTAAAAAGTGCGCAGGACTCAAAACGCTGCCGGGTGTGAGGACAGCGATTTGAGTCGTGGTAGTGCGGTGGTATGAAGTCACTTGGCCACGTGCCCCGTTTCCATCAGTCTCTCCAGGCTGCGGGCCAAAGGAAACCGTTAGGATCTAAACACAGGCTCCCAGACTGCCACCAAACTCAGGCTCCCCTCACCCCTTCGGTTCATGTAGTCTCCCACACACACACACACACACACACACACACAAACACACACTCTTCTACCAGCCCAGTGCGGCACCGGAGGCATCAGAAAGCCTTGGCCCAAGTGAAAGTGAGAAAGGTATCCGGCCTTAAGGAGTCATTAAGTGCTGCGGGCTTTCAAAACCATATAGAGGAATGTCTACAGACTGAACGACTGATTCATTACAGCCTTCTGCTTTTAGCCACAAGCATCTGAACTGGAAGGGAATCAGAGATGACAAACCTAACCTTCAAGAGCCATAAAACCCCTAACACAGCATTGGTGTCGTTTACAAAAGGCTTCCAAAAAAACAGCTATTGTTTGAGGAACAGGAGCAACACAGAACATCTGGAACATCTGGGCCTAATCCTTTCTTCAGAATCTAGAGCAAAATAAGCCCCGAAACAGTGAATAGGTATCTACCGAATACTTAATGAGGACATGGTAAATCCTGAATCACTCAGAGATTTTAATATTCGTTTATCGGGAGTCGGATAAATAAATGGCAGTGACTCCAATCTTGCATCACATCAACTATAACTCAACATTCCCATGCTCAACAGTGGTTGGTTCCCAGGCTTCAATCCAGAGGACCACATCCAGAACCAAACCCCACCCTTAGCGCACACACACACACACACACACACTCACACACACACTCAGGATCACATACAGACTCCTTCAAACAGTCTGACCACATGACAGAACTGGATACTCACAGTGATACACACATAACATTAAAGATATAACCACTATAAAAAAAAACACCGTCCTGTAAAGACTCGCATCAGAAAACTTTTCCAACACGTGGCAATGACAACAATCAGTCTGTTCTCAGAGGGGTATTACTCTGTCAGACACACTTCTAATACTTCACAAGAGCTAATGCTTTCAAAGAAAACCACACACACACACACACACACACAGCTTGTAATTACACGTACAATGTATTCACACTTGCTAATAAACAACGCAGAGATCACAGCCATAACGTTTAAGGGTAAAGTTACTGTTAAACTACAGCCCTCACCCCACAATTTAAAAAAATAAAAACCTCTCCTTACCCTTATTAAAACCACATCCACATCTCTTCCTCCTTTGGCACACAAACTGTACCTCCGCTTGTGTCGCTCATACATCCTCCCCGATAACGTAAGGAAAAGTTTCTGAATAAAAAGGAGCTTATTTCCCACATGAGGACCTCACGAGCAAAGTTTCTGCTGCTGGAGCTTTAGGAAAAATGAGAAGCTCCTAATCTTCCACATCTGTGTGAAGAGCCGGCCCCTTTCACTCGCTCTGCCTCTCTTGCTCCCCCCAACTCTCTCTCTCCCTCTCTCTCTCTCACACACACACACACATGCTGTTGCTTTTCCTTCAGTAATGTGTATCCACTCATACACACCCTCTTCTTGTCTCTTTCTTTCTCTGAATCACACCTATGAGCTCAGTTCCTGAGCTGTAAGGAAGTCTGTCCACTGTCACTGATTGATAAGACGAGCCTAGCTTGACCCCAGTGCTTATAAATGTCCATCCTGTGACCCTCCTGGCAACAGGACTTCAGGCATCAGCTTACCATGTGTACACACACACACACACGACACACCCTGCTATTTTCCTTTTATTCTTTCTTCTTCTTCTTCTTTTTTTTATTTTATAACCAAGCGGCTCCTTTCACGAAACAAGGCAACACCTCGCCGCCGTTTTCCCCATCTGCTTATAATCCCCAAAGCTGAGATAAGCAGAAAACTGCGGCTTCAGCTTGGCAGGAGGAATCTGTGAGCAATTTAGCAGAGATTTTCAGCGCTGAGGGATAACAAAGACTTGCAGAAGAGCCAGCGGATCACCACAGCCCCTGAGGTCACATGAACCTGACAAAACCGAGCAAGACAGCAAGAGAAGTCACATATTTACACGCATCTGAACAGAGCAGCTGTGTGTGTTTATCACTCCACGTGTAATGTATATAATATTCTGCGATAATTTGCATAAAGCCATTGTTAGAGAAACCTTCTGTTTATAAATAAAATATGGCAAATATAAACATTTGATTAACAGCCTGTGCTTTGTTTACATCTACAATCCATAGTGCATAGTTTTATTACAAAGCAATTAGCTTTGTTGCTATGGCAACAGCATAGGCTTTAATATGCAAAACAGTAGGCTTTTTGAAATGAGAATTACCTGCACTGGGGACTTTACCGAAGCGATGGACACGGAACACGACTGTCGAGTGAACGTTGAGAGAGTTTTATCGGAAGGTTAACGGTCCGGTCCGTGCTTTCATACGCGGGCTAATTAACCAGGCACTCCTTCTAGGCAGCTTTACTGGTTCTTTCCACATAATAAACCCTGCCCCGTGGTCCGCTCCGGCATTTCTGACACACTCACAAACTACAACCGCTCCACTGTTCTCCTCCGGAGCCCTCATCGGAGCACATGCAGCATGCACATGGAATACAGGAGCACCACACTCACACAGACTGCCACATGGTTTCCTGTTATCTGCCTCCTCTCTCTCTCTCTCTCCCACCCCCTCCAATTTGACCTCTCTCAAAAGTAAACACTTCCACATTGCTCCCTGACTTCACACACTAGCTCCAACCCAGCTCCACTGGCTCGCACAATAGGAGCTGTTTCACTCTGTAACTCGGGCCCGCTCCTGTGAGCACTCGCGAAGCAATAAGGAACGCATTAGATAAACAAAATGGAAGTGGGTAACGTTGTCATGGAGAGCACCAGCGTGTAAAGTAAATTTCATTAAGTCCCCCTGGCTGAGAACACATGGGTGTACTCCTCTGTACACAAGTCTGTCACTTCTGGAGGTGTGAAACACTTTCAGTATCAGTCACAGACCTCAGACCTACTAAAGGTAATATAGTGAAAACTGTAAGACTTCATACGGAACGTCAATCCAATCTCAAACCGTGTTCTAGAATCTAGAACCACCTTCCTGTCACTGTTCTATGTGTAACAGCCTGGGAGAATGAGGAAATGAGAAAAACACATCTGCTACACGTTATATCAGATGAAGACACTAGAGGGAGCAAACCAAAACACAATCTTGAGTGGGGGGGACAAGAGTGATGCTGTTTTCAAGTTACAAGGACAAACACTGCCCCCACTTGGCCAAGTGGCAAAGTACCGTATGTGGGACAAGAAAAAAAAAAGAAAAGAAAAACACTGCTCAAATAAAAAACAGTCCCCGGGGAGAACTACTACAGAAGTGAGAAGCATACATCAAAATACCTTTGAATTCTCTGGTATATCGCTGCAGGAAGGGACCACAGCCTCTACCTATAAACAACAGCTCATTTAGATCAAAGAGGAGGTTTATGGATTGACTCAGTCGACACTGAACCGGGGAAATCTGCTCGAAGCTGCAACATAATAACAAACTCAATAATCATAACACACTCCGGGTTTAAAATGGAGCTGTTATTGTGAGAATCCTCTGAGTATTTGGACGACTTAAGCCTAGCGTGTACTGTATTGAACATATACCATTAACTATGACTGTATCTGTCTCGTCTTCAGTGGGGTGGCGTGTTGTGAGGGACTGGGAATGCGCCCCTTCGGATGACGCTACCTTTTTTTTTTTGAGGCCGGCTGTTTGAAATGATTTAGCCGGTGAAAGCAGAAGGAAGCCAGGGACCTAACATTACATCCAGGATACCAAACAACTGCAGTAAATATTTGAAAAAGTGCATAATGCATGCAGGGTATTTCAGTGAGAGCACACACATGAGTAAACACATGTAAATGATACGTAATCAAGTCTCCCAAACCATGCAGCTGAGGGGTATAATGCTGTGACTGAGTACGGCATAACACTCATTTGTATCTTAGACGCGAGTGTCTTTAAGGATTAGAGGATGATGGATACTCACCATTGGAACTTCATTGGTTTCAGCCGCGCAGGTCGTGGTTTGACAGTCCAGCTGATCTTCCGAAGAGTCGTCTTTCTCTGTGAGGAGACAGTTCAACAGGGACAGGCTCCGTCAGTCGATCTCTTTACTTGATAACGGGGAAAGAGATGGATGCTGCCGGGATACTGAACGAACTTGACAAGTCATGGCAAACGTTAGAACACTGGGGCAAAGCCAATCTTCGGCTTCCTGACCAAGAACGGAAAATGCTGGTCATTTTTAGTGAGTGATTAATGAATTGAAAACATTCCCTGCAGTGCCACTCGTCCAACAAAACAGAGACGGGTTCTGAAAATAGCCCGCCCGGCTATTTGAGTCTTATTATGTAATTTGTGGGAGATAACAATGACTTTTAAAGAATGGGTGCAGTCATGTACTTTTTGCTTTGACAGGGAAGAACAAAAAACATTCAGGAAAAGGGTTGAATGGAGGGCAGCCTCTCTTTTGCTTTTCCTGGTTTATCACTATGACATCACCCGTCGCTAAGCTACGTTGTGTTGTAAATATATCTTGGGATACATGAGAACTCCTCACTTCCTTCAGGCTTGGATATGATAGAGGTACACGTGTTTGGTTTTAATGATTCCTTTGGGCATGGAAAAAAATAATTACTGTGTTTTGGTTAATAACAGGTGGGGTCCTTCAGAGGAAGGCTTTCAGCACTCGTCCTGCCTTTGGAGAGTCTGAGGTGAACTAAGACTGTGTTTGATAAATGCTTGAAGCATTTCTCAATAAAACTCCTGTCTTTTTCATGATGTTATTCATTCATTCATTATCTGTAACTGTTTCATTCTGATCAGGGTCGTGATGGATCCGGAGCCTACCAGGAATCACTGGGTGAAAGGCAGGAACGCACCCTGGACACAGCGCCAGTCCATTGCAGGACATCTCACACACACACACACACACACGTTCAGAACTGAGGACTGTTAATCACCCATTCACTTGCACACTCACATCTGTGGATAAACTGACACACTCACTCAGTCACTCACTCACACCTGTGGACTATTACACACTCACCCAGTCACTCACACACTCTCACCTGTGGACAGTTTCACACATCCACCCGGTCACTCACACACTCACACCTGTGGACAACTTCACACAATCACCCAGTTACTCTCTCACACACACACAGACACCTGTGGACAATTTCACACACTCACTCACACCTGTGGATAATTTGACACAATCACCCAGTTACTCTCACACACACACACACCTGTGCACAATTTCACACACACCTCTGGACAATTTCACACGGCCAATCCAACTACCGATTTGTGTTAAGACTGTGGGAGGATAATGAAGCATGCGGAGGAGACCCACACAGATACAGAGAAAACACATCCACCTCCTCACAGACAGTGACCCGAGACGGGGCCTAAACCAAAGACCCCAGGACCCTGGAGGTGTGTGGCAGTGACATTAACTTTGAATGCCCCTTTATATTTAATCATTCATAATCAGTTTGTGATTTAGCTTTGAAAGTTAGATAACACAGGCATATACATGATCTTACATTCGGCAACGTTCTGGTGTGCACAGAAATGCAGTGCTCTATCTGCTGAGCACGTAACTGGAACGCAAACACTACAATCTGTAACCCTTATCCAGCAGATACAGAACAATGTAAAAACAACCTGCCTGCACTACAAAGCCTGAGCCTTAACACAGTTCCTTCGGTGTGTATTTGCGGTTTGTTGACAGCAAATTGCAGCTCACCTTTCTGAAGATCACTGGCATGTGTTTCCTCATGTGCCTCAGCTTGCAATTCTTGTGCTTCAGTCAGTTTTACATCCACAGAGCTTTCCCCACTTCCACATTCCGTCAACTCTAACTGTTCTTCAACTGAGAGTGAAATGTCCACCGTATCTGAAACATCTGAGGTGGCAGACATAACACCACCCACAGAGTCACTGTGGTCCACACATAATTGTTGCTGCTCCTCTATAATCGCTTGGCTGTTTTCAGTAGCCGTGATGTCACCCAATTCCTCCCTTTCTTCCGATTGGTCATCTGCAGAGTCTGGAAAAACAGTTCCATCTCCTTGGTCAGGAGCTCCTTCTTCATCTTCTGGATTTCTGACAGCACCCAGTTCCTCTCGTTCTTCTAAATAGTCATGGGCAAGGTTTTGAGAAACAGTTATATCTCCCTCTTCAGGATCTTGACAGTTATTTTCAAGAGGTTGACTGACGTCACTAGTCCTAATGTCCACTTCTTTTTCGGATTGGTCAGCTGCAGAACTTTGAGAAGCAGGTTCCTGCTCAAAAACACTTTCAGTATCGTTTAGAGGTAAAAGGCCCAGGACATTTCCCCTTTCCAAGGTGATTCCCTCATGACTCTCTAAAGACGTCTTGCTCTCGTCGTGCTCCAAAGTTACCTCTAAGATCTGGGACTCCAAGTCTTGTTGTAGGGAATCTTTAGGGGTTTTCAGCTCTGAACTTTCTGGTTGGTCATTGCAGGAAACTCCCTCAGTGCTGCAGCTCTCGGGAAGTTTGGGTTCTAAGGTGTCTTCATTGCTATGTGCCATTGGAGATTCAGTCTGAGGGTCTGTTTCAGTTTGTGAGACATCAGCGGAGCTTCCCAACCTCTCCACCTCACTCTCACTTCCTGTTGCTGTTTCTATAACCTCTGTTGGGGATGCTTCCCCTGTGGCCAGAGGTTCTTCTTTGCTTGTTTCTGGTTCTTGCTCAGGCATGTGAGAGGTTTCGGAGACAGTATTAAGTGACACTGAAGACGTAGCACCTGAATTACACATTCCTTCACCTTCACCTGTCTCTGATTCTAAGGGTGCCTGAGGCTTCACAGGGGTTTCAAGCGCTGGACGTCTGTCATTGGGAGTGCCTTCAGACGTATCTTCATGGTGACAAGTTGTATCACATTGTTCTTGACTGCTTTCTGTTCCAGCATTGGTGCTCAAGCCAATAGGGGTACCTTCTTCTTGACCTCCACTAATGTCTTTTCCAGAAAGTTCCTGCCCATCAGGTCCTAGTTCATAGGTTGTGTCTCCAAAAGAGACTTGACTTGTATTTAATTCAAGTCTGTCCTCCAAGGAATGCAGTGTATCTGCAGAAGAAGATGACTCAGTTCCACTTGAATCACGCGAGGTATTAGTTTGATCCACATCTGGATTCATGTCCATCGGTTCCTCCGCTTTCTCCAGTTCCAAGGAACCAGTGCAAATGTTCTCAGCCTTTTCCTCATCATCACTTTCCGTTCCTTCAGAACCAGATTCCACATCCGAGCTTTCAGGTGTTTCGAAAGACTGAGTGATTCCCATATCTCCCCCTGTTGCCGCTTTGTTCACTGATAGCTCTTCCCCCAGAAGTTGGTCCTTCTCTGGCCTCTCAGAGCTGCACCCCCCTGTCTGGTCCTCCCTTTCGGGCCCCTCGGCGGTCGCCTGTGCCTCACAGATCGAGCCGTGAGCTCTATCAGTTTCCTCTCTCTCCTTTCCACAGGATGAGGTTTGGTGGGCTGAGCTTTCCCTCTCGCATGTGCTCTGTAAGCAGTCAGCACTATCGCCCTCCTTCCTCCAGGCCTCTACACAAGCAGCTGTGCTTTCTGCTGGCACTTCGTAATCTCCTTCAGTGTTTTCACAAGTACACACCCGCTTCTCGTCACCGCCGCTGTTGTCAGAGGGAGGTGCGGGATCGCTGTCGCTCTCCCTGCGTTGGAGCGGACCCTTTCCTTTCACACGCAGAGAAGCAGACTCTCGCTCCTTGGTATCGAGGGAGTCATGTTGTGGCTGTTCAAAACAGGCCTGTCTTGTCTCTGTGCTGTCGGCACATTCTCCAGCACTGTGTGGTGGCTCTGACTGCAGCTGAGGAACAGCTCCTCCCTGAAAAAGTACAGAAAAAAAAAAGTCAAAGAAGAAGCAGCTTCAGAGCTTCTCTTTTTTCAAGAAAACTGCTTTTAAACCCGTATCAACTTCAGACTCTATCACATTCACTTGTGGGTTAATTTATCACAACTACTGCTCTAAGGAGTGTAGAACAAAGACAGGAGGTCGATCAGAAGGGAACCTGTACCTGTACAGCAAGGTGGCTGAGCGCGTGACTCACCTGGCCATGGGTGTTGAGGTGGATTAGAGAGCGAAAGCAGTGTAAATCTTGCTGCAGGCTGGGTGGCGTGTTACCAGGCTGGGTGCCAGTTGACAGGGTGTAGGTGTTCAGACACGGGTGGTGCTGTAGAGCAGCGACACCACAGGAGACCCGTGTGTGCCTCTCTGTGCTATCCTCAGTGCTCGTCTCCTCCCTGTCCAAAACATACCACCTTCTTCAGAAGACACACCCAAACAGTGCAAACTCAACAGTCGTGTTTATACACACTCAAAGTCAGTCGTGTTTCCAATGTATACTTAAGATAGTAAAGGATACCTCAGTACAGTTCATATAAGAGATTATATTTCTACTTCTTTAGGATCATTCCCATTGGTCAGTCTCAGAGATATAAGTCTTTCTTTGAACAAAGACGCTGACTACAACCAATCACAACAAACACAGACATTCCTCTAAACGCTGCTCTAAGAACTGTTCCTAACAACCGCAGCTGAAGTCTCTGCTCTTTATGAGGTGTTATGGGTGAAACCCGTTCAGACTGACCTATGAAATTGTGCAATGCTGGGTGGAGTGGACTGAATGAAAGCGGTTAGCACAGCTCTGTGAATCATACCGGCCTGATGTCATTAGGGTGGCCAAGTGTGACATCAATTTTCATGAAAATCTCCCAATTATCTGTTAATAATGTGTTCAAATGATTCAGTCTGTTGCCTGCAGTCACATGTGAAGAGAAACTGTCCATTTAATCACAAAGCAGGGGCGCGCAATTAATCATTTTTTAATCGTTATCGCAATATCTTTTTGATGATTATCGCAGAAACCTGGAGGTTGTGGGTTCGATTCCCGCTCCGGGTGAATGTCTGTGAGGAGTGTGGTGTGTTCTCCTTGTGTCTGCGTGGGTTTCCTCCGGGTGACTGTCTGTGAGGAGTGTGGTGTGTTCTCCCTGTGTCTGCGTGGGTTTCCTCCGGGTGACTGTCTGTGAGGAGTGTGGTGTGTTCTCTCTGTGTCTGCGTGGGTTTCCTCCGGGTGCTCCGGTTTCCTCCCACAGTCCAAAAACACACGTTGGTAGGTTGATTGGCGACTCAAAAGTGTCCGTAGGTGTGAGTGTGTGAGTGAATGTGTGTCTGTGTTGCCCTGTGAAGGACTGGCGCCCCCTCCAGGGTGTATTCCCGCATTGCGCCCAATGATTCCAGGTAGGCTCTGAACCCACCGCGACCCTGAACTGGATAAACGCTTACAGATAATGAATGAACGAATGCATGATTATCGCATTTTTATTTTACTTTTTCTCTCTGTATATTAAGCCATGCTTCAGAGTCAACTACAAAGTACATGCACACACCTTTAAAACCACTTCATTCTCACTCCCAGAGCACCTAGAGGAAACCCAAGCAGACACAGGGAGAACACACTCTCACAGCTGCACAGCGAGGATGAGGAGACGGACGTAAACTTTATTAACAGAACCAAAATAAACACGGGTAGATACATGGGAACTAGACAAGACTCTACTTTGAATTAACCAAAGACAGACAGGAGACAGCCATGAACCGGGGTAGACATGTGAGACGCACAAAAACAGAGTAACACACATCTACGCACACAAGGGAACGCTGACACAAAGGGACTAAATATACAGAGCACTGACAAGGAACACCTGGGGACACTGACGAGAGGGCGGAGCTAAGGCGGGACTAGAGCAGAGACAATAACAACAACCAGAGCCATGTGCTTCATGAGCACACGGTGAGGAAAACAGACAGGACGTTACACACACCACACAGACAGTGACCTGAGGCAGGGGCTGAACCCACAACCACAAGTGTCACTCCCTACAACACAGAAATGAACAAGTCTGCAATTACACTTGAATCTATTGAATCCAAGTGAAATCTCAACCAATTAGACAGATAGACAGACAGACAGACAGACAGATAGACAGACAGACAGACAGACAGACCCAATAACCTCTGAGGTCTGTTTAACAGTTAAGAAATGTAGTCCACTCCTTCTTTATTCACAGTGTAGACACAACGTACAGCGTTGCATTGCAATGTTTTATTAGCATGTCAGTGTCGTGCCAAGTCAGCTCACATAGCCAGTCTGGGCACTACGTACTGTACAGAAACTAATTCAGATTCCGTTTTTAAAAAACACAGTTCATCTTCTCTTCTCCTGAACAAATAAAGAACAAAACCTACTTCAAGTCAGTTTAAGTCAGTCTCGAACAAACATGGTTAACAAACTTCTTAAATCCTTAAATATGACAGACGTTTCTTTTCCAGGGGTTGCCACCTTTGGAGAGGGGACTTGAATAAGGTTTTGATCAGCAGGGCCTTACAGACGAATGGCTTGCATTTCTCTACTTTGGTGGATCCCAACAATGGCTTGGAAAGAATTTTTTTTTCGTCCATGAATATCACTACAAATGTGGTTTGAAACTTATAAGATATCAATTAAAGCCATTCATCGTAAGGAAACGAGACGTGTGGTAGAGAACAAATCAGGAGCTAAAGTGCATCAGCAGCTGAGCTGAGAGCATGCTACGCTTATAGACAGAGATCCCCTGAGAACCATTTCTAAAACTGCTCCTCGCTCATGGAAGAGCTGCCCCGCTCCATCAGCTGTGCACAGTTCACTCCGACTGTGCCAGTGACTTCAAAACCGAGAAGCTGCGGGAGCTACAGCTTATATCTTCTCCATAGGGTGCAGTATGACCCAGTTGGATGCAATCATGCAGCTCTGTGTGTAGGTTGGTAGGCCTCTAAGCTTTAGAAAAGCCTAACTTAAGAAAAAGAAAAACCTGAGATTGGGCAAAAAAACATTTCTGCATGAGTCTGAAGACACAGTCTGATACCTACTCACAACCGGACCCATCGGCTACGGATAAACCTGAGCCCAGAGCCAATCAGAATTCACTCAGAAGCACTAACATTAAAGGAGAAAAAAATGGATTGTCACAGAGGCAGTTTTACAGAGCTTTGCTTTGTTGCTAAGTGCACAATTACATTTGCACACACACACACACATTTAACATCACCTAACACAGTTAACATCATGAGATTAGAGATGTGGAAAGAGAGACAGCAAAAGAGAGAGAGAGAGAGCAAGAGAGAGTGTGTGAGAGAGAGAGAGAGAGCACAAGTGAAAGAGAGAGAGAGAGAGCAAGAGAGAGTGTGTGAGAGAGAGAGAGAGAGCACAAGTGAAAGAGAGAGAGACAGCGAAAAAGAGAGTGAGTGAGAGAGAGCAAGAGAGAGAGAGAGACAGTGAAAAAGAGTGAGTGAGAGAGCAAGAGAGAGAGAGAGTGAGTGAGTGAGAGAGAGTGACAGAGAGACAGCGAAAAAGTGAGTGAGTGAGAGAGAGAGCAAGAGGGAGAGAGAGAGCAAATGAGAGAGAGAGCGCAAAAAAGAGTGAGTGAGAGAGAGCAAGACGGAGAGAGTGAGTGAGTGAGAGAGAGAGTGACAGAGAGACAGTGAAAAAGAGAGTGAGTGAGAGAGAGCAAGAGAGAGAGAGAGAATATGAGAGAGAGAGAGAGAGAGAGAGAGACAGAGAGAGAAAACTTCTCTATGTCTAAAACCTGCATAAAGCATGCTGTGTTCCCCCATGTTTTGTCTGCCCCTCTATCTTGAGTTGAGCAGCAGACTCAAAGCTATCTGATCATGTGTTGTGAACTCACTGTGTGAGCAGCTCCAGCAGTGCGCTGTGTCCACGACTCTGGGCCAGGCCAGCTGGGGTAAGCCCCTGTTTGTTTGGAAGGTCCCGTGCCTCCGTGGCTCCAGGCTGCTGCAGGAGGAAACGGGCCACTCTGCAGAGTCCTCGGCGGGCAGCAAAGTGCAGGAGAGTTTCCTGGGGCTCTGAGGCTACAGAAACGTTAACACAGTCAGAGAGCAGCAAACAGACACGGACACTGCTTCTTAAGAATCACTCTATTATTTCTGAACATCGGTGCCTCCCCTGCTTTGGCTGCATTTGGTGAATAATGGAGAGGTGGTGCCAGGTGTGACTGGTGGTTTTTTTTTGGCATAAAGCGCAGGAGGTGACTCGTACCTCTTTATTCTTGAAACCAGGACTGTGGGGATGAAAGGACGGCACAGTCACGTGCTCAACTTCCGTGAAAAGCAACAGGTGTACAGACTATTGGAAATTACTGACAGATCTGTCTTGACATGCACCGTGCTCGGGTCACCCCAGGTCTCTCTTCCACACACAAACGCACGATCCCATCCTCTTTCAGCTATTCTCTTAGAGACAAATCCCTTGACAAGCTCAGTCCAGAGGCTTGAGTCACAACAACCATTCGTACATTCACCCATGACCGCAAGGGACGGACCTAATAACAGAAACACCTGGCAATATGTCAATAAAAGCAGAAGCAGCGTCACCCTTTAAAACAACTTCACTCCTCCTCCGTGGAATGTGGTCTTACGAGTCCAGAGCAGTGTGCAGCAGAGAGCCCCACCATTCAAGAACAAGAAAGGCCTTCAGCCAATTAACAGACGGAGGTGGTGTAAATGTACTTAGCACCCTGCTCCCTGACTCTGTTAGCTGACTCATGATGTTCTGAAAACTCATTATAGTGCTGAATGTTGAACATTTTTTTATTTTTTTTACTATGTGCCTAATTCAACCTAATAAATCTCACCCGCGCAGCTGCGTCTGTAATTATCATCCAGCAGCTTCAAAGCCTTTTTCATGCCGTGGTTTTGTTATTAAGTTATAACTTGTTAGAGCTCTGCACAGCGCCGAGCACACGCCACATTATTAGAGTATTAGGTGTTAGCCCAAACTGTAATAACGCAACAAAATATTAGACCTTAAGTATTTCTCAAACAGTATAAAA